>NW_027481874.1:0-318967 GCF_965637985.1 Blastobotrys vanleenenianus | reverse complement strand
AGCAAAGGGACCCAATTGATATGGAATGATTTTGTTATATTTTGAAAGATTATATGTATATGTATTTCAGTGATGTCTCTGGCCTAAGGCCCCAACAAGACGCCAATAGATTATTATTATTATTATTTATCGGCGATGAAGCGAAGGAGAATCACACCGGTTGCATGAACGATAAATTGAGGGAAGTTCCCATGGTTCGAAAAGAAGGCAAATAGACAGTAATGCAGGAACTCACCGGGGACCAAGTCTCTGCCACACAACCAGTAGCTGCGACGGAAAGAATGGATAAGGATCCACTCTTTCAACAACTTCCTCAGGTTGAGAAAAAAACGCTTCCACCCCTACATATTTAGAATTTCATATTTACTGTCAACCTTTTGCTCAATCGTACCAATTGAGGTACATAACTACTACATCAGTAACCGCGACACAACATTTAGCATCCCTGGGAAACATCCTGTCCGGGAACGCATACGCAATTGCAACAGTAGGGGTAGCTGTCTTCTATGTCAATCTGATGGAGCTGCAGGGTCTCGGTGCCTGAGTAGTCAGTATAGCCGATTCAACTGTATATGGTACAGTACACAGTACGGTTCACACTTTTTTCTGCTAACAATACAAGCACACTCCGACCCCTTAAATGACTTTGAAAGTCCTCGTTTTGGCTGTGCTTGTGCTTGACTATAAACTGCACGTGCATACGCACGTGTGAGAGAAAAAGGGCAAGAGATCGATAGGACTGGTCATGTATCTGGTTAGTATCTCCGCTCCTGAGATACATCGGCATTTAAGAAATCCCAAAGAACGAAATAATAATCTGCTAAACGCACAGTAGAATGAAATCCAGCTGGTGTATTTAGAGTACTTGATGAAATCATTTCCGTATATAGAGCGCGTATGTTTTAATTTCGTCGTATAAGTAGAGTTGGGTGTGATCCTTTACCCCTGAGAATGGCGCAAGCCCCCCTGAGTCGCGGTGCGCCGACCGCCGTTTCGACACCACGCGAGGGAGAGGCCTGTACAGTAGCAGGTGGAAACTACAGTACTGTACTACACTGTACTCGAGTACATACTACGTACGTACGCTCTTGTACTGTAGTAAGCAAGTACGACCACATACCGTACATAAATAAAATTTTGTGCGTCATGCATGACGAGAGGAAGCGACTAACAATGCTGTTGTTGGGGGGATAATCTTCCCACCCGAGTCATAACATAGCCGAGATTTCGGAAGTATTTTAACGCCTTGGGAGATCTCCAACGTTCAGAGAGAACATTCTACGCATTTGACATGCCCTTCACATTTCTATGATCAGCCCAGGGGAGACATGCCTTATGTGCGGCGGATACCAGAACAGGATGAAAGTCTCAAGCAGCTCCCAATGTAGTAAAAAGGTGCAGATCAAGTTTTACGGATTGGGCAATAGGTAGGCATATGAATGATAGTACCATTGCAGCTTCTCGGAAGTGGATCTCAAATACGCAGTACTGTAGAGGAAAAAGAAACGCAATACGTAATCGTTTGCTTGCTTTACGCGAAGGACTGTAGCCAGGTTTGACGTACGCCCTCTTTATACATAATCTCGGAGCTCTCTCTCTTGCTCGCCGCGTTACACTTTTTCCCTCTCTCCGTCAGGAGTCAGCTAATTCAGGCCCTTCCCTTCCCTATCCTTGAACTCACTCTAGTCATTCTTTTATCCAGTATCCAGTGAGAAGGCTTCAAATAGCCAATAGCATCCCCTTATTTTACGCTCGTTTCTGACTCTTTTTTTTTTGGGTGATCGCAAAATGTATGTGTCCAACACTCCCATGGAGCCTTCTGCTCTGAAAGATGCCATCAAGGAGGAAGCATCCAGAAGTGGCAATTTCTCCTCCGGCGTTGGCCAGGTCGTCCTGATCCTAGTTGGCAGCTTGATGGTCGGTGTTGCTCTAGACACCGTATGGCGAATGGCCAAGCGAACCTATAGGACCGCTACGGGCCGAGAGACTAATATGGGAGGGCTCATGATTATGTTATTATTTGCAATCCTGGGGCTAATCGAATGGGTCTACTTGGAATTCGTGGCCTGCGAGGGCAACCATTTGATGGAGTCCTTACAGTGGACCAATCCGACTCGGCGGTTCTTCGTAAGAACGTTTAATGGAATTGTGCCAGCTATAGCCGTTTACGTCTATTGTGCATATATGCTTCGATGGAGGTACACCAAATCAATTCTACCCCTTGAGGAACGACGGGCTATTCCCAAGCAATTCGCCATTGCCATCATGTTGCTTATGATAGCCAACGTTGGTGTTTATTTCGGCGATTTGGCAGAGCAGGACAACTCGAGTCCGCCCTCTTTGGCAGTTATTTATGTGTTTGTTGGCGTCATGCTTCTACTTGCAACACGGGCCCTTTACCATTGGATTGATGGTATGGCACATGCCCTGCGGATCCACAGTGAGGAATTGTCTCCTTCCGCTTATGAGAAGCGAGAGTGGTTTAGCGAGATGGGCATGGAATTCAAGGACTAAAATTTGCTACCTGTACACCACTGGCGAGTATTCCGTTACTGGCATATCTAGACGACACTGACAGACAGACTGCACAAAAATACCATGACGGCTAACGTGCCCAAAAGTGCAATTGGGATTATCAAATATTTTTTTATTATTAAGCCGGCTTAATAGATTTGTAGGAGATAATAATTATAGATTTTTTGCTTGAAACATTCATTTCCATGTCGTAAATTAAAAAAAAAGTTGATAATAATCTACTCAGGCGAAAGCAGCTCGTGAAAATAACGGGCGTAGAAGGCACCAAGGACAATGCACGCCAAGATTGCAAGGACAGCTGTAGTTAGGTAATCCAATGCGAGTGTAACCACTGTCCCACGTTTTAAATTACCCTCGCCTGGACAAAAAACGACGTGGTCGTTCGTCTCCGCCTGGACTTGGGGGCGGGTCCATCCGGGGAACTTACCGATGAACCTGAAAGGGCTCGCCGGTTGAGGGCCAGCTCTCTTGGTAACCCAGACTCCGTCTTTCTAGAAGGGGTATCGGGGTCACTGTTAAAAATCCGCCGAGGCTTCGGGATAGAGCTCTTGGGGGTCCCAACGGGAGTCAAAGGGTTGAAGTTCTTATTTAGCAGCGGAGTCTGAGAGTTATGGCTTACGGAGAGAGACAGCGGAGAGGTACCTTCTGCAACATGATATTTTCGCAGCTTCTCCTCCAGCTCTTTCTTCTCCCTTGATAAGCGCAAGACATCTTTTCTCGCATTGTTGTATTGCGACGTCAAATACTGAGACTCGCTGACATGTCGCTTCTGCTCGAGACGGAAGGCTTTGAGTTCAGATTTGAGTTGAGAGAGTTCAGACTCGAGGTTGGAGTCGCAGCGGCCGTCAATGAGACGATCGTCGTGCCCTGCAGCCGCCGTTTCGTACTGTTCAAAGGAGTTAATGGCAGACTGCAGCTGCTCGATGAGACTCTCCAGCTCATGGTTTGTTGCTTCGGCAGTGTGCAACTGGGCATCCTTCTGGGACAGCAAGGCATTTAATTCGTCATTGGCGGATCTCGACACGGAGATCGATTCCTGCAGAGATTGAATAGTTTGCTCGTAATCGTGGATGATCGACTCGACCGCCGACTGGAAAGCAGTTGATCGCGTAATTCGCTCTTTGGCCGACTCAACGCTACCGAAATCAAAATCAAACACAGACCCGCCATTTCGCACAGGCGTGGTCGGAGTGCTAGAAAACTGGCCATCTGCCAGCGCCGGCGCCAGTGGCGAATTACAAGTCGAAGTGGATGCGCTGCCCACTGCCACTGCCTTGCTCTTCCAGAACTGAATTTCACGCTGCAGGTTGTCAATAGTGCGAGCCATTTCCTCGCGCGAGGCCTTGGTGTTGGAGGTCTGAATTTCCGGGGTTAGCTGAATCGACCTCGCTCGCTGAGCGTACGTTAATGTATTTAGCGTTTCCGATAGATAGAGCTCTTCAGTCGTAATACAGGCAATCAAGTAAGTGAGTGCCTTCCCGCCCAACGAGTCTTGCAGCGCCCTCGTTAGTTTGGAGTCTCGGTATGAGATGTGAGAAGTCGGGCTCAGCGACAGCTGAGAGATGACCTTGCCCAGGCTCGAAAGGCCCGAGTTGATGGAGATGCCTTCTTTAACACGGCCTTCGTTACTAGCACCAGTATTCTTAATCCGCTCACTGCCCGCCAGATCAACGAGGTTTAGCTTTGAAGTGAGTGTGGTCACGATGCCAGTACTCTCATTGAGATGTTTCTGAGTAAGTTGGATAGTGAAGATGGCATGTGAACGGGATGACTGGGCATTGATGTCGGTAGAGTTAGTCTGGCGGACGGTAGAGCCCTGATCCAGCACCGCCAGCAGTGTTTCAAAGTTCTCTACGACAACCTCCTTGAGACCTTGGTACCAAATACCACCTTTGGAGTCTTCCCTGATGGCAATTTTGGTATTTTCCTGCGGGTTGAGGAGGTCAATGAGCTGTTCGTTGTAGATCTCCACATATGTAACGGAGACGTTCCACGGACGCTTGTCAAGATCCAATGCATTTGCGAGAAGTTGATTCTTCGGCGAAATGTGAAAGGATGGTGGTCTTGCGCGGAATGGGACGGGCGAATTAGCCCCGTAGCCGCTAGAGCCAGAGCTAGGCGATGCGAGCTTGGCAAATAGAGCAGTGGCCGCTCTCGCGGTCACTCCCATTGACTCTTCACTTGTCGTACTCCCGGGAGTTCCTGAGGTACCCATTGTGTAACTCTTGCCGGAGCCCGACTGACCGTACGCCATAATTGTGACGTTGAAGCCCTGGATGAGCTTAGAGATGCACGGTTCGACGTAGTTCCAGATCTGAACTTGCGTAGTCGACGGGTCAAACACGGCATCAAAGATGTACCGCTTCTTGCTCCCGCTATTGGGCTGCGAATACACAGTCACGGACTTGTTAGAGGCCTCATCGACTACCGAGGGCCCCATAGCTCCGCCCAGCTGGGGCTTGATTCTAACTGCAACGTTGACTGACACAGGCCCCGATGGAACCTTGCCGAGTTGTTCGTCCAGCGACGCAGCAAAATTGATTGAGGAGAGGGACGACGAGGGCCGGTGGTGCTGCCTCGGGGACCGGAGCCCGGCGGACGAGGACGATGTCGACGAGGACATAGTGTTGGTCCGCGACAATGTCGGAGAATCCATCCTACCCTACAGTAACACTTCTCGGGAACCGGGTCGTAGGAACCAATCAAAGCGCCCGTCGATAGCTCTCAAAAGAAGCGGAGTTAGGTTAGTTTGCCTATCTCGTGTGTATTGTAGTGTAAGGGGAGCAAGGTGGAGATGTATATCGCCCCAGATAGAGTGTGGAGCGTATTTTTTTAAAATGCAATAGAGACTCGCCCAGGAAATAAGCTCCTTACGTTCGGGGTTCTCGTAGATCCCCCAAAGCTTTCCTGGCGAGATGAAAAGCACTGTTGTAAAGAGTACAATATCTAGTCCTACTTGTAGACAAGGTTGGGTATCCCATTCTCCAATCCCAATAGGCGGACGTACTCAAAGATGCCTGCATGAAACTTGTCGAAAACAGTTCTCCAGCAGAATAAGGCACGGCGACAGAAATTTTCTGGCTCAAGTATGCAAGGCCTCCAACACACGCCTGCAATCACCTACTACTGTAGCCGTTTTAATATCACATGGACACTTTCGCCCCTTGCTACGCAATTGGAGCCAAGCGCATGGCTAGAATTACAAGATCTCTCGCATATTTATATAATTGTCCCCGATCTATTATAATCAATTGAGATCAATGAATATTTACCACTCTATATTCCGTATGGAAATACGTAAAGAGGGGGGAGGGGGGGGGGGGGGGGGGAATGAGGGGTCTTGGGTGTCTGTTTCCCCCTGTTTGAGATTCCAACCCCTGAATCTGTAGAGGTCTGCACAATAGTTTTTGAACTACACTTGTAATGCCAGGTAGTTGAATCTTTCCCGAGTGAGCCTCAAAGTTTGAGGGTATATGCCCTCGATGATTACAGATTTAATTACTTTGGCACTGAGTGCAGATAGCTCCCTGTCGTCAGAGGAATATGGTCCCTAACGGTCCTCCTAACGGCTGGATTGCGGGTTGCTGGGGTTACTTCCGCCGGAGGCCCGCTCCCATTGACAATCCCAGTTGTTACTGAATTAAGCTGTTGGTGATGTGCAGCCGTCTGGCCTTGTCCATTTGAAATGACTACAGTTGGGTCGTCTCCAAACTTCTTAAGATGACTCTCAGAATGGTCTCGGAAATTGTCGTAGACTCGACTAATGGTACTACTGCTTACGCAAGTCCCCAGTCTTTGCAAAAAGTCAATATCCGATGAAGACATCCCATTAGCATGGAAATACAATCCAAGAATCTTCTGTATTCCGTTAGTTCTCCTATTTGTGTAAGCAGAAATTGCCATTAGCAGAAGTATCCGGCAGTACCGGTAGTAATCCACATTGCAGAAAAGTTTTGGGGCACAGGCTTGCTACAAAGCCAGCGTCGCTGGTGTATGCTTATCCAAGAACTTTCGAGTTTCTGCAAGGTTTAAAACTGGCTCTGAAGAGGTATTTACCGATGAGGGTTCTTCAATTGTTGGGTCTTTGAAGAGTTAACTTCTAGCCAGTACCTCAAACTCATCGTCAATGTACTTAGAACTCAGAAGTACATTTGAGATAAGCTCCATCAATTCACTTTTGTTGAATAGTTCAAGTAGAAAATTGGAATTGCGGACATAGTCTTTCAACCTGGGTATGTCTGCCTTGCCCTGAGCTCCTTGCAAATTTACAAGTCTGTCCAGAAGCAATGTTACATTTATTAGCCTTTTTCGTATTGATGTCATTATTTCTGTTATTTTTTTCCTCCTTCCGGATCAATCTCTTTTCCTCCATGGTCAGTCAATCTTCTACGGTATCCCCCAGCGCTTACAACCGTAACTGGTCTTCTGGCTTTCATATTCCTCATATCTTATCATGCAGTTAATTCTGTTGTTATGATTTGAGTGTGGAGAGGTACCTTAACGTTTCAGCCGATTTCGCGCGCCGTCGGAGCGTTCCCATACTAATGATGGGGTGAGTTGTTCCGGTCGCCAATCTGCGCGCGCAGGCGTTGCCACGACTGCCTGCAAACTAGACACAGTCGACAGAGGAGTCGAATAGGAGTGTGCTGGAGAGACGGCAAGAGCTAAACCGATGAATAAGACCACGGATCAGATTGTAGAGCAATTTTCAGATCCGGAACTTGTGCCCCATGGGTATATAGACTCAGCTCTGACTCAGCACAGTTCTAGCTCTAGTAATCTAGATAAACTGCATTCATCAGCGTCACAACTGTTATCGCAGCTCGACCATTACTCTCAGGACCTCACCTGGCAGCTCGAGAATATCACCAATGAACTGATCAGAGTGTCTAACAAAGTGTCGTACGAAGTAGAACTGCTGCGTAGCGATGTGCAAGGGCTCACTACCGATCTGGACAAGCAGTCGGTACAGAACGTTCGCCGTCTAGAGAGCGATACAGAGACAGTGAGCAAGCTCAAGAAGCTCGATAAGGTGACGCTGCGCATGAACGAAGTCCAGCAAGTTTTCGCTGACGCTAAAGCATTCGATGAAGATAGTATCACCGCCGAAGTCATGGGACTGGTCCATTCCGGCAACGGGCAGAATGCCCTAGACAGGCTTGACCAAATATACCAATTGTGCCAAGTGTGGAAAGGCACTAGTATATACCCGACACGCATGAAGTTTATAAACGAACTGAGATCACGTATTGATAAGATTGTGCAGGACAAGAATCAACAAGCTCAACAGCAGGGCAAGCTGCCATTGTCGCCAAAGCTGCAGACATCGCCTACCATTCAGCAGCAACAGCAGCAACAGCAACAGAAGCAGTCCGACAGTTACTACGGTCTCTTTGGATCGTTTACAAAGAGAATGGGCTACTAATCACGACAGATCGACGTACCACGTTAATCACGAATATGGATGAGCCGCCTAAATCATTATCAAAAGAGTCACATACATTCGTCCGTCATACAATATTGTTTTACTTCGGGATAGAAGGCGCCCCGAGATACTTAATTACAGATGATGATTTGCATTGTTTCTGCCGGTGCTGAAGATTATTTCTGGCTTTTTATAATCTCCTCCCGTTCCTGGAGATCAAACATGCTAGAGCCTTGCTTCAAGGCCTCGATCAATAAATACAGGCTCTTGTCGCCGAAGTCCTTCGACTGTCGTAACTTGTCCAGGTCTTCGGCAAACTCTGAGGTCATTAGTTGGAGGTAGTAGTCGTTGAACGCGGAGTCATCTGATTCGGGTTTGAGGGCCTCGGGCATGATGGTCTTGGGATGGACAGTTGGGGCCTTGATCTCTTCCGACTCGATATTCAGATCATCCACCTCTTCCGTCATTTCGACGTCTCCGTCGTCATCTTTGATTTCTTTGGTTTCCTTGGTAGAGCCATGACTGCTGTCGGAATCAGAATCAGACGAAAAGTCTACCCGTTGTTAGTCAGTTATATGCACAGACAGCTAAAAAGACATACCCTCTGTTCGAGCTTTTCTCTTTCTTCTTCTGCGTTTTTTGTCGGCCACACCAACGTTTTCTGGGGCCATATCGATAACGGGTTGGTAGTGAAAAAGATTTGATAGTGGTGATTGATATATCCCAAACATGACCGACCAACGTTCATAAGCGACCCGACGCGAAAGCGTAGCTACGGAGGTTTTAGAGGGCTGGCCCTCCAATTGCGCTTATAATAACAACGCTACAGCAAACTTCTGAAGTAATCACCGGTTCTAACTACGAATCCTTTCCTTAGCTTGCAATCGCTCATTCAGCAAAGCTTACAGTAAAGAAAAATCAATTGTCACGTGACAAACGTGCGGCTGTGCGCAAACATTATCATTAATTTAGCACCAAAAAATGTTGAACTCGATTAAAACCCGCGTTTTTGGAGCTATAATGACGAACGAAAAGGGCAAAAGCGAATCTCCATTCGTCTCCTACGGAGACATTGAAATCGACAAGAAGGTAGGCGAAGGAATCAAGGCATTTGCTTTGAGATCATATGAGGAAGCTGTTGAGCAGTTTGGCGACGCGTGCCGTCTGTACAGCGAAAAGAATGACGGCGAGGAGGATCCTGAATTGCTGTTCCACTATGGCAAGGCGTTATACAGAGTTGCAGTAGAGCAGTCAGAAGTTCTAGGCGAGAAAGCCCAGAAGAAGAAGGAGGAAACTCCAAAAGATAGCGATACAAGAGACGAAGGCGATGACACAAAAGCGGAGGGCGAGGAGGACGAGGGAGAAGAAGCAAAGGACGAAGGCGACGTAGATAAGGACAAGGAAGGAGATAAAGAAGGCGAAGAAGAAGAGCAGAGTGACTTTGAAGTGGCATGGGAGATTCTAGACCTGACGAGAACGCTGTTCAGTGCGAAGCTGGAAAATAACCCCGAAGACGTGACAATCAAGAAGAAGCTTGCCGAGGTCTACGATATCCTTGGCGAGGTGTCGCTTGAGTCAGAGAACTTTCAGCAGGCAGCCGAGGATCTGGCCCAGTGCCTCGAGATCCGGTCTCAGGTGTATGAAGAGTCGCACCCGCTGGTGTCTGAGTCCCACTTCAAGCTTTCCCTGGCCCTGGAGTTTGACTTTAGTACTGCCGCGAACAAACAGAAGGCGGTCGAGCATATGGAGAAGGCATTGGAGAGCGTGAAGCAACGAATTGCCAAGTCGGGGCAGGAAGACCCTGATCTTATCAATGATCTCGAAACACGGGTAAGTGACACCAATTACCTGAATTCTTATTTTTTTCTTTACTAACAACTAATTATAGCTGGAAGATTTAAGAGCATCCGAGGCGCAGGTCAATGCTGTTAACCAGGAGAAGGTGCAGGCATTGGACGGACTGGTTGGCCAGGAAGCCAGCAGTGTGTTGAAAACCCAGCTTCTGGAAGCCGTATCCAACGCCAATGACATATCTGGTCTCGTTCGAAAGAAGAAGCCAACCCCAGCAAGCACTAGTACCACCTCCGCCTCGGGAACTTCCACCCCAAGCAAGCGAACCAATACTGACGACTCTACGCCAACCAAGAAGGCGAAGCACGAGTGATTTACTCCTACAGCTACATATACGATAATCTACACTATACCTCCGTCCTTCCTGTCGGGTGCTTTGTACCGTAATCTTGGTAGTACTGTATGCACTTTTAATTATGAGATCTCTGAGGCCCCCCCTGAAAACGGAGGGATGTCTCGTCTCCCAACCCCTTTTTTCGGCCATGTTGTTTTACCCCCTCCACTCACTCCTGCACACGACAAAATCCCAACTTTTCAACACGTAACAAACCCGTAAAAATGGCCGAGGGTAAGTATGCGAATGCGCGTGAGAATCTCAGTTCTAAGCGGATAAACGGTTGATTATGTCACTCTTTGGGGACAGAAGCTGCGTATAAACTACTTAGCTCCACGTAATGAAGGGCTGAATGAAAGAGGCTGAAGTGTCATTCTAAGGGACATGACAGGAGATTATTGGGGAAACTGAAAATGCTTGCGAGTCGCTGGACGTTCATTCTTGAATGGATTGCATTATTGGTCTTGGAAGTAGATTGTTATACGTTTCTTGGTGAGACGGTGACAGATCACTTCGAAATTGAACGTGTGTTCCTATCTACGATACGGAATATGCCCCATTTAGTTTCGTTTACCAGTCATGTTTCCTCCAATGGATCTCTAATCGACCCATAATCAACCGTTTATCCGCACCCGTGAGGAGCGCGTCGTAAAGTTCAGAGCTAACCTTTCGCGTGTTTATTTTTTTTTAGATTCAGAGGAGCGAGTTGCAGTTGAGGCGCCATCCATTGCACCACTGGATTCAATTGAACCAACAATGGAGAACAGTTTACGGTCTCCGGTGCTCAACCACACGAGCTCCAACCCGCTACCAGAGGCGAACGTCATTCGGCGCAAGCTCAACGGGTACGTGGGGTTCGCTAATCTGCCGCAGCAGTGGCACAAGAAGAGTATCAAAAAAGGGTTCAACATGAACCTCATGGTCGTCGGCGAGAGCGGGCTCGGCAAGTCGACCCTGGTCAACACGCTGTTTAACCGGGCGCTCTACACGCCCAAGGAGCGCAAGGACCCGGCCACCGAGACGCCCAAAACGGTGCAGATCAACTGCGTGTCCGAGGATCTCGAGGAGAATAACGTGCGGCTGCGGCTCAACGTTATCGACACGCCAGGGTTCGGCGACTTTGTCAACAACAACGACTCGTGGCAGCCAATTGTCGAGGACATTGACCAGCGGTTCGACGCGTACCTCGAGATGGAGAATAAGCCGAACCGGGCACCATTTGAGGACAACCGCATCCACGCCTGCATCTACTTTATCCAACCGACGGGCCATTCGCTCAAGCCGCTCGACATTGTCGTCATGAAGAAGCTACACAAGAAGGTCAACCTGGTGCCGGTCATTGCCAAGTCGGACACGATGACCGACGAGGAGATCACAGCGTTTAAGCGGCGAATCCTCGACGACATCAAGCACCAGGCCATTGAGGTGTTTGAGCCGCCACGCTACGAGAACGACGACGAGGAGACCATTGCCGAGAACCACGACATTATGTCCAAGGTGCCGTTTGCCATTGTCGGCTCCTCTGAGATGGTCAGCACTGCCGACGGGCGCACCGTGCGAGGGCGTGCCTACCCGTGGGGCGTCATTGAGGTTGACAATGAGAACCATTGCGACTTTGTCAAGTTGCGGCAGATGGTCATCAAGACACATCTCGAAGAGCTGCGGGAGCGGACCGCCAATGTTTTGTACGAAAACTACCGAACCGAGAAGCTGTCTTCCATGGGCATTCAGCAGGACCACTCGGTGTTCCGAGAGGTCAACCCAAGCATGCGGCAGGAAGAGGAGAAGGCGCTGCACGAGGCGCGACTGGCCAAGATGGAGAGTGAGATGAAGGCCGTGTTCCAGGCCAAGGTCGCCGAGAAGGAGGAGAAGCTCAAGAAGTCTGAGGCGGAGCTGTTTAACAGACACAAGGAAATGAAGCAGCAGCTGGAGCGGCAACGAGCTGAGCTCGAGGAAAAGAAGGCTAGACTGTTGGAACAGGGACGAATTGCTGACGAAAAGAAGTCGCGAAAGGGTTTCTCACTGAGATAGAATTATGGCTACTATTAACTCCTCATTGTTTTTTATTATTTGTTACGTATTTGACTTTTAAATCCCGTTAAATTTCGAAATTTGTAGATCTATTAAAGGGGCCATATGCTTTACATGTAGTATCGGTGCTTTTACTGGAAAGCGCTTGCCAATGGCTTAATTCTATTTGACCGCTCAAGTTATCTTGATGAGCCAATTCCTAGGTCTATTCAGGCCATCTCGTAGAAGCGTGTTGATTTAAGTAATTCGTATATTTGTAAGTTCCAAGTTATCACCTTGAAAAAAGTTCAATTCAATCCTTCAATTCCTGATAAGATAGAAAAAATTAAAACCGTTGTTACCAGTACGGTACTACCTTACCGGTACCTTTCTTTTTTTGATACAGTATCATACTCTTATACAATAAGTTAGTCATAAATCAACGTCATTATCCCGAACCAAGTTCACAGATAACACCCTGAGATGTACGCGTGTCAATATCTTTTGTCGCTCGTTTATCCATCAATGAAAGATATAAATCATCACTGGTTAACTGTCAAAGAAAGAATTATATATGCCTGCAATCTTCAACCATCAATGAAATAAAACTCGTAGAGCATCTCTCGAAAATTCAATTGCTACCGCAATTGGCTTTCTTATCCATACAAAACACTTCATCTCAGTGATATAGATCCCTACGCGAGAGCGGAACTACGGGGTCTAAGAGGGATACCCCCTACCATTGATCGCCAATACTGTATCTGTAGTAAGTTGATCTGTTGCTGGGGAGACTAATCCCACGTTGCGGCGCCGTGGAAGGTTAAGGTTGCGCATAGAAAACCTCCCAACCTCCGTCCGCCCTGTGAACAACTGTGTACATCGCCAAACCGATCCCAAGGGGAAACAAGACAGTTTACCGATCCACGATGGCTAATCAGGGCCCAGCTCCAGGAATAACCGCTCTTTTCAAGGTAAGGCTTAGTATGCTCTTTGTTGAATTAGACTAATATTTGGGAAGACGACGCAATTCGCGTGGTTTTTGGGCCATTGCACATGCCTTACCGGGGCACTCATCTACGCGTTGTACGCAATGCGAGTGTTCAAAGCCCCGAGCTTCCCCATCTTCTGGTACCGGACCTCGTTCGTGGCGGCCATTTTGACGTATGGCATTATCCTCAATGAGACGTACAAGCAGAAGCGAATGAAGTGGCCTTTGCTGTTGCAGGACGACAACGTGCACTATCTGATGATCTCGTTCATGTGGCTCTACGAGAAACCCTTCTTTGGCACACTACCTCCCTTCATTGTGTACTCACTCTTCCACGTCCTGACCTACTCGCGGTCGTACGTGCTGCCGCACGCGGGTTTCCCGTCCTCCTCGCGGCTGGCCAACCAGATCAACACCTTCATCAACCGGTATAACGACCCGCTTATGATGTTTGCTGCGTCGAGCGAGATCTTCCTGCTCATGCGACTGGCCGTGCTCTTCATGACCTTCCGAAAGGGCACGACCGTGCCGTTCATCGTTTACTTCATGTTCATCAAGTTCCGGTACGACCAATCCCAGTTCACCCAGACGGCGATCCGGGCGTGGGAGGTGCGAATTAACAACCTGGTCGCCGGACCAAACACTCCCTTCTTCCTCAAGAACGTGTGGCTCGGCTTCAGGGAGGTCGTCAAAACCTACATTGGGCCTATCCTCAGACCTCACTCCGTCCCATCTGCCGACCGTTACCGGTCCATCTAATCTGTCCCTAGCTCTCTCTCTCTGCCCGTCATTCTCCAATAATGGTGGTACTTACCGACGATGATAATCAGGGGTACAGCGGCTGGGACTTCGGCGCGCGCCGATTGCACCATGAAAAGTTTCGCTGAAATTCAACGTCCATTCAGCGATCGCGAAAGATAGTGAAGTACACCCTTTGGTAGGCTAATTTTTTTTACTTTTTTTTTTATTATTTTCCTCACCAGAGGCATACTTGGTGGAAGAATGCTATTAGGTCGGTGCAGTCGCCCCATTCTCGCCTGTGGCGTGCGGCGGCCTACAGCATTAGTGCAGATGAGTCGATGGTACTCGAAATCAGTGTACGAAAATAAGAAATCGACCCTCACAAGCGACAATGAGGCGGCGGACTTCGCAGCCCGTAATAGCACTCTCCTCACCGAAGATAAGGCCGGCAAAAGGCCCCTGTATCCTCTGATAGACTCAATGATCCCTCGGGGTAACGACAAACTGCGACTGAGGGAGTTTAAACGCCGGTACGAACCCCACACAGAGCACACAAGCGACCCCGTGGTGAAAAACCCTGTAGTCATTAGTGGCCGAATCGAAAGCATAAGGAGGGCAGGGAAGGGCCTGCTCTTTGTAGACATTGTTCAAGACTCTTCGAGAGTCCAGATCGTGGTCAACTTGAAGCGCCTTGCTGGGTATGGCATTGTAGATAAGAAAGAAGCCAACGAAAGCCATAGGCTTCTTCGACGTGGCGACCATGTCATTGCAACCGGGTTCCCCTGGAGAACGAAGAGCGGTGAGTTTTCCCTGCTCGCAGACCGAACTATCCAACTCGCATCGCCGTGTCTGCACCCGCTCCCCACGAACCTCGTTGACCAGACGACAAGACAGCATAATCGAGTGGTCGACTTCATTGTCAACAAAGAGGCGCGAGAGATTATTCTCATTCGGTCTACCGTTATTGCATGCATAAGACAGTTCCTTACCGGGCGCGGGTTCCTTGAAGTTCAAACTCCGATGATATCTACTAGAGCCGGAGGAGCCGCTGCAAGTCCATTCACTACTTCATCTACTGCATTGTCATCTGACGGCAAAAGCGTTAACTTGGCGCTCAGGATCGCGCCTGAGCTGTGGCTCAAGAGACTTGTCGTGTCGGGGTTCGAGCAGGTGTTTGAAATTGGTCAGTGCTTTAGAAATGAGGGCATTGACGCGACGCACAACCCAGAATTTACTACGTGCGAGTTTTACCAATCGTACACGTCGCTGGACGAGCTTATTAACCTTACCGAATCTATGCTGCGAGACATTGTTAATCGAGTCACCGACTCCTATCCTTCCCTCCAGGCTCAGCTAACCACACTATCGCCCCTCTTTACACAGCCGTTCAAGCGCATTGACTTTATTGGTTCGCTCGAAAGCATTACCAGACAAACTCTGCCCGAAGAACTAACTATAGACAACCTGATTGCATACTGCAACGAGGTGCGGCTCCCCGAATCGGATGAACTAAGTAGCTCGGCCGACATAGATGCGGCTCAGCTTCTCGACAAGCTTGCGGGGCACTTCCTCGAGCCTTTGTGCCAGGAGCCGACGTTTATCATCAATCATCCGCAAGTTATGGCTCCTCTGGCCAAGTCGACCACTGTTATCATTAATGGCATCCCGCGACGCATTTCTCGACGGTTTGAATTATTTATCCAGGAGAAGGAATACGCCAATGCCTATGAGGAGGAGAACTCGCCTCATGTTCAACTCCAGAACTTCATGGAACAGGAAAACACTGCGGACCCTAACGCCATTTCGGATATCGGCTATGTAGACGCATTGAAATGGGGATTGCCGCCAACTGGTGGATGGGGGCTGGGGATTGATCGGTTGTGTATGTTGCTCACAGGCTCCAAGCGGATAGAACAGGTCCTTACTTTTGGAGGAGTTAAGACTGTCAACTACCAGTAATGTCTTGTAAATAATCTTCTTTTTCTATAGAACTTTAAGTGTCGACACTCAGATACCTGGTTCGCACGCAACGGTTCGGTCCCCGAACTTTGCACCGCCCTGCGAACTAAATACAGTCATCCCTAGCATATCCCCCCTCCCCCCTTAGCCTGACAGTGTGATATGCCGAACCGTTGGTGTATACAAACGCAACAGAAGTCCTGACGCGGGCTTGCCATACTCTGTCAACATGGCGTCAGCTTAAAGACACAATAAGAAACAACATCGCATGTACACTACAGTAGGTAGTACATGATATGGGATCCACTACAGCAATTGATAATATCTACCAATAGAATACTTTACAAGATGTCTTGGCCAAAATCAGCAGCCTTGAGCCATACTCCATCATGACAGTGGTTCCACTCGAAACACTTGCATATGAGTCGAATGAATTTGCATACGTTCTATCAGTCGAGCCTTACACTGCCCCCAACACAACAGTTCAACAGACGATCTGATCCTCCATGTGGAATGTGCGAGGCGGCAGGGAAATTGGTCGTCTCGGACTTTCGCAGTATATGACTGTCGAACTCCGATATCGGATATGAGTTTTGGCGTACATACCCCGCGCGTACCCCTCCTACAGACCTAGAGGCATATAAACCAAAATCAACCACTCTTCTCTTCATGCTCAGTAATTGTTAGTAAAATGCCTGTCAATACCTTCTCCACCGGCTCTTACGATAAGAACCACGAACTCTATGACAAGGTCCGTCAGAATTTTGTTTCTGACGCCGTAGACACCCTCGTCTCCGAGATTAACCTCAAGGAAGGCTCTACAGTCATTGAGCTTGCATCGGGCACTGGCAAGTTCACAAAGGCCATTGAGAACAGAGGATACAAATTGACGGCTTGTGAGCCTTCAAAAGGGATGATCGCATCGTTTAAGAAGAACTTCCCCAATATTCCCTGTATCCAAGGCGATAGCTACAAGCTGCCATTCAAAGACGCGTCCGCCGATGCAATTCTCATTGCTCAGGCGTTCCACTGGTTTGCTGACACGGAGGCGGTTGCCGAGCTGGGGCGGGTTGTCAAACCAGGCGGATATATTGGTCTTATCTGGAATTACGAGAGTGTCGATCAGCTTCCTTCTGACCACTGGCAAAAGCAAACTACTGATTATATTTACAGCCATCGTGGCGACGTGCCTCAGTACCATCTGCAATGGTGGACTAAGGCGTTTGAGAACCAGTCGGTTTTCGAGACGCCTTACCATGAAAAGCATTTCCATTTCCAGAAGAAAGTCGCCAAGGACTTCCTATGGCCATACTGGGAATCGCGAAGCTTTATCACCAGCCTCCCAGATGAAAAGAAGCAGGCTGTCCAGAAGGAATTGAACGAGATCCTTGAGGGTGCCATCAGACCCGGCGATGTTGATCAGGACGGTCTGTTGACTGCTGAGAAGGGTACTCACATAGTTTGGGCAAAGCGACTGTAAGTGCACCCGCAGCGCACAATACTTATTCTCCACAAACATGGCTTAAACATTGCTTGATAGCTCTTACTACTCATAGATAACGGAGTATTTAACTTTATTCTGTTTACCAGTTATAATCTTTAGCCATTCAGCATTTGCGCGTGCACGCATATGCGGAATAAGTTTGGTATTTTAACAATATTAAGTGAAATAAACTGCCCCAACGCGTAAATTGAAAAATGCAGGACGCGTTTGTCCATTTAGTCCTAAAGCCAAAGGATAAGCGAACATGACTGGAGCAGATGTGACGGTCGAAGAGACAAAAGAAAACGTGCCGTTCATACCGCCATCGCTTCCGGATCTAGCGAATTGTAACATTCACAGCACTCATACTTATTTGACTGAAGTGCCAGCGGTGATCAAAGCCAATCCCGCTGAACCGTGCATCCTAGGTGTTGATGAGGCCGGACGAGGACCCGTCCTAGGCCCTATGGTCTATGCTCTCAGCTACTGCCCTATATCTTTTAAAGAGGATTTGGCCAAAGTCGGTTTTGCCGACTCGAAGGTTTTGAACCACGAAACCAGATCAGCGTTGCTGGAAAGAATATGCAACGATGAAGAGCTTAAATCGAACATTGGATGGGCATCCACAATTATGACGGCAAGAGATATTAGTAGCGGCATGTTACGCCCGGAAAACCAGTTTCAATACAACTTAAACCAACAGGCCCACGATACTACAATGGCTTTGATCCAGAAAGTTCTCGATCTCCGGGTGAAGATCGCTGAAATATACGTCGACACCGTTGGCCCACCAGAGAAATACCAAGCAAAGCTTTCAATGAGATTCCCTGGAATCAAAATAACGGTAGCTAAAAAAGCAGACTCACTGTACCCAATTGTGTCAGCCGCATCCATCTGCGCTAAAGTTACTAGAGATGCATCTTTGATAACTATTGACGAAAGTAATGGGACCTGGGGTAGCGGTTATCCCTCAGACGGCAAGACATCGACTTGGCTAAAATCAAATGTCGACCCTGTGTTTGGCTGGAGTAAAGTAGTGCGTTTCTCTTGGCAAACGACTAAAGATGTCCTTGAAAAGCATAATGGCGTTGAAGTCGAATGGGCTGACGACTTTGCCAAAAAAAAGAACGCTGCTAATTTTTTTGCATCATCGACTACTTCTGTTAGCCAATTGGTCACCAGTAAGGTGTACGGTCTTAATGTAGACAAGCTGACTTAATAAACTGCATCAAGAACAGCAGATAACGATTACCGGTTTACCGGTACTTGTTACATTATTTGAAGTCTAATCATTAATCGATAAAGTATTAGGCATAATTCGTTGCATTAATAGATTAAACAATAATTAAGGAAATTGGAAGGTGGAATGACTGGGGTGATATGGGTTCTTCTCCGGATCGCTGCTGTTGTAAGACTGTTTGTGCTGCTGGAACCCGCTCCCTTGACTAGAAGAAGGCATCCTCGGAGAACTACTCGCTGTACTGCTTCCAACGCCAGCCAAATATGTACCGCCATTATTATTGTAAGAAATAGCGGTCGCAGAAGCAGCACTAGTAGATGAGGACTCCGATCGACACTCCTCAAGATCGTCGCGCTTCCTTAACTGGTCTCGGCTCTTCTTGTCCTTTTTCTTGTCCTTCTTGTCTTCCTTTTTTGACTTTTCCTCATGCTTGTGTTTGTCCTCCTTTTTCGTCTTGTCTTCTTTCTTGGACTTACCTTCTTTTTTTGACTTATCCCCAGACTTTTTCTTCTTGCCAATGGTAGACGCACCCTTGAGCAAGCTTTCAAGTCGGAAGGAGCTCTCATTCGACACTGGGGTCTTTCGATCATTCGCCGTATACTGGACAGCAGGCGGATGTGGAGGTGTCGCGACAGGAGATTTTAGGCTGGGGGATGACTTGTTGCTGTGGTCTGGGTACCTAATTGTATCAAATGAGTTATAACTGTCATCCCGGACAAACTCTTCATCGTCTGCGTCCCCGTTAGCCTCATCATCGCCAAATCCGCCGAGCTCTTCGCGTCCAAATTCAACAATCTGTCGCCTTTTTGATGACAGGTTACGAATCTGTGGATAGGCCAACCGAGAAGCACCAAAACTGTCACTGCTATACTGGGTGTAGTTCGAACTGTTATGGTAATATTCCCCTCCGCCTCCAAACGAATCAGCCAGAGAGGTCTTGAAGGACGTGGTGGAGGGAGTTCTTGCCAACGACCTGTTTAGAATGATAGAAACCTTTTTGTCGTAAAGCTGTGGAGCAGACTCGACAGGATCAATAGCATTGTCGACACTAGCATCTGTATCGGTGACCGAGACACTATGAGCATGATACGCCCTATTGGATGAAGGCTTCTTCTTCATGTTGCTCGCAAAGAACGAATCCAAGTTATCCAGCGCCGTCCACATCTGGTTCATAGATCCGTCATCAGCAAATGGTGTTCCATCAGTCCTGTCCATACCGTATCCATATGCTTCCTCCTTATGGAACTGGAATTCATCAGCATTTGCATCCTGATTAGAGTAAACACTAGAGGACGCACAGGTGTAAAAGACCGCATGAACATTATTCCTGGTGATACTGGCTGTGATAGCTGGTTGAGGAACAGACCAGCCACTTTCATCTGGAATGCCGAACAAGGTGGCCGTGCGCTCATACTCCTTTCGCAGGGTGCGGTTACCTAAACTCATCCGGAGCACATGCTTGTCCATCTTAGAAGCTGATATGCTGGATGCCTCATCCAAAACAGATAGAGCTTGCTCCGCAAAATCCGTTCGGAGCAGTCGTAGCAAAGGAGAAATTAAATCAGCTCCCACACCAGAGAACTCTTCGCGCTTCATGTCTACCATCGGGAATATTAACTTTAGTATCTCCATGGTTTCTTCTCGCACCCATCTAATGCGGTTGGAAAGGATACCCAAGAAGAACGAAAGAACGACCACCTCAGCATCAGGGAAGAAATTAGTCTGGATAGCTTGAACCGTTTGAATCAGGAAGTCTTTTTTGGTCCTAAACCGATTGTTGGCGAGAGAGGAAAGAATTCTAGATAGACCAGGCTGACCGTTCTTATCACAGCACTCCCTCAACACCTCCGCCGAAGCGACGACCTCAGGGGTAATTTCACCCATCTCAAGCGCATGTAAATATCGTGGCATATTGGTGCAAATAGCCAGAGCCAACTTGTGCGAGCTTCCAACGATCTCGTTGGGCTCCAGCTTATTCAGCTTTTCAAGCACGACAAGTGTCTGTTCCCACGAATTAGACGACCGCAAGCCAGGAAGAAGTGCTTGCTGCAACCCTTGGAACTCTCCTTCCCATTTATTCGGAAACACAGACACTAAGCAAGATACTGTATCCGGCGAATTGAGGTCGATCTTTGATAAGAACTTCTCCAAAATGGACAGTACCTCGATGAACTCTTCTTCATGAACAGTATTGAGGCAGGCGACAGCCGCCCAGAATAACTGAGGATAGTTAATAAGCTCCTCCGACGGGGTTTCTGCTGCGACCGCATTGAGCGTCATTAGAATCTGCATCGCAAATCCTTGAATATCGGGGGTAGAGTCAGAAATAGTATTGGACAATCGGGCAAGCATGTCCGCCAGCATACCTTGGTCCATATACGAGAGCAAACACCGGAAAATCTGGAAGGAGCGGCAGGCAATGTGGCGCACGGGGCAAGCAGTAGCCCAATGTAACGCAATTCTAGCCCAAAGCTTCCTAATATCAGGCATACTTGCCGTTAGATAGTCCAGCACCTGCGTGATTAAGATATTCATCGACGGTGGAGTACGAGCCCCGTCCTTATCACTGTTCAAATCGTCATAGGCCCATTGAAGCTTTGTGTCACCCTGTCGCAGCTTTTCCAAAAATCTCTCCCTGCCTGCTTCAAGGGGAGTATAACCATTGACAATCAACACCAACATCTCCCTGGCCTGATCCGAGACAATGGGGATATAATGATCGAACAACGCAATCGCAACATGGAGTATCAGCGGCAGATTCGTTTGCACTGTATCATTCGGAGTAATCATAAGGTCGACCAATAGAATGATTGCCAACTGACATTGGGAGAGGGATATCTCCTTTCCTCTTATCGGCAAGAAGTCATCCATCTCAGCAACATACGGATACATTTTCTTGGCTTCCTCTGCATCCAACTCTTCTGGATGCACAGGGATCATGGACTTCGGAACTAGGTAACCAACAAGTGTGTCCAAAAGAGCATGACCTGGAATGCTACTAGCCAAGTATAACACTATCTTTCGAGCATACTGCACAAAAGTAGGGTCCCGTTTAGCCAAACTCTGCCGAACAACAAAGTCGAGAATGACATTCAAGTTGTTCGGATACAAACCGTTCGCGAGTGCCACCCATAAGGCCTCAACTTCATTGTTAATCCGATCGCTGAATGCAACAGTAATTTCCAATAAATTGCATAGCACCATCATTGCACTCGCATTTGGCTGCTGCTGATCATTGCCATCCATCTGCAATTCGACAATCTGAACCCATGGCAGCAAAACAGAGAGAATATCTCTTCGTGACATATCGCTTACTCGATGGAAGAACATTGACATTTCGGAAAAGATCATGAATGCGTCCTGGGGATGATCGTTTGCAAAACGTGTTGACAAGCTAAACAAAACGCGCTTGTAGATAGTTGGCGAACGGCTCACAACACTGGTCTCAAACTCATGCATACAGGACTTCACATAAAACCGCGTCTCTGTAGCGTAGAGGAGCTTGCCCGCCAGGGAACGTATTTCAAAGTCCTCATCACCAGTCTTAAATAATCCAAGCGTCAATGCTTGTCTAACCTCACAAGGATACTCCGGATTGCTCAAGAGGACCTCTGCAACCGTTTTGAAGTAGCTTCTCGCTGTTTTAGGGTCCGGGAACATCTTGTAGCAATTAGCCACAGCTTCACCAAATATCGATTTATGCTCTGGGTTGTATTCCAGTAGGTTCCTTAGTGCTTTGCGACCAACCACTTGCAAATCATCCCTGGAATTTGTCAGCAAGTTGTTTATCCATCCAAGAATACCCTCTACATTGAAAGAGCTAGTATTTTGAATTCCATTTGCACAATCGGTAACAACCTTCTGGATCGGACCAGCACAGAGTGCAGCCATGGCATTCATAATAGCCATCTCGGATTTGCGCTTTTCCAGTTCCATAGATGCTAATACCATGTTCTTCTCCCGAGAATCCTTGGTAGTGTTCAATGCCGCTTGCTTCATTATCGCCTCTCTGTCACGCGCAAGAGTATTATGCTGACGGAACTCGCACCATTCTTCAATGAGCCGGAAGTACTTCACTCGAGTTTCAAACGTCAGCAATCCGATATTTTTCTTGCTTTGGTTGACACCCATAAGTAGGTTCTCCACAATACCGCAATAATATCGACGCAGCTTTTGATAATCCCAGCTAGTCTGGACGGTACTTGTAAACAAGAAAGTAGTTAGATCATCCAAAAATCCAATGAGTACCGTGATTACCCATTCATCATCAAATATCATTGGGTCAGAAAGATAATACGAAGTGACCTTAAAAGCGTGTGCAATTTCAGTAATCACCCTGTCCTGACGGTAGCCAGTGCTGGAATCTCGTCTAGGCGCTGAATATTGCCGCCCATATGCCTGACTAGAAGCAACAGCTTTCTTACTTTCACTCTTCCATCCTTCAATTGCTGGCTGCATGCATTCAAGCAGTGCCCGATAAATGTTAACATTAATGCAAGCAATTCCAGTAACAATCGCATCTCGAATGACGGGATTATCTACACCAAGGAGAGGAATAACCATTCTAAACACCGATCGAACAGAGGTAATGCGCTGGTGGTGAATAGTGACCTTTTGAACAGACTTTTTCCTGCTATGATGACTGTGACTGTCAGGAACATGCAATTTTTGTTCGTCAGTCAATGTCAACGTCAAGCATGCAACAATCAAGTAGATCCGCCACTGCTCCACAACAACTTCAGGGTGAGTCCGCATTGAGTGCTTCGCCAGGAATCCATGGCTGCCATAACCTGAAGAGTCCGCACGCATATACTCTAGTACAACATCGTGCATTTTAACCAAACGGACGCATACGACATTTCGTGCAATTGCAATAGGGATCGGGTAATCAAGGAAGCATACTTTGACGAACGATGGAAATGCTTTCAGCCAAAGTGCCGTATCAACGCCGTAGTCCGATTCGGCGACCTTAATGAGAGATTCTTTTTTCTTGCTGCTCAACTTTTGAAGTCGGGTTCGCTCGGGCATGCTTAAGGCGATAGGCGGATTTGAGCTCTCGAATATTTCTGCAACATCAGCTCTCTCCAGATAGTTAATCAATCGGCAAGGAGCAGCCATGGAGCTCTTTGATGGACGACGCGAATGGTTTGAAGTACGTTCAATATGTTCCTCATGTTGCCGAATTGCCTTGTCAAACTCAGCGGTCAGTCTCAAGATCTTTATAGCAAGATGCCTAATAACGCGATCTTGGGAGCACAAAAAGTAGAGTCCATTACCTTCGACCTCTTCAATTGATGGCCACCAGCTATTCATAATTGCATCATCTCCGCCTGGGCGTTTCTCTTCTTCCGGTGGACTCAGATTGTTGCCATTAAAGTTGAATGGAGAATCACCACGATTCAGCTGAGTAGCGGCAGTAGAAGTAGTAGACTCTTTCTTCGCAGAACTTCCAATTTTCTCGACCCAAATCTCAAGCAGCTCAACGTATACTCTCAGAAGCCTTTCGTAGTCAGAACTACTAGACGCAGAGGGATCATACGCAGTAAAGAGCTTCTCATCATAGGAGAAAAGTAACTTAGAGAATGTAACAACTATCACCCGTGTATCTCTAGTTTGCGCCAACACCTTAAGAGATCTAATAGCAGCCAGCGAGACTTTGGAATTGGAATGAATCGTATTTCGGCAGAGGGTCTCAATCACTTTGCTGTATGTTCCATCGTTGGCTAAGGTCCATGGGAAGCTCTCAATAATAACACAAAATAGATCAACAAGAAGAGATCGCTGATTCTGGGAAGAGCTGTCGCTGCCAAAGTGGAATGAAACACCGATAGGTGCCTTGGACGGCTGTGAACGCTCCTCTGTCGCTCTCCTATTCGCGCCAAATTGAGTGTCGCATAGCGTCAGCAACTGGTAAAGGGCTCGACTGAATTTTTCGTAAACCTCCAGCAACGCGCCAAACGGCTTGGGTGCTATAGCAGGGTCCTTGATCCTCGGATCCTTAACCATTTCTGTTAACAAATCATCCGTGGGGAAAGGTGGACGTTCGCCGGATTCAACATCGGTAAGAATCTCGACAAATGCCTTGATAGCGATAATAGAGCGCTCTGGAATAAGAGCATCAAGCGAATGCACTTCACTGCTTCCATTTGCATTATTAAGCAGGAATTGGAATATAAGGTTTTCCAGGACATATTGGCGATAACCATATGCAGCAACTCGAATGAGATTAACGCAGGGTGGGTTGACATACGGGTCAGACACCGTCCATGCCTTCTTATTTGATGATCCCAAAACAGTCCTTGTGATTATATCAAGCTTTTTCGTTGTATTGTTCAGCGACTCGGTATTTCGACACATATACACCCAGAGCAATCTTGCAGCGCCTGTGTAGAACGTTGCCCTGTTGTTCCGTTCCTTCAACTTTGGTGCATTGTTTTCAAATATTTGTAGCCAGTTGTTAGCGAAAAGCTCCTGTGGTGCAACGCTCAATACTGTTGCGCAGAATGGGAAGCATTGAATCCAGAGCTTGGGTCGACTAATGAGTTCCATAGATTTGCTGAACAGCAACTCAGTTGCCTGAACCCAAGTAGGGTGATTGAGCTCCGCGGTCGCAACTCCAGGGATGGGCAGCAAAATTTGAGATATGACCTCCATGTATGCCAATTTAATGGTCATGTTCTGGGTTCTAGAAAAGAACTTCGCCAAGGACTCTAAAAAGTTGGCCGACTCCTCCAGCATATCCATTGGATACAACCGCATTTTTAAGTACCTCATACCGTGGATAACCAATTGAGTGCTGACTTCTTTCTCCTTACTCAACTGGGTTGCTGGGATCTTTTCCAACTCTGCGATAAACCTATCGCCCACGCTAATAAACCTAGAGTCAGACATCTCACCAAGGAGTTTTGCAAACAGATTCCAATTCGCCCGACGGATAATGCTGCCAGAAATCAGATCCGGCTCTGCGGTACGCAGTTGCTTGAACACAATTTCCTCAAGCTTCTCGCTTAGGTCGTCCCCAAGCACCTCTGGAGGAGTCTGCCTGACAATCTCCATAAGGACTCTACACAGAATGTAAATGCTAACCAGACTCTTCCTGTCCGCTTGAATGGCAGCCTCTCGCGGGTCCAATGGAGTTGTGGCAGTACCATGGATATAGGACCCGCTTCTAGAGTGGTTTCCATTACCAGGTGCATTATTCGCAGCTTGTGCAGTCGCTTCGGACTTTGACTTTCGCCAAAACATAACAGAATCAATCACCGGCTTTGGCTTACGTCTAGCAATATACCCCAATGACGCAATAATTTTATCAAAAGAAGGATCTTTCCCCTCGCCAAGTATCTCCCCGATATTGGGTTCCGATTCATAGGAATATCCTAAGCAAAGATTGAGCTTACGCTCGGCATACCTCACAAACTGAGTAAACAGAATATGAAGTGCATATTCCGAAGGGGTTTTCGGATCATGTTGCTTTGACTTATTTGGTGCAAGCGCCTGGGATTGCTGTTGTTGCGGCAATACCGGATCGCTCGAAGTCTGCAGGGGGAAATTATCGTAAACTTCTGTACTTTGAGATGCATTAGTCGGAGAACTGATCGCTAGTGATTGCGCCACTGGGGAGCTGGTGGTGGTCGGAGGGGCAGTTAGCGCTTGAGACTGGCCCTGTTGTTCCTGGAATACAAAACTGTGAGAAGTATGCGTATCCACAGGTCTCAGTGACAATCCTTGAGGAATATTCGGTATCGCTGGATGGCCGCTTGGCCTATCAATTGAGAGCTGGTGGTGTTTTCTAATTGGGGGAAGAGCTCGGGAATAAGTCGCCGCCCGTGTAGGTCGAGGATGGGCAAGCTCTCGGTGAGGAGACGTCATATTGCTTGGAAGTGACAGGTTTCTGTCATGGTTATATTCTTTCTCTTGCTTCTTTGGCGGTGGTGGAGGCGTCGTCGGTTCTTTGACCAACTTCGACCCCGGATCCAAATTCGGAGGGTCCTGACTGTTCAACTCCATCCTACAACAAAAAAACAAAAGCAAGTTAGCCTAAATACAGGGAAAAGCCTATTCAATGGGGATCTTACTTCTTGGATCAAAGGAGTCTGGTCACCTCGCGAGACAGAGAATTCCCTTCAAATGGCGCGTGTTGTTTCGAAGGTACCGGTAACTGGAAAATACACATTAGCATGACACCCAAACTGCGAATGAAAGAACTTACTATAAAATAAATGCAAAACAAAAATTCAATGCTTAGATCGATCTACTAAATCGAACAATGAGGGCTAACAGCCTCTACAAATCAATTCTTCTTGCTGTTATGCGGAGAAATGTTGATACAGTAGAATGAGGTTGGCGCTCTGATCTTTGGGAGGGCGGCTCACCACAAGACACAGGGGTGCTGGTGATGCCGGTACCGCGTTGTCGGTAATTTAGAGCCCCACAGCATCTCGCTATACATACTGCATACCTTTGAATAACTTAGGGACCCCAGTTTGAGTACGAGGAAGGAGTCGGAGTAGTTCTATCTATTCGACAAATAACTAGTAAATGGGACTACCGGTAATCCCAGTTGAATTGTCTTGTTAGGCCCTCTGGTTCAAGAAAACGAACTCAGAGTACCGGTAATTCTCTAAGTGTGGTCAGCTCTACTTCAATGAATAAGAAACTGACACGATAACAACATGAAATACCAATTTTCCGGGGTAAAATCTTCATAACATATTTTTTGGACTACGATATCACCAAAGACTTTAAATGATCACCCTTATTACTTTACCTCCTACTGCTATTACCGGTATCTAGGTTAGTATCGCCTACTGTATTAACAAGTACCGATATCAGTGAAAGATTCAACATATATATCCTTACAATAAATCCAAATTACGGTATATGTTAATTACACTCATTCAAAATCACCGTCGTCATCATCAACGACAAAATCATCATCTTGGCTATCAAGGGCCATCGAAGAGTCATCAATGACATATGATTTTTTGGCGGCAGCTCCTCGACGAGCACGTTGTCGTGGAGCCGGGATCTCTTCGACTTCATTCATGTCATTATCCTCCATTTCCTCGTCAGAGTCGAAGATACCCTTCTTCTTAGCCTTTGGTTTGGCTGCGGCCTTAGGCTCGACTGGTTTCGAAGATGAAGCCCTAGACGATGACGCCTTCGTAGCAGCAGGAGCCCTCTTCTTACTCGGGAGAATCTCACTAAATGGATCCTCTTCATCATCAGATATCTTGAATTCGTCCATAAAGTTCTTCTTCACCGAAGGTTTCTTAGCAGAAGAAGTGACCCCAAATCCAGCATTGAGGTCATTGTAGAGGTCATCAGGGTCCATGTCAAACTCGTCGCGCTTCTTTGACGGTGGAGTGCCGAAGATTGAACTAGTATTGCCAAAAATAGACTTCTTTTTCGGTGGTTCTGGTTTCGCATCAAAGGACAGGGTAGTCTGCTTTTTACCCGCAGCAGACGATGCTGCTGCCTTAGAGGGAACCGCTTTCGCAGGCTCTTTTTTGACTCTCGATGTGGCCGGCTTCTTCTTACTGCCTACCACAAAATCTTCGTCATCATCATCATCATCAGCATTCTTCTTCTTTCGTCCACCGCCTCGCTTCTTAGCTGGTCGCTTAGCGCCCAGAACGACGGCCTCACGCTTTTCCCTATCTTCCTCCTGGAACTCCTCCCAATGGGTAACAAACTCGTCGAGATCAAAGTTCCAAAGATCCTTGGCGCTCTTCTTCAGAAGTTCATTCAATTCTGATTCTTTATTATCTCGTTCCTTAATGAGCTTTTCGTATCGCTCTCGCGTAAGGGACCAAAGGGACATGCCCAACAAGTAGTCATAAGTGGCTGCCTGTGGTTTTTTTACAGTCTCATCCTGAGCAATCTTAGCCGCTTCTTCATCTTGCTCTGCCATCTCCTCCAATTCGTTAACGGTTCGATCAGCTTCCAAATCTTCCTCATTTTCCTCCCACACGGCATTTCCGTTCTTGTCGTACTTTGGGAACTTGAGTCGATGAAGCTCGTCGACAAGTTCGTCCTTTCGTCGATTAGAAACGGAGAGCTTCTTGTCAATAATCAACTTGACAAATCGAGCCTGATGAGAAAGCTTTTCGAGCTGATTCTTGAGTTTGCCCGCGATGTAGTCCTTTCGCTTCTGGTAGTACTCAAGTCGTACATAATAGAACTCGGAGAGGATCTGCTCTGGGGTGTCGTACTTCTTAATCTTGCATTGTGGATCAAATGCAATCATATTGCCCAAGTTGATTGTAGCAGTGAGCTTAAATTTTTGCAAAAGTCCTTCTTTAAGAGCATTTTCCATCTGTGCCTTATTCATGGTGACCACGAACTTGACGCTAACGCCGTGCTCTTCAGTCATATCCTCAATCCAGCCCTTGTCATTCTTGTCACGTTTATCTTTAACAATGGCATCCAGAAGGAATTCCTTCATGGTCTGAGTCCACATCCGGGCAGGAAGCTCAGTAATCTCAACAGTCCTGTCGTCTATCTGTTCAATGACGCCATTGACTCGGAATTTGTCGCTAGCAATTCTCTCGATAGTACCATCCCATCCCCTAAACCAAGGCGTCATAGGCTCCATGTCTTCACCATTCATTAGTCTCCTAATGTTATCCACCAAGTCCATCGGGTTGAATGGCGGAATATTAGTGGACCAACCCGTACCAATACCTTCTGCACCATTGACAAGTAAGGTAGGCAACACTGGCAAGTACCATTCCGGCTCGACAGTACTCTCATCGTCGTCCAAATACTTGAGAAGTGGATCATCGTTTGGATTGAAGACTTTTCTAGTCAATTTGTTCAATTCGGTGAAGATATATCGCGGAGCGGATGCATCTTTACCACCAACCGCACGAGAACCAAAAGAACCGCGTGGCATCAAGAAGTACAAGTTATTGGCACCAACAAAGTCTTGGGCGAGGCCGACAATGGTCTGATAAAGCGACTGTTCACCGTGGTGGTAACCGGTATTTTCAGAGATATAACCACCCAGCTGAGCAACCTTAATGTCAGTAGTCAAATTTCGCTTGAAACAACCGTACAAAATCTTTCGTTGACCAGGTTTAAATCCATCAAGCACGTTTGGAATGGACCGTATGTTATCGGCCATAGAAAACAGAATCAACTCCTTGTTGATGAAATCGGAGATTGGAATTTCACTCAAGTCTGGATCCAAGTGAGTGCCCGGCTTGAATGCTCGAAGCCAGTCTTTTCGCGCATCAGCATTTTTCTTGGCAAATGCGAGCTCAATGAACCCCTTGTCGCCGGGCTGAAGGTGATGGAAGGTCTTGAGATGCTTGTCGAGCTTGGCAAAGTACTCACGGCCTTCGCTATTGGGTTCAGAGGTACCCAAACCTTTGTAGTACTTCTGTTTCCATATACATGTTTTCCCTTCAGTGTCACGCCAGAGCTCGTACTGTGGCATAGTATAGAAAGGAATAACACGGTCAACCCTCTTACCCTTCATGACGCTTACTTTGACAATAGGAGTAATAAACTCAACCAAAAAGCCTGGAATCTCCAGCAATCCGGGGAATGACGTCTCTAAAAAGTTGATAATCAACCCTTTAATATGGGAACCATCGTGATCCTGATCAGTCATGATCATGATACTGCCGTATCGCAGCCCATCTCTAGAGGTGTAGTGCTTTTTGTGCTGAAGGCCCATAATCTGCTTGATGGCCTGGATCTCGGCATTTTTCATAATCTGGTCATGCGACGCTTCACGTACGTTGAGCAGTTTACCTCGCAGAGGGAACACTCCATAATAATCTCGTCCTACAACTGCTAGACCGGCAACCGCCAACGCCTTGGCCGAATCGCCCTCCGTGAGAATCAAGGTACACTTATGGCCCTCTTTGGTACCCGCTTTGTTGGCATCTTCGAGCTTGGGAAACCCAGTGAGCCGTCGCTTCTTACCACCATCCGTTTTCTTGAGCTCCTTATCAGCATTTGCCTGGGCAACGTCCATGACATTTTCAACGATGGATGTCTTGAGCACCTTTTTCATAAAATCGTCGGACAAAACGCACTTAGAGCCAAACGCAGATACTTTCGTAGTAAGTTGTTCCTTCGTCTGCGACGTGAAAGCCGGGTTCTCAATGAGACAGTTGATGAAGAGAAACATGTTGTTCTTAATCTGCACTGGACGGATGGGCGCTGACCGGTTTTTCTTTTTAACCAGCTCAGAGATCTTGGACACGAGTTGATCAGCGATGTAATTCACATGGGTACCGCCGCTAGTGGTTGCAATCGAGTTGACGAAGGAAACTTGATTGAAGGAATTGCCGTCAGAGACTCCAAAAGCGACTTCCCAGCGGTCGCCGAACCGCTCGTGGACAATTGTCTCCTTTGGCAACGCGCCATCCGAGATGTCTTCGCCATTGGCCTCGGCAGTCTGCTGTCGAAGAGCCTTAACAAACATGTTGACGTATTCCTTGAAATTCTTAACCTTTAGCCGCTTCTTATTGAGGTTCACTTTGATTCCATTGACTGAACCTGCCAAGTCATACACCCTTCGGTAGAGAACACCTAGGATATCATCGTCAAGCTTTTCCATGTTGAACTTTTGCAGGTCAGGCTTGAAGGTAATTCTAGTATACTCGTCCGCTTTTTTGAGATACGAGATCTTAGGCTTGCTCACATTAGACATATTGTCGGTCCATGTCTGAACATAGCTCTTCATCTGGTTTTTATCAGCAGTTTCCAACTTGAACTCAGTGGAAAAAATGTTACACAGCTAGTTTATCCTGTTAGCAAATCATTATTCTGTTTCGCCATGCAATTCACTTACCTTTGCGCCATAACCGTTCCGACCACCAGTTACTTTCTTCTCATCGTCATCGTAGTTACTCGACGTGAGGAGATTACCAAAAATCAACTCTGGAATGTACATTTTCTCTTTATCGTGGATCTCAATGGGAATACCGCGACCGTTATTGTAAATAGAAATCACGTTATTTTCGGCGTCGATTTCAACATTAAGGGTATCCATATTAGGGTCACGGATCTTGTTATCCGCAGCATTGACAAGAATTTCGTCAAAAATCTTGTACAAACCAGGAACTATAGTCACTTCCTTGTGGACCATTCGCTCGCTTTCGCGGTCATAGACCCACATCTTTATCTCAGTGGGCTCGGTCGATCCGATATAAGTATCTGGACGCTTCAATACATGCTCCAGCTGCGATAGCTTCTGGTACTGCTGGGATGCGGTGGATTTCTTCGTGCTGGCTTTAGGGGTTCCATTGCCATTGACGCCATTTACTGAGGCATTCCCATTAGCTGAGCTTTTCAACGGTGCTCTTTTCTTCGTTGTCGTACCTGACGTGGTCTTTGCTTTCTTTGCTGCTGGCTTAGCAGCAGCGGTCTTTTTGCCTCGCTTGGTAGTGGACTCTATTTCAAAATCGGAGTCTTCATCCTCGATAACGAAATCAAAAGGATCATCTTCGAACTCTTGATCGGAATCCCAACCAGCTCTAATCGCGCGATCTATCGCTCCTAAGTTTTCGCCCATTTTTATGGCACACACTCGCTTAGAAAGCTTTCTCTTCTACTCTATGAAGGTCAAGTGTTAAGGTCTAAGTGTGGTAAAACGAGGGTGTATCGCGAGGAACGCGTCGCGAAAGATGTTGTGAAGGGGAAAAAATTCCATGCATAAACAAACCGGGTCCTGCTGGTACTACAATTAAACCCTCTACATAATCTAAACAATCCAGTACGCCAGGTGATATGGATATCCTATAGCGAAATATTCTCCAAATAACAGCCTATAGAGTGTACTTTGACTGTTAGATTTGCTATTCAAGATAAATATTGCCGTTTCATCGCGTCTTCACTGCGCGCGAATTATATCATTGCGTTATATAACAGTTTTAATCGCGCTGAAATAAAGCCATTCAGGGGTATGCGGCTCGTTGCTACGGCAACTTCACCCCCCTAGTCTATCTAACCTGATAGGGAGCCAACATACCATTATACCGCATAATAAACGGACTTGATGATATTTTCTACAAGATCAGTTTTTACGTATGGGGCCATTTAATTGGCCCGTGGTTATAGTAACTAACAGAATACGTGCAGTGGGCTAATAGTGCTATGGCAACGCGAGAGAGATCTTTGCTCCAACGCATTGCCTCTTTGCCAATGGCAGTAAACAATTCTATCAGTTTTTTCTAGTACATTGTAATTATCAAGAACTATACGTCTCCTAGTAAAGGATCAAATAAAAAGTTAGCAGGCTCAGCCAGGGCCCTGTTATCAGTAATCGAAGTTGAGCGGTACATAGAATGTGTGGTTCTTCATTTTTGGGACCCCCGCCAACAACTACTCCAACGTCTACCCCGCTCAACATCTAGCAGGGGAAAAAAATATTTATCAGCCGGGGATCTCTTGAGTCTGGTTGCCGAAACGGTTGATGATCAATCAAAAGAGTTCTAGACTGTTTATTCAATTCAACACGGAGCATGCGGAGAAGGCAGATAAGCAAAGATTTACGGCGTTCAAAACAGGGTGTGAAAGCTGGGTGTCGTTTCGGAGGAACGGGACGTCGTCGTTCCACTGAGGAGAATTGTAACTGATCTGCACAATGCCTTGGCTTGGCACGATGATCTTGGAAGCGTGCCAGTTGCAGTGGTGGGGTAAGTACATGTACTGTAGTTAGCCCTTTGCGTGACGGTGCATCACCGCGGAAAGGTAAATACAGTGGGGGGGGGGGGGATAGAGCATAAGCCCTGCAAAAAAAATTAAGAATCGAAAAATGTACAACATCAGGGAACGCAAGGGCTATATCAGCCCTTTTTAAGAGTACTGTAGTGTCAAAAGGGGGGTTATGTACGTCTGTAGTTCGCGGCATACGGCGGAGGCATCGGGGAATGAAACGGAGGCTCTATTTCCGACCGCTGCGTACTGCTACTACTGGCTATTGCATCTCTCCGATTCGTTCGGGTAAGTTGGTCTCCTTTCCTACAGTTACATAATGCGTCGGTATAATCTAGACGTATGCTTGAAGCAGATAAGATGCCTTCTAGGCTCCTGTCACTCCTCCCTATCACAGTACACGTTGGCTATCGGTAAGAAGTATTGAATTTTATGAGCAGCTAATCCATTGAATTGTTGTTGGGGCAAATTTTTGGGCTGGGGAAATATGGATTGATCGAATCAATTGATCCCATAAGATGGTAGGGTTACAGTGTAATAACACTACATACTTTCCCTTCATTAAATGAATATTGTATGACCCGCTTGGTCTCATAAAAGGGGAACGATTTTTTTAACTTTGGCTTGATGCGATTGAGTGTGCCGCAATCTTCTAGATTATATTGAAGTACATGTACCAAATTGTGCTCAGCAAAAGCGCTTTGATCGACACTAGCTCTTCTTGCTTATGCTGCTGGAGGATCGCTATAGCAGGGTTACATATATGCGCATTTACACACCATGATCCACGGTACTGCGGGGAAGAAGCGTTAGTAATACCGGGTTTAATCCTTCCTTTCTGCCAGGGTGTTGATCTTGCGAGGATGAGGATCTTATATATAGAGGTCTCGACAATGCTATCCGATTTTCGTTTCTCCATCTCTGCTCAAGGTTCATCGTATTATTTTACAAATTATCCGAAGAAGTTAAAATGGCAATGAGTGTTGATGCCCCTGAAAATACCAGTGGCCCTGCCAATGACCCAGAGAAGCAGTCAATCCATTATTACGAGTCTTCTCTCAAAGAGGGCCAGGAGCCCGATATCCCGGACCCTGATGCCGGAAAGTCCGAAGAAGAGAAGGCTGCGGTAGACCGAAAGCTCCTCTGGAAGCTGGACCTTCACCTAATCCCGTGGCTGTCGCTGCTCTATCTCCTCTCATTCCTCGACCGAACCAATGTCGGCAATGCCAAGATTGAAGGCATGCTTGTCGACCTCAACATGACCTCTGGCCAGTACAATGCTGCGGCGACCATCTTCTTTATCAGCTATGCTCTGTTTGAACCTCTGACTAACATTCTGCTCAAGAAGCTGCGGCCACGGCTCTTTCTACCCCTGATTATGTTCTTCTGGGGTATCTGCATGACTTTCATGGGCTTTGCGACAAATTTCTCTGGGCTCATGGCGGCCAGATGGTTCCTGGGGCTTTGCGAAGCTGGTCTTTTCCCCGGTATCAATTACTATCTCTCGTGCTGGTACAAGCGAAGCGAGTTTGGTCTTCGAGCTGCCATCTTTTTCTCGGCTGCTGCCATTGCTGGAAGCTTTGGTGGTCTGCTGGCTGCTGCCATCAGCAACATGGACGGCATTGGCGGGAAGCCCGGCTGGGCGTGGATTTTTATCCTCGAGGGAGTTGCCACAGTGGTAATTGCCGTCATTTCTTACTGGATGGTTCACGATTTTCCTGATACTGCTACCTTCCTCAACAAGGATGACCACGCGCGAGTTATTCGACGACTCCACGCCGATCAGCAGGCCTCTGCTAACCATGAGGAGTTTAAGATGGTATTCCTGTGGCAGTCTCTCAAGGACTGGAAAACCTGGAACTCCATGATCATTTACATGGGTACCTGCGGGCCTCTCTATGGGTTCTCCCTTTTCCTGCCCACTATTATCAAGGATCTAGGTTATGTCTCGACACGTGCCCAGCTGCTTAGTGTTCCTCCATATGCTGTGGCGTGTGTGGCCACTATCGTCGCTGGCTTTGTTGCCGACAAGACGAAGCAGCGAGGGCTTATCAACGCTAGTGTTGCAGTAGTTGGCATGGTTGGCTTTGCAATGCTTATCAGTGGAGCGTCTCCTGGAGTCCGTTACGCAGGCACATTCCTCGGCGCATTGGGCATCTATCCGACCATTGCCAACACCATTACATGGGCAGCTAACAACACCGAAGGTGTCTACAAGCGTGGCGTCACTCTTGGATTTGTCATTGGCTGGGGTAATATTCAGGGTATTGTGTTCAGTAACGTCTATCTTGCTCGAGACGCTCCATTGTATCGAATTGGCCATGGCGTTGTGCTTGCCTACATGACGCTGTTTCTGTTTGGCGGCTCAATTATCCAACACATTTACTGTCGAGTACAGAACAAACGAAAGGCGGATGGCAAGCTGGACCATATCCTTATTGGCAAGACTCCTGAGGAGATCATTCTCCTTGGCGACAAGCATCCGAACTTCAGGTATACATTGTAATGCCCCTCCCATTATTTTGAATCGCTTTGATTAGTCTACAAAGGTCATCAATATGACTTGTTCAATTGTGTAGTACTTAGTTAGGGTTGATGGTACACTAATTGACATTTTTTATTCGGTGAGCCGCATGCGGCGTGGACCACCGTAAACGCACGTCCCCACCCATATTTTTTGAGCTGCGCGGTACCTGCAACCGAGCACGTTATGCGGCCATGAGATAAGCAGCTGTTTCCTGAGTAGTTTTTTAGGCTGCGTAAGCCTGCTGTACTACAGTAAGTCTCGACCTTTATAGCATTTGGCCCATTGCACACTACGTACGTAAGAGATACATTGCCACTTTGGGGGAGGCTCTACGTGCAATTCGGTTACACTCCTCGACCCAGAATAATGAGACTGATGGAGTAATAATGCATGAATAGGTATTCGCTGGTGGGTTCTAAACATTTAATACACAGTGTGTTTGGTTCTCCACAAAGCTTCAAGTCATAATGACGACCAAAGTTGATTTCGATCGCCGTACGCGTCACACAGGCGGCCTGCGGGAAGTGAGTCCCCATAGTGCGTGCGCAGTGGAGCTCGAGATACGTACCAAATTGAATACGCCGCACAAGCCGCACGCGGCACGTGTCTCGAGAGACAAAGGCCGTCGCCTGGCCAAGCGCAGCGAGCGGGGACGAACCAAGTGGAAGACAAATATGATTACAGTGATCAGCCAAACCAATTCAGAGCAAGCGAAGCTTTGCGAGAGCGAGTATTTATAAGCCCCGCTCGTCGTTTTATTCTGGTTTTTCTTTCACCTCTCTGTCGATTGAACGAAACTAAGGCTAGCGAGAACACATAATCAATGCTGAACAATTTTATTATTATCGGCTCATCCATTGCCGCATGTGCCGGCGGCTACCACTACGCCCGCACGGCTGCGAAGTCAAAGATTACGGTCCCACCTGATCGATTCGAGCCGTCGTATTTGCCACAATCTGAGAAGGACCGCCGTGGCAGCACGAGCAGCATGTCCAGTGAGGGCCGCCGCGGCAGCACCGGCAGCATCTCCGATATGTGAGCGCGCGAAATAAGGTGTCTCCCAGTGGTGTGCGTGCCTGACAAGGAACGGCTCCCACCCACATTGTGTGCTGTACCATAATAATGTTCAATATTAAAATATGAATACTAATATCTATTACACTGGTGCTGGTACTACTGCTACAGTAACATCACAGTACTAATACTGCAATTTCTTTGCAGGACCAAAATAAGACCGGCCTACAATGTATTTGCACTGCAGGTCTGCTTTGTACTAAACCTAATATGGGTTGTAGTCAATTGTAGTTCCACTTCATCATCCAAACCCATCCCCATCACACGGTGTTGGTAACGGCTGCTGCATCAATCCATTCTCGAGGAACTCTGCCTACGTATACTCTTCTATCATGCGGTAGTGTGGAGCCACTGCCAGCTCATGGGGCTCGACCGCAGGTGTATCGTACCCCAGATCGGTCCCGCATTTACCCGCCCCCGTGCGTACAGGGCAGCATATCGCATCCCCCTGAACCCTTGGGAGAGAGAAGCACATGACCCGGTGAGAGCCTCACCGGCCAAAGCGCCCTGTACATGGGGACGTCGGGTGGGACCTCGTCACGCGGAGGTCGGGGGCAAAATTTTCAAGTCCCAACCACCCCACAAACGGCAAGAGCGGCGGACTTTTGTCACTCCCCTGGTGACCACCTCCAGCGTTTGTGTTATTTTTTTTTCGGGTTCGGCGTTGCTTTCAACAGCCTGCTAGACACACAAATACCAGCTGGCAGCCCGCCATTCGCAGGTTTTCCTTTCTTTCTGTTTGCTGCTCTCTCGAGACGAACCGATATAGAAGAAGGCTGTCGGTCTGTTTGTTTGGACGGGATTGCGATTATCGATTGTGATCGACCAAAAGGTGGTTAATTAGACATTAACCTATTAGCCCCCGTCAAAAGTCCTGCCCATTGCCCCTCCTCTCGTTATCCCCCCCAAAGAGTGGTGTGTGTGTGTAATCACAATTCTGAGCTTTTAACAGCTTGTGGCAGCGGCTGGACATCCTTTTTCCCCTGCATAGTAATTTCCCTGACCGCCTGTTTGTTCGTCCCGGCACGAGGCGATTTCTCCGAGTTTGGAAACAGGTGATTTCTCCCTTGCTCGCCCTGGGGGACTGTACATTGTCATTTAAGGTTTGGGGTGTGTGTGTGTGTAAAAGACCGCGTATCTGTGTAAAGGCTGGAAAGAACTGCTCCCCAGTTGTCTCGCCCCATCACCTTTTTTATTATTTCTGGCGTGCCTTCGTTCTGCTTCTTCGTCCGTTTAGAAAATTGTTGGACTGTTTGAACCTGTGGAGGTATAAGAGAGGTCCACGTTTATTCTATCAATTTTGCTAGACTCGAGGAATGGAAGGTACTTCGCGCAGCCTGTTGAAGCAGCCAGGACCGATTCTCTCTCTGTCGCCCACTAACCTCGGTCATGTCGCCGACCCGGCCGATACGGAGTACATTAGCTCATTGTGGCACGTCTTTTCGAAATGCGCAGAGAACATTGAGAACGGACGCCGTCTGGAAAACATGTCCTGGCGGCTGTGGAACCGCGAGCTCTTCTTGGCCGACGACACCGCCGGCAGTACCACTGACCTCGCCAGTAGCACCTCCTCGGTGCCCAGCATAGACAGCGCTCCGACGCTTTCGACTTCGGGTGAGTCCTCGCAAAGCAGTACAATAAGCAGAAAAGACCTCAACACTAGTACATCACGCCGCCTCAAAACATCGGCTTCGCTAGACAATACCCGCGTTATGCCACAAAACCCGAACCGGCAATCAAAGCATCTGTCATCCGAGCAATTGCAACAGCTGTTTGAGCTGTTTAAACCGGCGGAAAAAGAGATTGAGAATTGGAAAAAGCTACGGGATGAGAGGAAGAATGCAGCTAGCAAAAAGGTTACGATTGCACAATTCCCGGGAACTACGGTTCAGCAGCAGCAGAAGCCGCAGCTGAGCCAGGTTTCGCAGCAACTATCTCCCAAAAGCGGCACTGTAACCCCGGCAAAGGCCTCAGTAGCCCAACAGCTTCCTCCTCCGCAAAAGCCCCTAGGCCTGGCTGGCCCGGCGCCAGCTGTTCCTGGCCCTCCTGCTCTGGACAGGTCGCGTCCGTCTCGAGCAGCTAGTCGTCCGTCGCTCTTTGAGCGTTCGACAATGAGGCGGTCAAGCCCTCCAGCAATGAGCCGCCTCGAGCTTAGCGACGACTCGGACGATTTCGTGTCCACTGATGAGGATGAGGATGACTACGACTCCATCCCCGCGCAGTCGCGGGAACTGTCTCTCGAGAGCAACGAATCGAGCAAGTCCCTTGGGGAGCCACACCATCAAAAACAGCCTCAACCGCTTAGCGCGAAGCATCGCACAAACACTAGCACTTCGATTGTGCGAGGGTTTGATCCGAACAACGTGTCGGTCTCGGTTATTAACCGCTCGCCGACTAATGCATATACAAAACCTGGGGCAGAGTCTGGAATTAGTGCCATTCCTACCGCTCCAAGACCTGCATCTTCGTCCACGGTCGGCAGGGAAGGCCAGTACACGCGCGCCAAGGTGCCTCGCGAAAAGATGTTCTTCATTGAGTCCTCGCCTTCAGATAGCGAAGACTACGGTGGAGATAGCCTTTCGACAAACGGCGACAAGGACGTGAAACCCAAACGAAGCTCTCTATTTAATTCGATAAAAAGCTCCGATCTGCATAACAACAACAACAAAAACAACAGCTATAAAACCAATTCTGCCAAGAATTCCGCTAACCAGTACGAACAGGCGGTTGTCGACGACGATGATGACGAGTGGGGTAACGACTCTGACTGGGATTCCGTAGATGATGAGAGCGACTCCTCCTTTGACGACAAGGCAGCCTTTGCTCGCGACGACTCGCAAAAGAAACCACTGGTGCGTCCGTCGCTACTGTCTTCGCTCTTCCTTAGCAACCCGGCGTTGCTCCAGGAACAGCAGAATCAGCAGTTGCTCAAACTCCAAAAGCAGAAGCAGGCACCTCAGTCCGTCGGGACCAAGCTCCATCAGGCAATTAAGGCCAAGCCCGTGAACCCCACTGAAAATCTCGTCACCATTACCGCCACTACCCATGCGCCCCCTCCGACTGCACAGATGATGTCTCCGCGTACGACGCGACGGAATATGCTATCCTCAGAGCTCTCCGAGTCATTGCGAAAGAATCTATTGTGGGAACGCCAGCGGCAGCCTGGCAAGTTCTCGTCTAATAGTAAGGCAGCCAAGGACCGTGTAGACAACAACGAGTCATCGCAAAATCCTCCGCTACGAAAAAGTTACACCTCTGCGAATGTGCCTGATCTTGTCAGTGGCAATCCAAGTAGAAACAAGAGCGCTACTGATTTGCTGGGTACATGGAGAGAAGACTTGGATGAAACAAACATGGACTTTAACTATCATGCCAGAGGGTGGTAGCCTCCTACCCCTACGCGCTGTTGAAGTTGCAGCATTATTTATTTTACTAGTAGAATTTACCCCACATTGTATTATAAGTTCTTCTTCCTATTGTTCTTTTCCGTCTCATTGTGTATTTTATCGTGCTTTGTACTTACGAGGCGGGTAACCTCTTGTCTTCATTAGCTTGTGTTCATTAAGTTTGATGAAGGTCTAGCCGTAAGAGATGTCTGTATATAATGAACCATGGTAGTCGTCGATACAGACCACTGAAAAAGTGAATATCGCTATGCAATTGGGTATTGTTGTCGTTCTCACAGTAGCATGTGCCCTCGCAGGAGCCGAAGAGCCAGCACTGCAAGCACGTCAGTTTGCCCTCATTGATGGAGCTCGGGCTTCAGTCACCAATGCTGCGCAAAAGATTGATGGTATGGTTCATACGATGAGATCGGACCCAGGGCGCGCCGGAGCCGCTACCGCCACGGCCCTCATTACCGGGCTCGACTCTCAGATTGATACTGCTATTGCAACGGTTTCTAATGCCCTGTCTCCGTTGACGTTTGGCGTTTCCAAGGCAATTGGCAACACCATTCTTGGTCCCTTTTTCCAATCGGTTACAGATGGCGTCGAGGTTCTCCTGGGAAATGCTGTTGGCGGTGTATTTGACCTGGCCATGTCGCCAGTTACGGGTTCGCTCCAGAAGAATATTGAGAGGCTCATTCGCGAATCTGAGCAATACAACATCAACACGTCGCGACTACAATCTCTGAATTCGCAGCTTTCGGAAGCTATTTCCAAGAGCAAGTCTACCCCAGCGCATGGTCATCTACACAGACGAGATGTTATTGAGCTTGAGGCGCGACAATTTGCTCTCCTTGACGGCGCTCGAGAATCCGTCACCAATGCTGCACAGAAGATTGATGGTATGGTTCATACGATTAGAACAGACCCAGATCGAGCTGGTGCCGCTACGGCGACGGCCCTCATTACCGGACTTGACTCACAAATTGATACAGCCATTGCCACGGTCTCCAACGCCCTGTCGCCACTCACTTTTGGTGTTTCGAAGGCAGTTGGTAATGCCATTCTTGGACCATTTGTCCAGTCTGTTACCGACGGTGCTGAGGTTTTGCTGGGGAATGTCGTTGGAGGAGTGTTTGACTTGGCTACCTCTCCTCTCACTGGTTCTCTCCAGCGAAACATTGGTAAGTTGATTAAGGAAGCCGACCAATATAATATAAATACTTCGCGCCTCCAAATTCTCAATTCGCGACTAGAGATGCATGCTGCCCGAGGAGGGCATTAATTATACTATTTTTTAATATATCAGGTTAATAGGTATTTTAAAATGAACCATTAGCTTACCAGGCTGATACATTTCAACGGAAGCCATTGGCTTTCCAGGGAATAAAATTAAATTGGAGTCATTGGATTTCCAGGTTATACATACTTTTATTCGATTGAAGCCGTTGGCTAATCAGGCAATACATATTCAATTGCAGCAATTCGCTGGGTACGCCTAACATAGCTTGCAATGTAGTATTAAAGAATGGCTATATTAATATCATTACTCGGTATTATACAATTACTGATTAGTCTATCTTCGTTTCGTAAACTTGAAGAACCGGGGCAGCCGTCGCTGGGATCCCTGGCGTTCTTCGGATTCATCATCATTGTCGTTATCGCCCAGGGAGCACGAAGACTTTGACCCTTCATTCGAGTCACTGCTGTCGTGGCCACGCAGGGCAGGGGACGCACCGCTGACCGAATTGGCTGCCGAGGAGCCCTGGCGTTGTTGCAATGCGGCCTGAGCTATACCCGCTGCATACTTGCTTAGGGTAATGTGGCCCGTTTCGGGGTTATAAGTAAACGAAGTATGCGCAATAAAGTCGTTCAAGTCATTATCGTCAATCATTTCGGCAGCTTGCAGGAAGCTGTCGACAGCCTGGAGTTTTTGTCGCACCGAGAACACCTCAAGCTCAAACGCCTTAAAAGCCTCTTCCTGAATTGCATTGAGGGTGTTTCGTCTAGTAGACTGTTGCCTTTGCAGCCGCTGCTGCTGCTGCTGCTGTTTCTCTTGCTCTTGAGGCTGTTTCTCTTGCTCCTGCTCTTGAAGCTGTGGTTGGGCCTGTGCCTGTGCCTGTGCCTGCGGTTGTGGCTCTAGCTGTGGCAAATCGGCGTACGATTTATGGTTCATCGACGAGAGCCGTTTAGGAACCATATCAAGCCGCGGCGTAGGGGAGTCAAATGCCCGAGATTTGGGCCGCGGAATGCCCTTTTCCTCCTCAAGGACATCCATCATGGCTTCTTCAAAGGCTGAGGAGCACACGCTGGCCCGGACGGACTGACGGTCAGAAAGGTCCCTCGGAGCTACCAGCACTGTCTCAAAGTCTTTGGCTTCCTCTGCTGGTTTGGTTACTATTTCTGAAGATGAGTTGCTACTGCCAGGTGTCGTCGTGATGGGAATGGTGGCAGTGCTAGCGGCGGCAGTTGGTATCTCCTCCACCTTCTCTTTGGGCTTTTCTCGGTTTGACCACATCTCCACAAGCTTGGCATAGCTCTCTAGCTCGTCAATGAGATAAGGGTTGGAGAAAACGTCTCCCATAATGGGGACAATCGGCTGTTCCTTGACTGGCCGCTCGTTCCAGGCCTCGCCCTGAGCTAGCTCAGATTGGTTCGTAAGCGTGATTTCCTTGTAGAACTCAGTCATCTCAAGCTCGTATCGATCAATGAATTCATTCATTGGCAACATAGCTGGCTCCTTGAGTCCGAACCGGACTCGATTCGCCAAACCCTGGATCATTTTAGCGACCAGAGTCAGAGATCGTTGCACATGAGGCGGCGGATGAGACCGTACCAACCCCGTGAGCTTCGGGTTGAGGAGCGCTGGGCAGAAAAATCGCAAAAACAAGAATCCGGACACGGCATTGTAGATAACCGAGTCCTCCTGTTCCAAGTTCAGTGACAAATACAGCCGCAGCCGCTTGAACAGAATGCGGAAAGAATAAGGCATCGCCGCAGTGCTGTCACGAATGCTCCTCCACAGGTAAGTAGCATACTTGTCGAGCCGGGCATGGTTTTCGTTGGCAAACGCCTCGGGGGTCTTGCCCTGGGGCAGAAACTGCGGGTAAACACGCGTAGCGTCTACCTCGAGGTACACCTGGGCCTCAATGAGCTTGCGCGTGAAGGAGCCAATGACGCTGTCGAGATAGGAGTGGCCTACAAGCTTCATATACCGCTCAAACACCTTGCTGACCATGGAATTGCCTCGAAACAGGGTATTGTCGACGCTGAACTTGAAGTCTGCTGACTCGTAGTTGGGCGAGTTAGTGAAGGTCTCGCGCAGCTTGTCTAGCTCGTAGCCAATGAGCGACGTGATCCACTCGACTGCCCTGTTTTCAGTCTGGAACACTTTAAGCAAGACCTCGCTGAGCTCACCGAGCTCTGACGGCATCTGCTCCGCAATATGCATTGTAAGGTAGTTATTGACGTTTTCGGTCAGCAGTTGATGCAGTTTCTGGTAATGCATGGGCGCCATGATCTTGATCTCCTCGTACCTAATCTTGAGGCAGATGGAGGCTCCATGGCAGTGCTGCAGCATGTCCTTAGTTGGTGTGAGGGCATACCACTTCTCAACGTTCTGCGATGCTTCAATCTCGCTCGCAGGGAGGTCAAGGTATCCGATGATGGGGTCCTCGCAGGGTGGCACCTTACCACCGAGGCGGCGCTTGACGACGAGGCGGATATTTGGCGACCGTACTGGGAAGTCCTCGAACATGAAGTCCTCGCGCCAGAAGGGCCTCTTCTCTTTCCACGCGACAAAAGTCCGCGCCCACACGACTTTCTCGTACTCCACTTCGACGTAGCTGTCATAGAATGGCGAGGTCCCAGCCAAAGGAGGAGCAGGAGGAGCATGCTTTGCATCGCTTGCTTGACTCATGGTGGTCGCGCTAGAGCTGGCGGACGCTGTACTGCTTGGAGCATCCCCTTTAGACAACGACGGCTTTTCAGCATTTTGTTCCGTCACTTTGCACTCAATGATGCGCAGGTGGATCTGTCGAGACACGCGAAGGGACTTGTGGATGTTGGCCGACGTCGGGCTAAATATCCGCTTCCGCGTGAAGTTCTTGAGGGTCGTGAACCAGTCTTCGTAGTCGGCCTCAGTTTCAAACCGGGCGTAGAAATAGGGTTCCGGAGAAGTGCTATTATGACTAGATTTGGCCCCCGGTGGTGAGTAAGGCACAATGATGCCTTCAGTAGGCTGGATATAGAGGACCAAGGGCGAGTTGAACAGACTAGGACTGATCTTTCTCACTCGCGACGAGAGCACGGTCTGCATGTTCATGGACTGAATAAGCGAGCCGTCCGCTTCGCTGAGCAGTTCAAAGACGCCATTGTACTTGAGGACGCCCACTGCGCTTATCCATTCCGACGCGTCGGTGAAGCCATGCTTTTGCGATTTTTCGTCTCGTCTGTGGTTATTTGAGTCGGAGGTCTTTCTAGCGTGATAGTTGGAATACTGCTTGTCACGTTTGACGACTGATGCGCTACTGATTCGTCTCTGCTGTAGCATACCCTTCACCTGGGGCAGGAAGATCTTAAAATGGCACACAAGTAGGTTGTCGTCGCTCGACTGGAGCACGAGGGCGGGAATGACGACTTTCTTTTCGAGTCCGGCCGGCTTGAGGTTGCTCCACAGCAGCAGGGCGGCCGTCCAGCGGAAGAAGTCCGACTCAGAGGTCGGGGTGACAATGACCCGCGAGCATCCATTTTGGGGTGGAGTTATGACTAGCTCGATGTATCTCTGTCGCAGGTTAGAGATTACTTTGACTAAACGCAAATCGGGCAGTTCAAGGGTTTCCGCCTCGCCTTGCAGCTTTATCGACCCGTCGTCTCTAATATATGCAACTCCTCTATACCATAGTTAGCAATGCTCATAATTTTATCCACCACCATTACCTAGGACCATTTGGCCGTTGCCCTCGATATCAGGCCAGTTAACGAAATTCAGCTAATATTGAGCAAATATGTAGCTGATATCCGGTTAATATGCACTTGATATGCAGTTAACGTGTAGCCAATCTCAAGCCAATCTCAGGCCAATATCAAGCCAATATCAAGCCAATATCAAGCCAATATCAAGCCAATATCAAGCCAATATCAAGCCAATATCAAGCCAATATCAAGCCAATATCAAGCCAATATCAAGCCAATATCAAGCCAATATCATGCCAATATCAAGCCAATATCAAGCCAATATCAAGCCAATATCATGCCAATATCAAGCCAATATCATGCCAATATCATGCCAATATCAAGCCAATATCATGCCAATATCAACCAAATACCACGCTAATTATCACAAAAAAAGGCAATTGGTCAACAAACCCAACGGTCCATATGGAAGATCAGTGGACAATAGACAAACTAAATCAAAATACTCACGATGACCAGGAAATGTTGAGCGAGCTGATCCACTGCATCGGGGTGCCCTCGACCAGCATAGCATGGTCCTTCATAGCAGCAATGATCCTGCTCTTAATCTGGCTCCAACGGGGCTCGCCCGGGACGCCAAACAACTCTCCGCTCTCCATGCTCTGTCGCGCGTACGTGGAATGGCGCTGGGCGAGCGAGCTGGTGTCGTGTGTGGCTGCGTATGACGGGTGGTGGGTGTGTTGGCCGGCGCGATACGAGAACGCCGATGCCTGGTCAGAGACTACCACCGTGCCGGAGTGGGCGGCCGGTGGGGTATAGTACTGCACTTGGGGCTGGTAGTACGAGGGCACCGGCGGGCTCTTGGGCACACTGTTACTATTACTACTATTACTAGTGCCCATCTTGAACGCCGCTTTGAACGACTGGGCCGACAGCGAGGACCGGAGCGTGCGCTTCGACTTGGCGTCCCCCTTGTCGCTCTCCTCGATCGCCGGGGGGTGCTCCGTCTCCGCTTCCTCCTCGCCGGGCCGGCGTACTTGATCGCGGGGATCAAACACCGTCATTTACGGGAACTAGGGCAACCTTGGAGGCAAAATTAAGCCAGAATTGCTGGAGAAAGTGGAAAACGAGAAAGGAAGGTAGACGTTGCGGGAACTAAGAGGAAGAAAAAAGGAGTGGAAAAGGGCTCGTTCGGCCCATGCGCCAACGCCGTTAGCTGTACGATCGTACAGGCGCGTACTCGGGCTTCTTTTCTGCGGTTCAATGTCTCCTACATGCGCCCGCCAGCCCACTCCCACTATTGCATTACGACGCGGTGTCGAGTGGGTTGTGCCTTCCGTCACTCGCCCGACGCTGCCTCTCAACAGCCGTTGGCCCTGATTCAGTCGGCTATCTTTTCGCCGAAACGCCTGAGGCCGTGTCGGCTAGGTATCCCTTTTCAAAGGGGTAGGTAGCCAGGGGCCAGGGGCATCAGGGGCCAAGGCCGTTTTATTGTAAAGTGGGCTCGACTGCGGGTAGTTGCAGGGCCCGAACTCATCATCTGCGGTTTATTATTGTCATCTGCGGTTTATTTTTTGCGGAGAAGAGATCTGCCTAACGACAATCCTTTTGACAATGTCGATTTCAGGGGCTGGAAATTCCCTCTTTGCGCGAGTATTGTACCTTCACGTGTAGATGGCTGCGCTATGCATGGATGAAACCCAGAGGTATATGGTGGGACACAGGCAATTAATGTTGGTCAAGCCCCATGACATCAATGATCCTTCATCCCCTATATATAACTTGCAGAATGTATCCATCTGTAATGCTGTATTAGTATTCTCCGTGAAGCTGGGGGGGGCGGGGGTTTTGAGGGCTGGGCTGGCCCCTATATTCTAGGAGGAAATGGAGTATAACATCAATGATCTTTTATGCCCCTTGGTGTATCTATAACTTGCTGAATGGATGTATCCAATTGTAGTATTATATTCAGCTATCCCTCTGAGAAGCACAATTCTCTGCGAAGCGGAGCTACAGGGGTTTGGGGGCTGGTCCCCAAGTAGTAGGAGTGGGTACCTTTCGAGGGCTAGCCCTCGAGCTCCCGTGGCTCCGCTATGCGGAAGTGTAATGTATAGCACACCGATATATATTAACCTATAATTGAATATTATTTCTCAATCCATGTTCCTGTCACAGTTCCGGCAAGTCCTCCTGCGGCAGATAAGATGGCGATATCCCTAAAGGCGTGGCAGGCTCTGGAATCTAGTAGCCTTCCACAGCGACGCAAATAGAGATAAAGTCTGTTGAGAGGCTACACAACAGTTACAATTTGTAAACCATTACAATTTGTAAACCAATGCCAACTTGTAAAACAATTACAAGTAGTAAACCAATTCACGGCAAACAGCTCATGATTTGGAAGTCCCTGAAATGGAAGCCCATTTGAAAGCCCACGAATTGGAAGAATTGAAAACCCACGAAGTGGAAGCCCTGAATTGGACGAATTGGACGAATTGGAAGCCCAGGAATTAAAAGAACTAGTAGAAGCCCACGTGACTGGCCAGCCTCGAGCTGATAGAGTGGAGGTCCGACTCAATCGAGTCATCCGAAGCAGCATCGTCGTTCTCTTCGTCGGCATATCCCTGGAGGAACTTGGTCATGCGGTCAGACATGGCGTTTTCGACCATGCGGCTGCCGGCCAGATTGGAGGGGTCAACGGCAGAGCCGTTGTTGGCGTCTTTGGGCTTGAGCTGAGGCCATGTGGCGACGGGCGTGTCAAATCGATGAGACAACTCGGGCACGCTGGCCTCCAACGGCAGTGGCATGTCCTGGATAGGCATGTCGTCAGGAATGTAACTGAGCACAGACGACGTCTCCAGCGTGCTCTGGTCGAACGGCCGGTTCTCGTTGAGGTACCGCTGGCTACCATTGAACCGGTCACTCGGGGGGCGGGTGTCGTTTTCATTTTCCCGCGGCCGCCGCGGCACTCGCGGCTTGGACAGCTGGATCATGGACCGCTGGAGCTTGTTGAGCGAACCCTCGACAAGGCACCCCTTCTCCCGGAAGTGGTGAAGCAGGTGCGACCAAAGGGCGTTTTTGGAGAGCACCCGTGGGTTGCCCAGCAGCACAATACCATACTTAGCTCGCGTCATGGCCACGTTCATTCGCCGCGGGTCGCTGAGGAAACCAATGCCCTGGTTCTCGTTAGACCGCACGCACGATAAAATGATGTAGTCCTTTTCACGGCCCTGGAACGCGTCGACCGACTCGACTTCCACCGCCCGGTACAGCTCGCGGTCCATTGTGCCGGCGGTGGCCATGTACTGCGAGATGTAAGTTCGCTGGCCCTCGTACGGGGTGATAATGCCAATCTGCGACGGCTTGATGCCCGCCATGAAGAACCGCGTCACCACTTTCTCGCAGTTGACCGCCTCGGACCGGTTAAGGTACGACGTGCCGCTCGGCGAAATCTCCTCCTGGCCCAGGTTGCTCCAGAACATCATGGGATTCTCGGGCACCGGCCACGGGAAGTTGACCTGAGGGCGCATGCGGTCCTCAGTCGTCACACCGTTCTGCAGGCTGCCCTCGTAGAACATGTTGCTCGGGAATTCGCTGATTCCAGGGTGCATACGGTACTGAACCGTCAGCCGGATCGGAATGTGGCCCAGGATGATGAGCCTCTCAAATAGCGACTGTCGCAACCCAGCCTTGCCGGCGCGCTGGTTCGTGATGACCGGGCCCAGCTGCTTGTGATCACCGACCAAAATGACCTGCTTGCATCCGTGGACAATGGGGATGAGGCACTCTGGCTCCGTCGCCTGTGTGCTCTCGTCAATGAGGGTAGTACGGAATCGCATCTTCTTGAGCCGGTTGTCGCCAGCGCCGGAACAAGTACAGCAAATGACGTCGGCCTTCGACAGAATGCGAGCCTCTGCCCGTCGTAGCAGCTTGAAGTATTTTTCTTCATCGTCGTGCTTTAGCTCGCCGAGCTCCTGCTTCAGCTGCATGAGCTTGCCGAGCTCGCTGTTCTTGGACTCTTCCCGGGCCCGCTCGTGCAGTGTCAGGTGGTGGATCGAGCTATCCAGGTGCTCACGGCTCTTGGCCGCCAGCCGCACCACGTTGAGACCCGTACGCTCGAGCCGCTCGGCGAGCTGGTCGACCGCCACGTTCGAAGGAGCACACACCAACACCGGCTCTTTGTACATCTGTACCAGATGGTACACAATCGTCGTAGATACGACGGTCTTGCCGGTTCCGGGAGGGCCCTGGATGAGCGAAATGGGCTTCTGGAGCACGTTCTTGACGGCGTTGATCTGGGGCAAGTTGAGATCGGTCAGCCCCGGCACCGAGAACACTTTGGGCAGCTGGGTCTCAAACGAAAACGGCTCCACGTCGTGGCCCAGCAGCTTATGGTAGATGAACCCGCTGACAGAGGTGTCGACGGTGGCGAACCGCTTCAGTGCCAGCTGGATACGTTTGTACGTCGTGTTGGACCAAACGAACTCGATGGAGAAGTGGTTCGTGTACTCAGTAGGAGGTGGCTTGCTGCTCGCTTTCAGCTCCATGGTGACCTCCTCCGACTTATTGTCGGGTACCTTGACGACGAAACCAGTGCCGCTCCACGTGGACTGGGAAAACAGATCGCCATTGTGCTTGATCTTGAGCTCGTCACCAATGGAGATCTTGAGGTCCGAAGAGTCCACGTTGGCGAGGTAGAACGACACCAAATGGCGCCGCGACAGGCCCAGGTCCCATGTGACGGAAATGTCGTCCTGCGCCTGCGACTCTTTGAGCTTTCGCTCGTACTCGGCCTCTACGAGAACCAGTGGCGAGAAGCTCCGCTGGTACTGGAACGCATCGTCATATTTGAGCAGCACGGGTTCAATTGGCATCTCTTCTTCCTCGTTGGTCAGCAAATCAGCCACCGTCGCCACCGGGTTCGTCTTCCAAAGGTCTTCGAGCCGCAGCATCTCGGACGGCGTCAGGTGGCGCGACCGCAGCTGGTCCTTCTCTGAGGGCTTGGACACGACCCATGGCAGAAACTGGCGATCTTCAATGAGTGGCAGCCACTCCGAAGTGTCCCAATTGACACCCTTGGAGGACGCCGAGGACGCGCATGGGTGTCTGCAAAGCAGAATGACCACAGTCTCCGACTTTGCTGAGATGAAGCCCAGCAGAAACACGTTCCGGTTTCCGCAGTTGTAGCACTCCAATACGTCGTCGCCCAGTTCAGACTCGGCGTGCAGTTGTACAATCTTGTGCCTCGACCGCACCAGATGGTTCACAATGTGCGAGCTTCCAGCGTTATCCTTGCCGTTGCAGAACCACTTCTTGCACGTTACACATTTAATCACCGACGAAGGGTTATGAATCCCGCAGTAACTTATCCATAGTTAGCAAAATACGACCTCAGAAATGAAGATTATTGGTCAACTTACGCGCATGAGTGTTCCGGCAGATCTCCTCCAAACAGGCCGTCTCGAAGCGGATCTACAATTTCCCCGGGCATTCCACTGACCAAGGAAAGCGTATCGGCATTAGACTCGAGGTCAAACTCGCTCTCCGTGTCGGTTATCATCGTCGTAGGCTCAAACTGCATCCCCGCGGCCGGTTCCGGGGTCAGCTTACTACTTTTCCTCCCTCCGTATACCACATCCGAGGACACAGACGCAGTATCGTCCACGTCTCGTCGGTCCATACTCACTTCACTCTCTCTATTCAAACTTTTGTGGTTGATTTTCTGTGGCTTTTTTTTCTTCCTCCCCTGTAAAAGATCCTTCTATTTCCACAACCCCCAGATCGATCTCTCTCGGCCTCTCGTCGACTCTCGTGGAATATGAGCGCCCTCTGGCAGAAAAATAGTGCCCACTGCGTCGTCGGCCCCCGCGCCCAGGGGGGGGCGTGTTGGGAGGTGGCGCACGCAACATCACCTAAACTCCCGCAGCCCCTACTCGAGATAAAGATATGAAATTTGAGAGGAACTGAAAGTATTGGTGATGCGAATTATTCGAGGGCCAGCCCTCGAGCTCCCGTAGTTGGGGGCTCTGCCCCCCAACCCCCCCCATCCTCTCCTAAAATCTTCAGAGTCTCCTTTCATAGTATTATCATTTAGAGAGAAGGGGGTTGGGGTCCCCAATTACACTGAGCCACTCTAACCCGGTCCGAATGCGTATACGACAGTGCATACATCGGTACGCCGCACAGCTGTTACACTACCAACGAGTATTAAATAGTACACTATAGGGGTAGGTTGGTCTTGCAATGGTGGTAAGGGGTGGTTGGAAACTATGTAACACCACCAATCTATCGTGTTTTATCGCTCTCCCTGATCCCAGTCAGAGTACTCTACTTCTCCTAGAGATTGAAGCCGTACTAGGTAGTTGGTAAAGTAAACGTTTCCGTAACTTCGCTCAGAAAAAGGTAGTCAATTGGCAGCCGTAACTCCGCGGAGCGGAGCCTCAGGGGGGTTTGGGGGGGACTAGTCCCCCCAATTACCCTCCGCGAGCTACCGGTGCACACTCACGCGGTGACGGATCTCCATTATACGACGAAGGGCTTCGATATGCAGCATCGTTGAGGCACGGCTGTCACCGCAGTATACGACCTGAGTGCCAGGGGTAGTTGGCGGTGTTGGGAGGTTGCGTGCGCGCGCGACATCACGAGAAAAATGAAAAATTTCAGAGACCCGCCGCATGGGTGTAAGTGTGCTGATAAGAAAACTTTTGCGCTGCATATTGAAGGCCTGATTCGACCTTTATAGTCATAGAAGTATAAGTGATAGAAGATGGTAAGTTTGGTTAAAAGATCTGGAGAATGAGGGAAGCTGACTGGGTGTGTAGTTACGGAGACAAGCCCGGGAAAGACGAGAGTTTTTGTATCGCAAGTCGGTTCAGCTGCAAGAGAGCTCACAGGCTCAGAAGCGACAACAACTGAGGGCGGCCCTGGCGTCGGGGAAGCCACTACCAAAGGAAGTTTCTGAAGACAGCGATATACGCAAGGACTTCAAGTACGACGAGTCGCTGAACGAAGAAGTGGATGATGAGTACTCTGCGCTGAGCGGCATCCAGGACCCCAAGATCGTAGTGACGACATCGCGAGACCCGAGCACAAAGCTGGCGCAGTTCGCCAAGGAGGTCAAGCTGCTGTTCCCGACTAGCATCCGACTCAACCGTGGTAATACTATTCTGCCGAGCCTTGTATCTGCATGCCAATCCTCGGCGACGACGGACCTTGTGCTGCTCCACGAGCACCGGGGTGTCCCCACGGCGATGACTATTTCGCACTTCCCGCATGGCCCGACGGCGTCCTTCTCGCTGCACAATGTCGTGCTGAGGCATGATATCCCCGACGTTGGCAACCAGTCGGAGGCATACCCGCATCTCGTCTTTGACAACTTCACGTCTCCGCTGGGCAAGCGGATCGTGACGGTGCTCAAGCACCTGTTCCCGGCGGGCGTCAAGAAGGACTCCTCGCGAGTTATCACGTTTGCCAACCGCGGCGACTTCATTAGCGTACGGCAGCATGTCTATGTGCGGACGCGAGAGGGCGTCGAGCTCGCTGAGGTCGGCCCGCGGTTCGAGATGAAGCTGTACGAGCTCAAGCTGGGCACTATTGAGAATAAGGACGCCGACATTGAGTGGAAGCACCGTGGGTTCGTCCGCACCGCCAACAAAAAGGACTATCTATAGACTACTATTTATTAACTTACCCATTTGCTTTTCTTAGCCAATAACAATTCGCGGAGGACCCAGGGAGAACAGACCAAAGGATGTGGTCGATTTTCTTGAGCTGTTGTAACGAGACCTGTAACCAAATGATAGGGTGCTGTGTTGGGAGTTGTTGTTACAGCGTTATATCACACCGCCATACCAGATACTCTTTAGTTACCGGTTCCTCGCCTTGTACCCAGGGGTTCCGCTGACGCGGAGGGCTCTAGTTAGTGACGCAATTGATGTAGATTACGACTTGTTGCATCGTTAGAGTTCGGTATGAAAGAATTCGAAGGCGTTAATGCCGTTCTAATAGCATTCGAGGTACAGTTTCGCTGAAAACAGACAACCTGGTATATAAGTACTGGTTACCTCCGCCGCAGGCCCGCTCCGAGGTACAGCGTAAAGTGTATTGGTTATATCTCCTGTCCGGATATGGTTATCCACGAAGCGAAGCTACGGAAGGTCGAAAAGACAGAATGCTCAGAACAATTGGGTACAGAATGGTGAGTATACTATTAATAAAGAAATGCCCAGAGGGGCGTAGATAATAAATAAATTACGTTAGGCAGCAACCATTTGCCCCGAGATCTCGCCCGTGTTGCGGATGAGGGTGTCCTTCATCGACGTTACTGTGACCTCGTCTTCGGGCTCTGTGCACGAGAGCTCAGGCGAGAGCGGCTGCTGTGGATTGCTGTGGACGTTTTCAGCAGACACAATGTCTGCAAAGGAGTAAAACGATAGAATGTGTCTGTTGCCTGTGGCTCCTTCGTGCGGCGGCGTGATGGCGCCCACGCCCAGCCCAATGGACGCCGCGCGGTCCCTGGCGAGCTTGGTGGGCGAGGAGCACCCGGTCGAGTACCCTGAAATGTCGTAAAAAGGTGTCGTCGGCGAGCCCGTGATTGACTCCGTCATGGACTGGGACCGCGGCGACTGGTGCCGCAGCGACACAACCTCAATGAGATTCGGGTCGAGCGACGAGTCGGTGATTGCGTTAGCCGACGCCTCCAGGGCTGGCGGAATGAAGTCCTCGTTGTGATATGGTGTCTGGACTGGTGACGACGACTGGTCCTGTGGGTATATCTCCTGCACCGAGCGCTCAAAAATGTTGTTGCTGGTCGCCGGAGAGCTGAGTATGGGCGATTCTGGCCTGCCAGCGGCGCGTGCTGGCTCGCTGGCAGTTGTCCTGACCGTTAAGGTCCGCCTTCTTGCGTCTTTTGCTGAGGTGTCTTTAGCCAAAATGGATGGAGCGGCAACAGGGACCGAAGCGGCCGGCTGACTCTCCTTCGCATGGGCACTGTTGGCACTGGCAATGGCTGGGGTAGCAGCGGCGGTGTCCCTGGTGGCTGCTACGCCGTTGTCAGCTGTTCCGGGGCCGTCGCCGGTCCTTTCCGCAGTGTCGCTGCCGTGGTTAGAGCTTGGTTGCGTTGTCTTCTTCTTCCAGAACGGCATGCTCAGCTTTTTGAGCAGCCCGGGCTTCTTCATCTTGGCTTGAGTGGTGTCCTCCTCCTCCGTGTTGTGGTGTGGTCGCGGGTTGCTGTTATCAGAGGCAGTTGGGCTGCTTGTGGTGGTGGTGGTGGTGGTGGGGCTCTTTTGAGGGGCGGCCGCTGTCTTTGACGACGCACCCCGTACCGGCACAGCCGTGGTTGGGGGCACGGGGGTGGGAGGGGTGGTGCGGCTGTTGCCAAGGACGGCGCCCGAGCCCACCGAGCTAGTGAGAGAGCGACCCGAGGAGCGGGAAACCGAAGAGGAGGAATTGAACGTCTGTTCAGACAAGAGACGTTCAATTGAATGGCTGCCCGAAGCGGACAGAGAGCTGCTTGCCTGGCCCGCAGTGGCGGTGCTGAACGAGTAGTTTTGGGAGAGGTGGGGCAGCTGCGATGCGTGCAGCAGCGTCATTTCCTCGTCTCGCGATAGCGGCTCGTCAGCTAATGATTTGTTGTTAGCACAGTTTTTTTTTTCAGTATAGTTCGAAAGAGAGAGAGAGAGAGGCTCACGTACTATCGTAGAACATGCTGAGTGCAACGTCTTTAGCCGACTCTTGGCGGCGGAAGGGGGGCACAAACGACTTGGGGCGCTTAATCGCCCACGATCGCTTGTGCACCACCATTACTATTTAACTCGTTCGTCACCAGCAATTCTTGTCAATTCCTGGGCTGGTATCACTAGGGTCTTCTCAATTCCTGTAGGTCGTATCACTAATTCCTGGGAGCGTAAGTCTAGAAGAGGGAATGCAATGACAAGTGCAAGGATATACTGCAAGGGAGAGCCAACCCTTGGGGACTGCTGCTACGATGTATTACACTGCGCTACACGTGGTATTGTGGTATCCTCTTTGGCTTTTACAATGTATCAAATAACTGTCTACAGGACCCGTAGGGAAAACGTTAAAAAGTCCTGGGGAAATGGTGAAATGAAGGAGAAGATAAAAGGTAATCTTAGCAAACCTAACAGCGTTCAATCTTCGATGCCCTGAAACCCTAATGAAGGGACATCGCGAAGGATCACTGTGTTGGACAAGGCCGAGGAGGGGGAACCTGCCTTGTTTAGAAGGACACATCCCATGCACGTATCCCATACCGCTGGGTTGGTCTCGAACAACCATTAACCATTTACAGTGATCTCCATCGCCGCATACCCAACAATGGACGCCCTCATGCACTGTATCGCTCATGACATTGCCATCATTTTTAGTTACACGATCATCTGTCACCATTCGTAGAAGAAGATAGCCCGCCTGGTGCATGCATTGTATATGCGCCATTGCGTAAATCAGGTACGGACCTTTGCTTTGGCACCGTGCGGCGCTCCTATCTACCGGTATTCCGCACCACCGATCATACTTTTTAATGGTTAGCGGAAAAGGGGGGCTAAAAGGGCCCTTGAATGCACGACACGCGTACGTAGCAATGTTCAATTATTGGTATATCGGTGTAACATAGCCAAGTTGATACAGCAAGTTTCTACATATAGCCAGTTGTTTCTATTATCTCATACGTTATGTACATATGTACAGCAGGCTGATACACTTACAGATTGACCCCGAAATAGGCAGCATCGGTTTCGATTGTGTTTTAACAGTTTGAAATCTACAACACTTTACGACACTAGGGTACCGAGGTAGTGTAGTGTGAACAGGAAGGTAGTCGGTAGAGATAGCGGTTTCTATTTTAATCACAGCACTTCCGACATGATACAGATTCAAACTTTTAAGACCTTCATACAGATTGTCTAGACGGGATGCGTAAACAACGCCGTACGGCTAGAGTACTATAGTACGAACGTACGAAAGTTGCTCGAATATAGAACATCAGACTGCAGTCCCTTAGAAGCAAACTAAAGTACATAGAATGAACATGGATAGCTAGAATAGACAACGCTAGACGAGTATATCAAGGGATCTCGAATATAAAGTGTCACACGACAACAATACCATAGTATGAACATAGGAAGGTAGCTGGAATAGAACGGTGGACGTCTAGAATGCGTGCACTATCGAAGGAAGGTACCTAGAATATACAACGCGGAACGACTAGGATTACTCTACCAGCTGAGCTCCAGGAAAGTATCGCAGGACTGCTCCCCTGAAATGGCACAGTTCTATAGTATGAACGTAGGTAGCTGAAATATATAACGCCATATGAGTCTAATAGTAATGGCGCAACTATTTGGTCTTGCCAGTAACCACGAGCTTAATCAAATACTCCATAAACTCCTGTAAACTGACATCATCCGTGAGTACGCTGGCCGAACTCGAATCGCCATAACCACCGGCCCCTTTAGACGGATTCAATCTGCTGAACAAAAACCGCGACTGCGACCCTCGCGCCTCGGTATCAATAAATCGCGGCAGCGGGAACCGGTCTTGTAGCAACTCCGTCGCATCCCTTCGCGGCTGCTCCAGCAGCTCTCTAAAGTTCTCGTAGTCCTCCTGGTCCTGATAACCCGCCTTGCGCCACGCGGCAACCGTCTCGCCGTGATAAATAAGTATATGGAAGAAAGTATCCAGAAGCAGCACGCAGTCCGGTGTCACACTCAGCGAGTCCAACAGTACCGGCTCCGGCTCCTTGTCTAGCTGGTACGCAGTAAGCGTCGGCTGGATCATGATGAGGCAGTTGCTCGTATCCTCGTGGTTGAACACATGCCGTATGTACGCCGTCTCGTCGGGCGAATTGTTGAACACCTGGAGGAATTGGCTGCGTCGCAGGTGGTACACAAACTGCGGGAACATGGTGAATGTCGCATCTAGCTGGAAAGTGCTCGGCTGGTCTTTGACATAAGTCGCGTGCTCAATGCAAATCTTGATAAGCGTGCTGTCGAGCCAGCGGCTCACCTCGTGAAGTGGCAAACCCCGATCAATCTTGCACATACACAGACGCGCAACGACAACGACGGCAGCCTCCTGATCAAACGACGCTCTGAACGCAGGCTCCGACCCGGCTATGTACATAGCCCGCGACAAAGTCGTCACCCGCAGCCGAAATTGGCCTGATGGGTGCATATAATGGGTAATGTACTGAATTACTGCTTGCGGGGGCCCTCCGTCGAGCCCTGGCGCGGGCGGGCTGTCACTGGCTACGTCAAAGAAGACACAGTACGTCGACGACGGCTGGAAGGCCGACAGCTTCCACGAGCTCGTGTCACCGACACCGATTGCCGTCTCGGCAACTTGCGAGTTCCGGTGGCCCATGCTGGTAACCTGGCCAATGACGCCGGAAACCTTGAGCTCTTTAGACATCTTCACCTCTAGACTGCCATTGAATCCCATCTGCAGGTATCCCTGGTCGTCTTTGTCAAACAGCCTCAGGAAGCTCTGCTTGAAAATAGCCGTTGTAAACGAATCACTAAGAACCATGGCCCCACCGGTCGTGCCAGCGAGAGTCCGCATTTCGTCGAGCCCGACTTGATCGTAGCACCCGGCAAACAGGTCTACAGCCGTTCCGTTCTTGGCACTCCGCTTGGCCAGCGCCTCGTAGAACTTTGTCGCCTTTTTGTAGTGCTTCGCAGTCTCCTCTACAATGTCATGGTGCGACCGCAATGGCTCTTTTAGCGGTAAATCTACAATCTGGCCCGGGCCAATGGTGCACGCTCCGGCGGAAAACAGCATGATCCGCGACGCACAGTCCGGGTAGGCACCCTCCAGGAGGCTCAGGGCCGTGTTTAGCGCCGTCCCCGTGCTTCGCTTCGCCCGCTCGTGCGACCGCACTCCAAAAGAGTTAAGCTGGAGCTGCTCCAAGGTGTTAGTAAGCACAAACTCCGCCTCTTGGATAGGCAGCAGGTATCGCGACGCCGTGCGAATTTGCGACGGGTTGATTGCCCCGGCACCGTGCCTCAGGTCGGCTGTCAGGAACCCCAGCGTCTCCTGGACCTGCTTGTTCGTGTAATTCTTTGCACCATTGAAAACAATGCTCTTCATGCCCTCCTGGAACCCAATTTCATGTACGTAGACCATTGTGCCGTACGAGATTAGCCCCACCAGAGCGTTCTCTGGCAGAAGACTCAGCGACACCAGAATCGAGTCCTTCAGCGCCTGCAGGTCCTCATACTCCTGGCAGGTGTCTACTACAAACAGAAATATCGGCGGCACCTGCGCAGACCGCGTTAATGCGTATTCAATCGTCGTGTTTCCCGGCTGGACTTCCAGAGGCATGTCCTCCGGTGTGATGTGCTGGTACTGCAATGGCAGTGCGTTCCGCTGGAGACACAGCCGGCACGCCCACACCTTGGCCTGGAAGTCAATTGGGCAGTATGGGTTCAGGATTCCGTGGCACGACGGATTCCTGCATAGAACCGGCTCGTAGGGGGCCACCGCAAGCCCATCGGCCGCCGACCGCTGCAACGGCTTATACAGACACGCTAGCGGGACGACCGTTTTGGATGCCTGGTTTGATGTGCCTGGGAAGACGTTCAGCGTAAACCGCACTCCGTCAACATCCTCAATATCCTCAAAATTCTACCCCCTGTTAGCCTAGTCCACTCCCTACTCCCCAGTTAACTTACCATCCTTCTTTTATCGCCCACGCGATCTTGTCACTCTTCTCCATCGGCTTAACCTTCTTGTCGCCGCCGCGTGTTCCCAACTCCGTGCGCAAATCCCGACATTCCAATCCCGACATACCACCTCTGCTCCCCGACTTCCAATTGACACTGGAATCCTTAGAACAATTGGGGGGACTACTACCCCCCTTGAGGCACCACTTTGCGGTGGGATGCCTGCAGCTACAATGGAGTTCGACAGTTTACAGATATGAGACCTGGCATTCAAACAAGCAATTGAGATAAATAACTTAAAAATAGCTTGAAATACAAAATGGATGAGAACTAAGTCTGGTATGACCGAGATGCGTGAGTACTTTTACTTTATTTCCCCGAGACGTCCAGGCCAAAGACCTTCTAGGTAACGAGTTAGTTACAGCTCTCAACGTACGGCAAAACACTGCTACAAATTTTCGTTACACCACCACCACCACTAAGACCGGTATTGTAGATAAAGTCAAACACTACAGTACTAATACCGGTCAACTCCTCCGCGCAGCGGAGCTACGGGGGTCCGGGGGCTGGCCCCCAGGTCAATTGAGCCCAGTGGAGTATGGAGGAGGACTGGGGCACTGCTTCGCGGTGTTGGCGTATTGGCAAGAGTGATACATTAAAACGTTAAATACAAGTTTTTTCGGATAGGAAGAGATTAGAGGGGATTACAAGAGGAGCTCGAGCGGGTTCTCGATGACACGCTTGAGGGCCTTGATCCACTCACCACCGACGGCGCCATCGACGGTCTTGTGGTCGAAGGTGCCGGTGACGGTCATGACATCGTCAAATGCAACGCCGGTCTCGGATTCTGGGTCCTCGACGGCTCTTCGCTCGACGGTACCGACGGCGAGGATAGCGGCCTGCGGCGGGTTGATGATGGCGGTGAACATGGAGACGGCGTTGTTCATGCCCATGTTGGAGATGGTGATGGTGCCGCCCTGGTACTCCTCAGGAGCGAGCTTGCCCTCTCGGGCTCGCTTGCCAAGGTCCTTGATCTCCTTGGAGATCTGGACGAGGCCCTTGGCGTCGGCATTTCGCACGACTGGGGTGATGAGGCCGGTTGGCGTGGCAACAGCGACGGAAACGTCAGTGTTCTTGTACTGTCGGATGACGCCCTGGTCGCCGAGCCAAGCGGCGTTGACCGCTGGCACCTGCTTGTTAGCGACGGCAATGGCCTTGATGAGGATGTCGTTGACCGAGAGCCTGTACTTGTCCTCGGCGACGGCGTTGAGCGAGGCTCGCAGCTTGAGAAGCTTGGAAACAGACACGGTCGAGGAGACAATGAAGTCTGGGTTGATCTGCTTAGACTCGGAGAGTCGCTTGGCGATGGTGGCTCGCATGGCCGAGATTGGCAGGTCCTCGTAGGTGGCAGCGGTGGCGGCTGGAGCAGCAGCAGTCTTAGCGGCGGCAGCGGCTGGGGCCTTGTAGTTCTCAACATCTCGCTTGATGATTCGGCCGTTAGGACCCGAGCCCTTGACGTCCCTGAGCGGGATGCCCCGCTCGAGAGCAATCATCTTGGCAACTGGCGACGCGACAATTCGGTCGCCGAAAGAAGCAGCCTTCTCCTGGGGAGCCGACTTGGCCGGCTCCTTGGACTCGGCCTCCTCGGCCTTTGGCTCCTCCTTCTCCTTTGGCTGCTCCTTTGGCTGCTCTGGGGCGGCGGATCCGCCGGCGTCCTCGAGGGTGAAGTTCTCAAACGCCGCAATGTCGTCGGCGTCCTCGACGTAGACGCCAATTGGCTTGCCGACTGGCACGTCCTTGGAACCGGCCTCGAGCAGAATCTTGGCCAGGTAGCCCTCCTCCTGGAACTCAAAGTCCATGGTGGCCTTGTCGGTCTCAATGTCGACGAGCACCTCGCCCGGAGCGAGCTTGTCGCCGACGCTCTTCTGCCAGGTGCCGATGTTGCCCTGGGTCATGGTCGGAGAGAGGGCCGGCATGTCAATGACAGTGTGGGCTGGGAAGCTCTTCGAGGCGTAGAATCGAGCCAACTGGGGGGTCGCGATCCTCGCACACCTAATTCCTGTCGTTAGTAGCCATTCCTCGAGATCAAAAGCTTGTCACTTACTGGCTGAGTCGCACAAATGATCGAGCGGCAAGCACTCGCTGGGCCATGAGAGCAGATGCCATCTTTGTCTATCTAATTTTCCGTCTACGGGTCCCTCGTTCTCGATAAAATACTCGAAACGCACTCAATGAGAGAGAATGAGAGATGAGGGGTGGGTTTTTGCTGGTTTTTTTCACACCCTTTGGGCTGCTGCTGATGTGTGCTACCCGGGTTGAGAGCTGCCCTCCGTCTCCTCCTCCGCTCGCCTAGAGATTGTTGGGACTTTCACCCCCGCGCGCTCGCGCATCCGAATTTCTCCGAGCCGCTCGCCTATCGTACTAACCGTTCGCATTCAAGCGGCCAGCGGGTGGTCTATAATTTGGCATTGATTTGTCAAATACTGGCTGAGGATTAAACAATTGGGCTTATAGCTTTTTTCTGGATTATTTGGATGGCTTTCTGGCGGTCTGGTGGGCTCGTTCCAGTACGGCCCCCTGTATATGCATCTCTGTGATGGGTTTATCCGAACTAGGTTCCCTACCGCCGTCTACTACCACCTCCTCTTCCTTCTCCTCCTACGTAGAATCGTGCTGTGCCTGTAGAAAAATTTTCGGAGCATGCCGTAGTACAGTACGTGGGGGCGGACCGAGTACACCCTTTAGCGTAGGTTCATTTATAATCATCGCGCGTGTGTAGACGGTCTAGTCCGGTTTTCTGTTTTCGAAGGTCAGCCCTCGAGCTCCCGTGGCTCCGCTGCGCGGAGTAAGAGCATTGAATTGCAATTGGAGGAGCGTTTACTACTGCTATGAACGGCAATTGTGTTATGTCTCTGAGTTCTTAGTACAGTGTAATTCCCGATGTCTTATGTTTCAGCCGCAGGATCTGCGGCTGATAAGTTTCAGGTACCGCACTTTACACAACCAGCTAACTATCAACAGTAGTATATTGATGTTTTAGTATAGTTACTGTTTATCGCATTCACAATATTGTGTGTCCGTACTCTGTGAATAGGTCGTCAGCTGTTTGGGGGCAGTTCGAGGTGGGGGTCACGTCTGAGCTACACCAAGTAGAGGAGATTGTTATAGCTAGCAACAACAAACGATACTACGTATTGACCCTTCAGCATATAATTGGTCATCAAAATTCACTCTACACTACGTGTACTCGTTAAAATGGAGTTTGCTATTTGAGGCAATTGGCGAAGCGGTGCTATAAGGGTCTGGGAGCCGGCACCCCCAGCAGTTTAAACATTGAGTTACATACTGGACATGTCTATTTAAAGGAGATGTTATATCTAGCTAGCTACCAATGGCATTACATGCAGTATTGACCCTTGCATAGTATTTGGCCATCGAAATACACTCTAAGTTGTCGAGTCCATAAATTGTAGTAGCCAATAGTTGGCAGCCATTCCACCACCAAGCGGTGCCACGGGGGTCTGGGGGATGGCCCCCAGGAGAATGCCGTATTGAGCTACACTGCTGGGGTGTGTGTGTCTATGTGAAGGACATGTTATATCTCCGGCAATACTCGGCGACGCGGTCCAGGACTGGAGCGCCATTCCACTGCTCAGCTCCGTCGTTATAGGTCACATTGGGGAGACCAATCTGCTCAATTGTAAGTCCCGCAGCGACATTGGCGTAGACAGCTCCCTTGGCTGCGTTCAGCTCAGGTAGGTACCCGGCAGCAAACCCGCCCAGGAACGCATTGCCGCCGCCTGTGGGGTCTTCTACTTTGTAGTCGCTGAACTGAGGGCTATGGTATGCAGGAAACCATTTGAAGCTGTTCTCTAGAGCAAGCAGGCATCCCTTGGCGCCACATCGCACAATAACAACTGCCCCAGGCTTTGTCATGTACCCTAAGAACTTGGCAGCCAACTCTTCTATGGCTTTTTCCTCGGTGGGTTCCGGCTGGCCAAAAAACAGGGCCGCCTCTTTAGCATTCGGTGACATGACATCCACGTATTTTAGCGCGTCAATGCACCGGTCCAGTTGCTCGGGTGAGCACTCTCCCGGAACGGGCTCCCAGATGATCTTGGCGTCGAGCGAGCGTCCAATGTGCGACTCCAGCCGCGAAACCGTATATATGCACCTTTCTGGAGCGCAGATCAAGTGGAACGATCGCGATTCGAGCAGCTTTGGGTTGTCAATGAAATCGTCCACCGTGATCCTCAGCTTAGGGGTCAGGTAATCGAAATCACGCTCTTCATTGTCGCCATACTTGTTCCACGCACGGGTAGTCTTCCTGTCCTGGGTACATCTAAACACAATTCCTGCCTGCAAGTTGTCTAGTTCGTCCTTGATGGATTGTGGGAAGTCGTGGCCCATATCTACAAAGCAGACCGCCTTCCGCGACTCCGTGGGCGCCGGTAGGAACACCCGTGCTCCAATAGCAGCAAAAGTTCCTCCGCCGCCGATAATGTCTAAAGCCGGCGGCTTGTTTGCATCTTGGAAGTAAATCTCATCGATAATGAATAGACCTATAGTCGTAAACAGTGGTCTATCCATTTCTGCTAGCCTTGAAGGTTCCCTGCGCCATGGTAATTTGTTGCTACACTGTCAACATGAACTAATTCAGTGCAATTTATAATTTCGAACGAACGATCGATCAGTATCGAAGCTCAGGCGATGACGATCAAGTGGTCAGTAAATCGCTTGTAAGCTATCAATTATATGTATAAACATAGGTGGCAATTCATTATCTATGCGTAGACCATTTGACCGGATAATTTGCGTAAAGTTTATGTGCTATTGATTTAGAGTTGCAATATTCAGCCGTGATGGTAGATTGGTGGTTAACTCCAAAGTTCGGACCAGCACATGTCCTTCCGCACAGCATTGGAAAACCCTTCGAGATAAGACACCCAGATCATCTCCTCTTTCTCTTCTTCGGCAGGCTGCGCGGCAAGCGGCGTGCCCTCACGGCTGGAATTGGTCTGAAGCACCTCTCTGCCAAAGAAGTCTAGCTTCATCTTTTTCTTCTCTACACGGCGCTTCTTTGCTGCGGGTTCATCGCCTTCGATCGCTGGAGCACTGTGTTTAGTAGTAGTACTCTCACCTTGCTCCGCCAGCTGGGCCTGCTTCTCACGTTCAATAAGATCCCGGATGTACTGCCGCGTAGTGAATTTTCCCACCGTAGCCTTTTGCCGTCCCTCCTCATCAATAATAGCGATTTGCTCAAACGGCGGTTCAATTCTGAACACCAAAGCACCGCCATCCAGCCTGTCCTTGGTGAATGTACAATTCACGCTCATCATGGCGTGCGCAGAATTGCGAAGACGGTTCTTCTCCTTTGAATTGACCGACGACACAGACTCGATAGGAGGCGACATAATATGCAAAAGGTATGGCGCAAATTCAGTGACAAAAGAAGTGCTGTCAAACATGCTCCTCGTGTGTGCCCCCACCGTGGCGAGCATTTCTTTAACGAGGTTGGCATTCCTGCGGCTTGTCTCATAAATCTCATAATCGCTTTTGACTTTGGCCTCAATGACGTTGGTGCCAGAGCTGAACAGTGAGAAAAATGCCAACACAGCATGGCCCAAGTAGGAATTCAGCTGGAAATGCTGCTGCCGGTAAATAGCATTGTTCACCATCTCGTAGAATGCAGTGTACTCGCCCAATGCCGAGGGCTTTCTAACCATATCGTCATGATACTGCATCTTGGGGTAGAGCGAGAAGCATGCCTGTAACAGCTTGTCATAGTCGGCATAAGAGTGGATTTCCTCCAGAATCTCAGCTGCCTCATCAGACTTGCTGGACGAGCCTGTGCGTCGGAGGAACACCCGGTTCGCAAGTGTCTTGAGCGCCATGCTGGTATCCTTTTTCATGAGCTTACCGTCTTGGTGACGACTAAGGCCAAATTGGAGCATATTCAGGCAACTCCTCAAATCGCCATCCATGCTCTCGGCGATTTCTGTCAATGCACTCGTCTCAATCGATAGCTTCTCAGTTTTGCAGATATCTCGCAACTTTGTCACCATAGTACGAGTAGGCACCTTGGCATAATGGACCATCTCTGCATAGGGCCGGAGATCCTTCAGAGAATGCGCGTAGACATCGTTGCAAATAGCAATGATGGGACGCTGCAGCAGCTTCGAAGAATCGCCTTTTCGTCTTTTGGAGGCAACTGACTTCTTGGTGCCATCTTCGTTTTGGAAGCGGTATAATACCCGCTCGTCAGATTTAATGATATCAACCAATACTCTGATCAGGCCCTGATCAGCGCCGTCTATTTCGTCCGCAATGATGCATACTGGACGGGACGTGTCTTCGACGCGATGGCTGAAAATAGCAGTGGCAATTTTGTTTCTCATCAGGTTAATTTTCTTGGCGGATCCGTCATCGTCAACGGAGTCTGCAGTCCGTTCGTCACTGGCATTGACTTCGAGAACATTGTATCCCGCTTGCCTAGCCAGAATGTGCGCTACTGTGGTCTTGCCAATACCGGGGGCACCATGAATAAGGAGCACTTTTCGCTTCGGCCGGCCAAGAGAGTCCAACCGAGTCGGATCCAGTCCGCTTGAGTGGTCATGCCCAAAAACTACGGATGACCAGGACACGAGCCATTTCATCATAAATCTATGGCTTCGCTCCGACCCAGCTAGGTCAATCCATTTCCTTGGTCTCCATTTCTCGGATAGGAGTCTGGTCTCGTTTCGTAATTCGGGGACCGGAGTAGAGCCGCGGGAGGAGGGCTGTGGGGAGTTATCCCGGTCCAGCTTGATCTTGGTCAAAAGGCTGTGGATTGGAATGCCATAATGGTTTCTCGCGCCCGGGCGGCTAATGTCATCGTCACTACTACTTTTTGACTTCCGCGGTTTGAGTGTTATCCTTTCTCCATTCGACAAGGTGGCTTTTACACCTGTTTCGACAAACAGAGAGGACGATCCGAAGACATCGTCTTGGGTCGCGAAAGGGTCTTCGACAAAGGACTTAGGCGGAACATTCTTCTTCTGGCTCAGCACTTCGGTGGGTGCCGGGGTCGCCAGAAGAGTACTGGAGTCGAATATGTCGTCCATTACCTATATTCCGACGCGTCAAGGATGAAATTTGGGCTCCGAGAATCGAGGATCAATTAAAACGCGTCGTCGCGACGCGTATATTCCGTTCACATCTATACGCACCAGACTCACAATTACGCACGGCACATCGGATTCATGAGGTAACGGTTACCAAATAATTAATTAAAATCACATTATCATTCGCTATTTTCTCTATACCAGATAATTCTTTTCTTAAATATCAATAAATATTAATTCCAAATTTAGTTGGGCATAGCAATTGTTCTTGTATCTTGTCACGATTTGTACCGGTTGTGAGGATTTATCATTCACTGTTGTTCCATTCAAATGTACGATTGGCCAATATTCTTATTAACATAACGTTAGCAAAATAAAATATAGTTGGTATCTGGATATGGCAGCTTAAGAAGATAGCAAATTGATTAGAATTTAGCGCGAAAGGGAATGCAATTGTGAACGAATTTCAATATCTAAAAAAACGAGTTACAAGGTAGGGCAAATCTACCCTAATCCAAGCCTGCTACCATGATTCAAATAATTGTCCAAATGCTTAAAATTTGTTTTGTATTTTAGTTAATAAATTATAGAAATTGCGCAATTTTATTTTGGAACACATAGCCTACTTACGGATTCCTCTTTCCAGCTCTTCATACGAAAATATCCCTTATATCCATTTGAATCAGTTTACCGATAGGTACAGTACACTCTAGCTTTTTTGGGTACAGTGTAATTATTTACTAAATGCCATTACATACCAAAGCGCTCAACTCCCCAGAGATTTATGCAACAGCAGCAGTGTCATAGACTTGTTCATTGACGTTGAACTTACCCGGCTATTGAATATTAATAATAATTAACTGTTACCTGGTTTCTGACCAAGTGAAAATTTGTCCTGTATTATTCTCAAATTGACATGGATATTGGAGAAAAAGAGCTGCAGTTGGCAGTTGTAAGTTGAATTCGGTCAAACTACTACGGTACTACCTGGTATTATTTAAGCTAACAGAAAAGGCAATTGCCGTAGTTAACAACATGCCCAGAGATGTTCCAGTTAAACGTATGCCCCTCCATAATATTCACTTCAAAGCTAATAGAGTAGAATACCTAGACTGGGCCATTAGGGAACTTGAGCTGAGGAAAGTCAGGCGAGAGATCTTCGGAGATAGAACCTAACCAGCGAATTCAAATAAATATCTACAGATCGCTAAATACCAAAAGCTGAACAAAAACGAGAAACAAGTTAGCTAGTATCAACACTCCCGGGTCAACGAGAACCAGCCAGATTAAGAGAAATATCACGGCAGGAAGGATGTGTAGTTGAAATAGAAAAAAATCATTACTATTCATTCACGACGACAGAATGAAATCTACAGGTGGTCGCAGAGATGAAGTGATACGAGAAATAAGTCACAGAAGACACCACTCCCTTGTAACCCGGGATAGTTCAAAAGAAGAGGAGGACTAGGACATTTGAGCATTTCTAACCGGCTCGAAGTATGCGTGATTCATGGCCTCCTGTGCGGTCAGTCGCTCCTGGTGATCGTATCGCAGCAGGTTCGACAGCAGGTCAAACAGCTCCTCCGACAAGTACTGCTGATTCTCCTGGGTGACGAATCTGTCCCATTTTCGCTCGTTAAAAGTCCCCAGAGCCTCATAGTCCGGTCCGAGTTCCAAGTCGTACTTATCGAGGTACTCGTACAGCTTCTCGGTACCCAACACTCGCGCAATTTTGACGAGCTGGTCAGTGTTGGAGTTTCCGTGGAAGAATGGCTCCTTCTTGAACACCATGGATGCCAGCATGGCACCAAAGGACCACAGGTCGAGGGAGTAGTCGTACAACTGCATATCGACCAACAACTCCGGGCCCTTGAAGTATCGCGAGGCCACTCGCACGTTGTAAGCGGTGCCTGGGTGATAGAACTCAGCCAGACCCCAGTCAATGAGCCTCAGCTGTCGCTTCGAGTGGTTAATCATAACATTGTGTGGCTTGACATCCCGATGCATGATACCCTTGGAGTGGGCATAGTCCAGAGCCCGCAGCAGCTCGTACATATAGAACCGGATGTCAAAGTCTGTGAAAGTAGGGTAGAGCACCCTAAAGTCGGCGTTCTCAACGTGCTCAAAGATCAGCGCTGGCGTCTTGCTGAGTGGCTCCCGCACGATGTCGATGAGGGAGATGATGTTTGGGCCACCCTTGAGGTTGTGGAGGATCTTGATCTCTCGCTTGATCTTCTTGCGTTTCACGGGCTTGAGCACCTTGATGACCATCTTCTTCTGAGTCGGCAGCTCGATCCCGAGAAACACCTCTGAGTACTTTCCGCGCCCAATCTTCTCGATAATCTCATAGTTCTCCTGCGACCCCCAATTGAAAGTGACCGACTCGTAGTCCCAGTAGGACTGTGCCATCTGGCTATTCACGTCCGCATACACCCGGGAGATCGAACTGGCCATTTCTCTATTTATGCATACGCACACAAAGCGTTGTTTTTGACTATTTTTTTCGCATCACCAACGAAGGGTGTCATTTACGTCCGCGGCCAGGGCGACACTTGGTTGGGAGGTTTGACCACGGAGCGGGAGCTGGCCAGAAATTAGCCTTCGCGGTACGATTAAACTATGGATAGAACGCTGGTGAGTCGTTATATTCTAAGCGACAGCGCGGAGGAACGGGGGGAAATTATCGAGGCGCTGGTCAAAGGTGAGTATACCCTATTTTCTGGGGAATTTTACGCGAAATGGCGGAGGCTGACTGGAGCAGAGATTAAAGATGACAACCTGAAGCTCATTGATGTCGTTCAGGGCCTGGGGGAGTACCTCACCAAGGAGGAGAGTGGCCCCCGAGTGGAGGCTACCGAGATGCTGACGTCGGTTCTCGGGGAAATGCCCGGAGACAAGATGAATAAGCAGCAGATCACGGTGATTGCAACTTTCCTGTCTGACCGATTGGACGACGAAGAGTGCCTAAAGCAGGTTGCAGGGGGGATATTGTCGGTTATTAAGATGCGCGCATTTAGCGTGACTAATATCGAGATGGTTCTACGAGCTGTTAAGGACGTTAACATGCGTAAGCATTCGCAGAACGTGCGGTATGAAGTGTTTTGCATTCTGGCCGAATTGCTGGCCAAATTTAAGGGCTACATCAAGAGCAATCTCAAGGATGAATTTACCAAGGCGTACGTTGAAATTGCGACCAACGAGAAAGACCCGCGGAATTTGCTAGTGTCGTTTGATTTGAGTCATGTTATTCTCAGCGAGTTTGAAAATATTGAAGAGTATGGCGAAGACCTGTTTGATGTGACGTTCTGCTACTATCCGATTACATTTGAGCCTAAGAAGAACGATCCATATGGCATCAGCTCTGCTCAGCTGAAAAGTGCGCTGAGGAAGAGCATCGCCGCCAATGGAGAGCTGTTCGCTAAAGAAGGGTACCCCGCGCTCATTGAGAAGCTCAATTCCAGTTCGGCTAGTGTCAAGCAGGACGCGTTTGACACAATTGTCGCGTGTATTGACAACTACTCAGTCGAATCGACGAGTGCCCAGTGGGTGGAAATCTGGGACGGAGTGAAGTACGAGGTGCTCCATGGGTCAGACGACGAGGGCATGAGCGATAACGCATTGGTCGTCATTGAGCGCCTCGGTGCGAAAATCCCGCTCGCCAAACAGGACAAACTACTCGAAGCAGTGCTCAAGGAGACGCGAGAGAAGTTAGATGACCCGGCGTCGAAGTATGCTGTCCCTGCGGCTAAGCTATGTGGTGCTGTAGCCAAGGCTTCAGAGCGGCTTTTTTCTGATGTTGCTTCGGAAGTGCTGCCTCGTGAGTTTGGCCAACTTGCCGCTACTCCTACAATTGCTGAACAGCGAGGTATCCTCACTATTCTCACGGTATTTTTAGACGCAGCCAGGGAAAACAGCAGGGGTCTAGCCGATTTCAAAGATGAGTACCTCGATGCGTTTAGCAGGAGCTTAAGGAGCTCGAACAAGGACGAGGTGACCCTGCGGCTGGTTTCCATGCGGGGTCTCGCTAAAATGGTTATTTACCTGCCTGATATTGTAGCTGACGATGAAATTGGGCTAGTAGTGCAGTACTTTGATGATGTTGTGCTGGAGGACGATAATGATGAGCTTGTCAGCGCGGCATTGTCTACGCTAGTTAAGATGGCTGCTGAAAAGCGCATACTGCCGTCGATCACCGATATCACTCTGCCCGCATTCTTTGATGCATTGACATCAGATCATGGCAAGCCTACTGGGTTTGTTCTCTCTGCATTAGCGGCACTTGCCGTGTCTCAAACAGAGCTCTTCAATATTGTCTGCGATAATCTGAGCAGACGGCTAATCAACGCATCTTCTTCCAAATCGAACCTCGAGACGGCGTCCACTCTCGTGGCCATTGTCCAGCGACATGATAACACCAAAGATATCACCTCTCTGCTGGAGCCTCTCGTAGGCTCTGTCGTGGAGGCCACTATCTCAAATCCATATCTCGAAACTGACGATGATGTTATTGATGCCATTGGCGTATTTACAAACACGGTCGTGCAGGCATGCGATGAGCCCTCCCAGACCGAGTGGTACGCCAAGGCTACTAGCCTTCTGTCGTCGCTCATCACCACATCCCCTACTCCGCTCGCTAATCTCTACCTCTATGCAGTTGCCGCGGTGCCTCCGCCTTCGGGGGTTATCGTTTCCTTCGCGACCCAGCTGGTGGCCGTAATCGCAGATTCTAGGAGCCCTTTTGTTCGAAGCGGATATCTACGCCTGTTGACCCTCGTTATTAACAAGTGGTTCGCCAAAGATGCCAGCAGCGAGGTTGTTGAGCACCTTCTGGCCGAACCCGACTCTCTTCATATTTTAGAAGCGCAGGCGTACGTCGCAAAAGCATTGGTAATGAAGAACGAGCCTATAGCCTACGACAAGCTGTGTTCCAAGTTTGTGATGTTGCTGCAGTCACCGCAGTTTGGTGCAGCTGCTTCCAAGCTCATTGCCATTCCCATATTTGACGACCCGGTGCTTAACAAGCAGAACAAGCTGACGGTCCGGCTCCTGTACAAGCAGCGCTACTTTTCCTTTGTGCTTCCCCATATTATCGATGGGTTCCGGGCCTCGTCGCATGAGAACTATCTCAGTGCATTGGCCGCGATTTTAAGATACATGCCGAGCAAGATCATCCTCCCTGAGCTAGATAAGTTTCTGCCGCTGCTGTTCGAGTCGATAACCGTCCCGAACGTGCATGTACAGCAGGCTGCCATTGACACTCTGCTTGCAACGGTGGTGGACGCTGATGCGATTCTGGCTGAATATCTCGATACAGTCATCCCGAAGTTACTTAAGGCTGCGACTCAGGGGGATGCTGCGGGTGTAAAAGTAGCAGCGTTGAATTGTCTTTCGGTTCTTCCGAACGCTCTTCCCGTTGCTAAATTGCAGCCATTCCGCGCAGACGTAATTAAGCAGCTGCGAAGGGCCTTGGACGATCGCAAGCGAGATGTACGAAAGGCCGCGGCTGATTGCAGCCAAAACTTTTACGAAATGTGACTTTTCTTTACTTCTGTAATGTATGAACTCCTAATAATTGCTGTAGATACCAACCTGCCTTGTTCTGGAGAGGTTGTATTCTCCCCCCCTCGCCCCTCTTTACACGAGAGCACACATATGTTACAAGTCTTGAGCGGCATTTTCGAAGGTACACGGAACAATTGCTTTAATTGAATTTTCCAGTGCAGAACGACACGCGTTACACATGAAGTTGAAATTCGAACGTTTCAGGGGGTCTGCTTGTTTCTTGCAGATATACTGCATGGAAAGGGGACCTTCCCTTTCAAGCACACAGTAGAACAGTAGTACATCCATATGTTGGAGCCGTCATATAATTCGTACAATGAGATAGTTTAACCGAATTGATTATTTCTATGGGTTTAAAAGACGATGTTTGTTATTATGGTCTTCCAATGAATTCGTGAACTCATTATGGGACCGCACAATCTTCAACTCTCAATTCTCTTATGCCACCTTCAGCCTGACGTATTGAGAGTAGCTCAACAAGCAACAGGCATCAATTGATATATTTGGATCAATTATAATAGTCTACTTCACTCTATCGTAGGTATAACATTGACGGCGTGTTGTTTGTCACATGACGAATGAATATATATAGCAGCCCGCCCGCACAATGCCATTTCTCCGTATGTAGTCCCCATTTCGTAGCTGTTGGTATATTTGTAACTTTTCATTAGGTATGTCCCACTCGCACGATATTCGTAGATTCACTAGATATGTCGACAAGGTATAAGATGTAGCCCAAAATTACTAGTTGCTAGGCGGAGTAGGATTCATTAATATCGATGTAGGCCGCCCAACTGGTATCTTCTCTCGGGAAATAAACAGATATGAGATCAGGGGTATATAGCAAAGGCACTCTCGCCACGAACTCGTAGGTATCTGTCATCTTAAAGATGGTCATGTAGCTTTCATCCGTAAGTAGCGGGGCCACTGCTATCACATCGTCATTCGTATCGCACCGGTCGTCTACAATGCACTTAAATAGGCCCCCGACAAAAGTATCAGGCGGCGAGAGCGACACCCTGGTGCCGGTATACCTGCTTCGACGAGCAATGCGATAGCAGCCAGTCACATTCATCTGCCTTGGGAAGTAAAAGTCGTGCCCTGGCTCGCTGAGGCAGAAGGTCGAGTCCCAGGCAACAGCGCTCGACGCGAGGCGGGGACGAACATTGCCATACCCCAGAGCGTATTCAGACCTGAAGTAGCAGAATCCAATGCGCATGAGCGGGTTGTCCACACTGCCGGATACCGTGCGCTGGTGGAATATGCGGAAGCCAGTCCAAGGTACAAAAACGCTTGTTGCAGTGTCGCACGGGATATCAATGTCTGTGTGGTGATAAGGCGATGTTGACCTGCCTGCAGCCACGCCCGCCAACGCTATTACTGCTATTGTTGCCCAGAGCATCAGCCAAACCCCCTACGGCTACTCAAATGAGATCTGTGCGACTTTTAACACGAACTGTCTCAGCCGCAACCAGCCGTGAATTCGAAAACGGGCCAATCTCCGGGACGCGAAGTCGGAGTCCTCCCCCCCCCAAAAAAAAACAAATGAGCACCGTTGGTGAATAGAGTTACTTCTATTTTAGCTGCAGCTCGGAGGGAATCCCTATTACGTATGTTACATACCGGCGTGGTACGCGTTGAAGAAGGAGCTACCGGTACGTTTCATATTGGAAACGCGCATATCCTCCGCCGTGTAAAGGGGGCCAAGCAACAGCACGTAGCCTGCAGAGCGAGACACCTGAATGAGAATAGAAAAAACCCAGGGGGTGGTGGGTGGACCATAATTTGCCGCGATCATCTCGAGCCTTCCTAACACAACTCCAACGGCCCGACAGATCTCTCTTCACCCTGCGCTTCTATTTTTTACCAACCGTCTACCCACGGACCTATTCGACATTTTTGGGGCTCATTTTTTTTGTTTTTTGGTGTTTTATATTTGATTTTTGCTCGTTAATTAGGCGTTGAGACGGTTTGGTATTTTTTTTTTGTTTGCGGGCTACTACCATGTGCGAGTCTCTCCAGAAGGACTGGATGGAGAGCGTGAAGCCGGTGGCTGAGCTCTTCAAGCGGAAATGTGTGGATTGCGAGACTCCAAAGTGTCCCGCGTGTGCCGACGACGAGAGCTGTGTGTTTACCACGCAAACGTGTGATACGTGCGCCAAAGCATTCTGCCAGAAGAACCCGAGCTCGGCGGGGAGCGCTTCAAGTGCCACGGTGACGGGTAAGGGGGGCGGCGGACCCAACGCCGGTGCCATCGCGGGCGGTGTCGTTGGCGGAATTGCTGCTGTCGCGTTGATTGTCGCCTTTCTGCTATGGCGGTACGTGTACTCTGCAAGCGCCCAGGAGAAGCGGCGTAAGCGGGAAGAGGAGGACGCGGTCACCTCGAATATCGACGCGGACAACGAGTACTTTGAGAAGTACGACCGGAACAAGAACCGGTACACTACGGCGACCCTCTCGTCTGTCAACACGTCGGCGACTCGCGCGTCGAACATCATCCCCATTGCATACATCCCCGGCGTGTCGAGCTCGGCGCACGAGGTGCCGCCCATGCCGGACATGAACACCAAGTACGGGGACCAGTTCTTCAGCGCCGACGACATATTGAGGAATTCGCAGTTCTCCGAGAATGGTATTCGAAGTTCCATTGCCACGACCAACTACCGGGGTTCTACGGCGGTGATTGATTCTGCCATGATGACGGCGGTCAATGTCAAGCCCAACTTGGTGAATCTCAACAGCGGCAGTCCAGCTTCCGTGCAGAGTATCCGGGCCATCCAGCTGGGGTCTGCCCAGGCCGTCAACTCTCAGAGGGCCAACGCCCACTCGGTGCGAATTGGCAGGACCATCAACGAGGAGGGGGATAGCGACGACGATAATGACGATACCAATGACCAAAAGAGCGATGATAACAACAGTAAAACCAACAAAACCAACAACAATGAACCAGAGAACTCGAGTGAGGTGATGAAGAGCACGCCGACGGTGGCCGAGGAAACGAACGACGATCAGATCCCGCGATCTATGCCGATGAAACCACCCAAACACTCTAAAGACATGCCAAAGTCGCTGGAACGACTGAGGGTCTCTGAACAATCTGCATTTGAGGTGCCGTTTGACTCGCGCACCACGTCATCCATCTCGGTCGCCACATACTCAACGGCCCCCGTGGCTCCACCGGCGCCAGCCGCCCAGCGCACCTCATCGCGATCGTCCAAACGAACCACAATTTCTCGCGAGAGCGAGTATCTCGTAGACAATCTGCCGGTGGAAGCGTTCCTCTACACTCAGTCCCACCACGATGAGCCCCCGGCTAAAAACGATGCCGACGAAAAGGGCCGGAGCAGTCCGTTTGACGATAAGTACCGTGTCGAATAAGCATGTGTGCTATTGGCTTGCTACTACATACTAACTACTACCCCACCGTACATGCCTTTCCTCCATCTCTGTACGTACTGTCTATATATCACGACTCTTGATTATCGTTTTTGGAGTAACCCGTTGACGGGTCCTGCCGTTTCCATAGGCTGTTTCTTAAGGATGCACTTCTATTAGCAGGCGTACCGATGCCCGGCTGCCAATTTAGCCTTTCCGGCAAGGCACCATGACGGCCGGACGCCCATTTTTTCCGCATCGCTCGCAGTGGGGTGCTCTCTCCCGAAGAAAAACAGGGCCCCCCTCCCTCCGCGTCTCAGACCGGGGGGCCCCCACCCTTGGCGTATATAAGTTCTCGGGATTTTTCACTTTCTTCCATTCCTCTTACTATCCACTTATCCCTCTCTTCGGAAGATTAAAAATGGTGTCTTTTGGTGATATTGATAATAAGGCTATTAACACTATTCGAGTGTTGGCTGTAAGTTGTTCTCTTTTTCCCTTTGAGCGTAGTAATTCTCGTATCCGGCGGCATTCGGGAGGGCCCGACCCGTGGTAGTAGCAGCCCAACAAAAGGGGTGAAATGGGGTCGAATGGGGTTAAACTGGGCCCAATGAAGTGATTTGGTAGAGCTGGATACTGTCTATTATTTTTTTAATATGCCTTCGGCCACAATACTTCGCGTATATCGCCGATTGGCTCGCATTTTTAATGATTGCTGTATCATTGGCTTGTTGGGCATTATTGGTTGACTCGTTATCCTGGTTGAGCTGCCTTTATTGGTTGAGTTGCATTGGCTGAGTACCGGTTAATCATGCTTGACTAAAGTTCAAAATGGTTGATTCGTTATATTACCAAGCTGGATTGGCTATGATGATCGTTGGTAACGGTTAGCTGATATGGCAGTTTTGCATTGCGTGGCAATGAGTAGACCATTGCTACCGTTAGGCCATGTCTCATTTGTCACTAATTTATAATCTCCCCGAGAGGAGACCCCCCCCCCCCCGAGACTTGAAGAGACTCCTCTAAGAAAAGCCCCGGATATGAAAAAATAAAACGGATGAAGATTTAACGAAGAATAGCAAACTAACAAGAATAGGTTGACGCGGTCGCCAAGGCCAACTCCGGTCACCCGGGTGCTCCAATGGGTCTCGCTCCAGTTGCCCACACCCTGTTTAAGAACTACCTGCGATGCAACCCAAAGAACCCAGATTGGTACAACCGAGATCGATTCGTCCTCTCCAACGGCCACGGCTGCATGCTTCTGTACGTTATGCTCCACTTGATGGGCTACGACTACTCCATGGAGGACCTCAAGAACTTCCGACAGGTCAACTCCAAGACTCCAGGCCACCCAGAGGCTGAACTCCCAGGTATCGAGGTCACCACTGGTCCTCTTGGCCAGGGTATCGCTAACGCCGTTGGTCTTGCCATTGCCGAGCGACACATGGCTGCCAGCTTCAACAAGCCAAACTACAACCTTATCGACAACAAGGTCTACTGCATCTTTGGCGACGGCTGCATGATGGAGGGTGTTGCCTCCGAGGCCGCCTCTCTCGCCGGCCACCTCAAGCTCGGTAACCTCATTGCCTTCTACGACGACAACCACATCTCCATTGACGGTGACATCAACGTTGCCTTCACCGAGGACGTTACTCAGCGACTCGAGGCCTACGGCTGGCACGTCATTTGGGTCAAGGACGGTAACAACGACATTCAGGGCATTGCCAATGCCATTGAGGAGGCCCAGAAGGTGACGGACAAGCCAACCTGCATCCGAGTCACCACCACCATTGGCTTTGGCTCCCTCGCCGAGGGCACTCACGGCGTCCACGGCTCTCCGCTCAAGGCTGATGACATTGTCCAGCTCAAGAAGCGATTCGGCTTCGACCCAGAGAAGAAGTTCAACGTTGACGAGGATGTCTACAACCTGTACGGCAACGTTGCCAAGGAGGGTGCCCAGCTCGAGCAGCAGTGGAACAAGCTCCTCGAGTCCTACGCCAAGGAGTATCCAAAGGAGCACGCCGAGCTGACGCGACGAATCAAGGGCGAGCTTCCAGCCGGCTGGGAGAAGGCCCTGCCAACCTACACCCCAGCGGACTCGGCCGTTGCTTCGCGAAAGCTGTCTGAGATTGTGCTCACCAAGATCCACGACGTTCTTCCAGAGCTCGTTGGTGGCTCTGCCGACTTGACTGGCTCCAACCTGACGCGATGGAAGGACGCCATTGACTTCCAGGACCCATCTACCCACCTTGGTGACCACACTGGCCGATACATTCGATACGGTGTCCGAGAGCACGGTATGGGTGCTATTATGAACGGTTTGGCCGCTTACGGCGGTATCATTCCATACGGTGGTACTTTCCTCAACTTTGTGTCCTACGCCGCTGGTGCCGTGCGACTCTCTGCCCTTTCCCAGCACCAGGTCATCTGGGTCGCTACCCACGACTCCATTGGTCTTGGTGAGGACGGTCCAACCCACCAGCCTATCGAGACCCTTGCTCACCTGCGAGCTATTCCTAACTTGGCCGTCTGGCGACCAGCCGACGGTAACGAGGCTTCTGCCGCATACAAGGTTGCCATTGAGTCTCGACACACTCCATCCGTGTTGGCATTGTCTCGACAGAACCTGCCACAGCTTGAGGGCTCTTCTATTGAGAAGGCCATGAAGGGTGGTTACACTCTTGTTGCCCAGGACAAGCCAGACGTTATCCTCGTCTCTACTGGTTCCGAGGTGTATATCTGTGTTGACGCCGTCAAGAAGCTCGCCGAGGAGGGCATCAAGGCTGGCGTTGTTTCTCTTCCAGACTGGCACACCTTTGACCTGCAGTCTGAGGAGTACCGACTCTCCGTCCTGCCACACGACGTTCCAATCCTCTCTGTCGAGGTCATGTCCACTCTCGGCTGGCAGGAGTATTCTCACGAGCAGTTTGGCATCAACCGATTCGGTGTCTCTGGTCCATATCAGAAGATTTACGAGTACTTTGAGTTCACTCCAGAGGGCATTGCCAAGCGAGCCAAGGATACCATCAAGTTCTACGAGGGCCGACCAATCCGATCTCCAGTCAACCGAGCCTTCAAGCAGGTGTTGTAAGAAGCGCAACCAAAAATTTCGTAATAACGGCTATTTAATTTTGATAAAATGAGGGAATACATCTAACGATTTACGTTCATACCAATTCATCACCCGTTGTCTGTTTCTTTGCTATGTCGGGCATAACCAATCGTTTTATATTGGACGTAACCAGTCATTCTATATCGGACTTACCAATCAAGTCCGTGTATATAGCATGTTCATAATCAATCAGGTCACCTATTCATTCCATATCGGACGCCACCAATCAAGTTCGCATATATCGCAAGTCGCTGGGTATCCGTCATCACTTACTAACCGCCTGGTCAAGGAAAACATTGCTGAAGTGGGTTAGCTGGTCAAAGTTGATTTCAAACCCTCGGAGCCCCCCGTAGTAAGGGTCAGACACGATCCTGGCAAAAGTTTTGTCGGTGCGGTATTCTCCAAACAGCTGAATCTTGGCCCGGCTGCTTCGAGGAGCCATATCCTGCAAATCCTCATAGTTCATCTCGTCCATCGCAAGGATGTAGTCAAACTGGTTGAAGTGAGGCGTGTCTATCTGCTGGGCCCGGTGGTTCACCGGAACACCATGCTTCTTGCACTCGCCTCGAGACCGGCGGTCAGGCAGCTCGCCCAGATGGTACGCGCCAGTACCAAAAGAGTCGATAACTTCAAAGCGACCCTCGAGCCCTCTCTGCTTGACCGTGTGTGCGAACACCGCCTCGGCCATCGGCGACCGGCAGCTATCCCTCGTTAGTTTTCTGACGACCCCCGGCTAGATATCTACTTACATATTGCCCAGGCAGACGAACGCCACGGAAATCTTGTTACTGTCACTATTCGTCATGTCAAGGTTAAGAGGCATGAAATATTGTCGTATCTGTGTTTCACTAAAATATCGCGATCGTCGTTCGAACTAGCCGTATTCGGCGCACGGCTGACGCTACACCGTTAGCCTTCACCTCCGATCTTCAAATTACCGCTTTAACTTCTTTCGACCGTATTACAATAAGGTGGGCAGAAGCCATTCAGGCATTGGGGGCCAGCCCCCAAAACCCCCCTAGCTCCGCTTCGCGGAGAATAGCATACTGCAGTAATAATGATCTTTTAGAGCTTTAGTAATAATGAGAGCTCTACAGGTACTGGCCCAAACCCCCGTGGCTCCGCGAAGCGTAATGGATGGCGGAGAATTACAGGTGTATTTACCCAATATATAATAATAATTAAGCCTCGTCTTCGAGATACTGGTACTCAAACTTGAAGTTCGTTTTGCGCCGTTGCAGCCACATGCCTTCAAAGTCGAAGTACCGATACGTGCCCTCCTCGTAGTCATTGTTAATAACGCGAGGCTCCTCGTGCCGCTGGAACCACGTCAGGAATTTCTTGTGGAACCGCCACGACCGATTTTTCAGCTCCCGCGCCGCCAGGTACTGCTGGTACGTACCCTGCCGGTAGTAGAATATGTAAAACAGCGTATCGACATCCATCTTTTGTATTATCAGCTCGTCGTCCAGGCCCTGCATTGGCTCCTGTGGATAGTACCCGGGCGTCGGGAACGGCGACTGCGGGTGGTAATAGCGCGGTCGGTCCGCCATTAAACTGTCTGGACATTGCAGGTACGATGACTGCAGGATTTTGGTTATCGACCCGATGGACGGTGGGTGGCCCACTCGTTTCCGCGCCGCCAGATACGACACCGCGTAGTCCTGCAGCCCCGGAGGCAGCTTGAAGCTCGAGGGCGGCGGGAACATGTTGTTCACCTCTGCCTGCGACTGCTGCTGCGACGGGGCTGGAGTCGAGGTTGTCGGGGCTGGCGAGGACGGAGGAGGAGTCTGGGACTGGCCCTTCTTGGTCTCCTCGGCCCTTTTCAGCTCCGATGCCCATGGCGCCGCGGCTAGCTTGGTTGACGATGCACTTGGAGTGGCACCAGGCACTGGAGCATTGGTGGTAGTGGGAGTGGGGGCAGTCGTGGTGGCAGCACTAGTGCTGGTAGTAGTGGCAGCACTAGAAGGAGGCGCAATGGGGGCATTGGGGTCTGGTTTAGGCGGAGGAAGCGGCGACAGGCCCACCGGAATGGGCTGTGGCTGTTTGGGTCCCTTGACGGGTGTCGAGACGCCCGTTGGTCCCGCCGACCCATGAGCAGCCTTCCTGTCTTCCTTACGCGGCGTAGAAGCAACCGCAGTAGCAGCCACCGGAGCAGCAGTCGACACGACCGGTGCCACTGGGGCCGAGAGACTGGCCGTGCCAATAACGCCCACTGGGGCTGGGGCAGTCGTCGCATCGGCCGCCAGGTCCTCGAGCGAATTACCATCGTCACGGCAATCCTGGACGCTGTCGGCCAGCAGGTCTTCGTCCTCGTCGAGGTTGAGTTCATCGTAGATCTCCTCGTCCTCGGCGAAGTCGACGTCCTGGTTCGACTCTACGTAGTACTTAATGTCTTCCTGAAGGCTGTTCACTGCGTCCGGCGCCAGTGTGCCATTCTCCAGCATCCGCAGCATGGTCTCCATCTTGGTGATGTGCCATTTGTGCCGCTCGAGGGTGTGCTCAATCTCCGATATCCGGTCCGACTTGGACGTGTTGTCCTTGCGGCCCTTCTTCATCGTCGACTCGAGCGTCTCCTGCTCGGCCTCCAGCGCCTCGCACTGGCGCTCGAGCTCTTCCAGCTCCGTTTGCACGAAGTTGCTCGTTTCGAGCTTCTCGCGCTCCCGTGGATGCAGCCGTTGCGAGCTCAGCCCTTCCTTGCTGAATGCCTTGGTCTTCATCTCCTTCTCGCACGCTTTGAACCGCTCCATCTCCGTCTCTATCAGCTTCCGCTGCTCCGTCAGCGCCTTCTTGTCCTTGATTTCGTTCGACCCGATCCACGCCTTGATCTGGTCCCGCAGCCGCTGTAGCTTCTTGATCTCCCGCTTGAGATCTTGCTCGAGCTTCTCCTTCTGCGACTGGTTCGTCGACATCTGCACCTTCTCGTAGACCGAGTCAAAGGCCTGCACCCCTTCCGCGACCCGCTTGAACACCTTGTCCATCTCCCTATGCGCTTCTGTTAGTACTGCTATTGGGCTCTCTCTCTGTCGCTGGGTTCACTTACTGCTGGAGCTTCCGAGCGGCCATCATCTTCGATCAATGCTCGCCGTGTCCCCTGCTCTTCAAATTTCAATGCTCTTCCCTAAGGGCTCAGTTCCAACCCGCTGTCAATCGTTTGCACACGCTAAACTCTTCTGGGTGGTCGGTTGAGTGCGCCTCTGGGGGTCGTGGTCCGCTGTCGAAGAACCTTGACCATTTGGCGTGCTCATATCTACCCCCGGTCCCACCTCTACCCGATCCCCATGGCGACCTGATTTACCTACTGTAGTATTACCGGTATATAGCAATTGTTCATGAGATAAATAGTTTACTTGGGGGGCTAGCCCCCCAAACCCCCGTAGCTCGGCTGTGCCGAGGAATTCGCTTTTTAGTGGGCAATGGGGAGCCCGTCTTCGTGCAGTGACTAAGTGAAGTTGTAACTCTCTATTTTAAGCAGTCTTGAAACGCTATAGGAAGGGAACAACCATTGTAGATTCTTAGCTTTTGAGTGTTGATTGGCCTAGTATATTAGCAGCTATGTACTTCTGTTATTGTATATAGTCTTTTCAATAGTGTCAGTTACAAAAGAAATCGACGTTTCTGAGTGGCCTAAGCTGTTGTATTAGAAGACTGCAACTAGAGTACTACAAATGCTTATCGACTCGTTATCTCGTTTTGTCATTATTGCTAATGTTTGATGACTCGCAGCCACCACACTTGTAGGGCAATAGATATGAATTCTGATCCAATGTGACCTGCCGGGCATAGAGCCTGGCATTATTGACTACTTTGGTTCTATTCAGGCCCTCCTCAACCTGTTATTGTTATTTTCTGGTTTGATCCATGCCACATGGTAGCTAAGAAGCACTAATAACGACGATGGGCGCCGGGGGCCTATGGCACCCTGAGGCTGCTGCGGTACGATAATCAGGTCTCCTCACTATATATGGAAGCATTGCTCTGGAGTGTAGCTGCATACTGTAACCCTATACGGTTGTGTATACTCGACAGTCAATTTCTTATCCCATATAGCTGTGTCCATGCGACAGGCAACTGCTTATCGAGTCATTATCTAGTAGCTGCATTTATTGTACCTATAAACTTCTATTAGTTACATATCGAGTGCATATATCATGGACATTATTGAATCTTTGGGCTCTACTCAGTCTCTAGTCTCCTCTTCCATCAACAAATACCAATGCCCAATTATGAAGAATGAAGTAATTTGTCCATAACAATGCTACTATTGGTTAGGCCCAGGGCATTGTGGATACAAATGAATGTTAATTCATTAATATGCTTAATTAGGTAATTTTTCTGCATCCAATATTAGAACGCCAATGTAATACTGATAATGCAACTTTCGAATTTAAATGCACAACGCCACCTACTTTGTTCTTAAAACCATCACCAAAATGAGAGAGAATCCTTTTCGTCACTAGCTAATCATACCACACGATAGGTATGTTCAGGCGTCCTTAAATTTAATTGATATCTTACTGGGGCTATACAAGGAGTCTATCCTAACCAATCTATCAGAGAGTCGTAACTATGACGTTGATTAACGCAGAACCTTCAGTTGCAGTTTTACTCTAACAGCGATCTGACCTATGGTTGTAACAACACACTGCAGAGGAAGTACAAGAGGGACCCCCCCAATTATGGCTACAGCTGTATTCTCAACCGATCTACCAGGTAGTTGTTACTAGATGGTCGTAACTATCCAATTGATTAACCAAAGAGGGACGAGAAGACGAAAGAGCCGCCAGTTACAGTTCTCAATTACCCATATGCCTAGCCCAAGAAACAGCTCAATTGGCCATTAGAGCCCATTGTGTAGACGTATACCCGGTAACGGCGTGCGGCGGTACCGCGACTAATCGCCGTGCGGCTAGTGGTCATCGGAGGAACGCTCGGACCTCCGTCTATGGCCGGAGGATGGGCCCGAAAATTCAGTCATTCTTTATTCGACTGTACGAGCTATCGAAAAAGCGTGATTAGTTCTCCGGGCTGAGATAAAACGCTTTGAAATTAATTGTTTAACGTTCTCGTCAGATACAAGTTTGCTGATCTGCAATTCAAAATAATGGTAGGTGCACCCTATCTCGGGCAATTGAGTGTGGAAATTAACCGTAAAAAACCTTTGTAGGAGTTGGATCAGTGGGTTTCTAAGCTGGCAAATGCGACCCTATCGGTCCTGCCGTTTGATTTCGTGCTTCCAGCTGGCGATAAAATCGTCGAGGCGACCCATTCGCGAGAGATCAATGACACTACCGTGCCGTTCTTGCACGCTCTTGCGGCCTTTGCAGTGCTCCAGTTCAGACTAACCGGAGACGAAGACATTGTCATTGGCACCAACACGCCAGAGCACGTCCCATACGTCCTGCGTACTTCAGTCACCGGCGAGACGACGTTTGCTGATCTACTGAGCACGATTACTCAGGCCGAAGAACACGCCCAGCGGCACGCTGTTCCGTATGCCGACCTTGCAAAGGCCATCCAGCAAAAGAAGAAAGACTCGGAGGCGCCAATTCTGTTCCGAACGGCGTTCCTGAGACCTACTCACGGCAACCAGGGCCTCTTTGGCGCTACTTCCGAGCGACACACCGACGTCAGCGTCTTCTACAACGGCCTTAAGGTCACCACCCACTACAACGCGCTGCTGTTCAAGAAGGGGCGAATGGACGTGTTCAACGAGCAGCTCGACCAGCTCATTACTCAGACCGTAGCCTCTCCAGACTCAGCCATTGGCCACTTCTCTCTCATCACCAAGTCACAGGCGCCAGTGCTGCCAGACCCCACCATCGACCTCAATTGGACCAAGTTCGGCGGTGCCATCCACGATATCTTCTCGGCTAACGCCTCCAAGCACCCGGACCGACTCTGTGTCGTGGAGACTGCCAATCCGTTTGACGATAAGAGCGTGCAACGAGACTTCACCTACAAGCAGATCGACGAGGCGTCGAATGTAGTCGCTCACCACCTTGTGCAGAGCGGCGTTGTAATTGGCGATGTGGTCATGATCTACGCCTACCGAGGCGTTGATCTGGTCGTGGCCGTCATGGGCGTGCTCAAGGCGGGTGCCACCTTCTCTGTCATTGACCCAGCCTACCCGCCTGCGCGCCAGAACATTTACCTTAGTGTGGCCAAGCCGCAGGCTCTCATTGTGCTGAGAAAGGCTGGTGTTTTGGCCGACTTGGTCAAGCAGTACATTGCCGACGAGCTGCAGCTCAAGACCCTCGTCCCAGCTCTCGAACTGCTCGATGATGGCGCTATTATCGGCGGCTCCGTAGACGGTAGCGATATTCTGTCTAAGGCCCAGGCGAACAAGTCCAAGGGTACTGGCGTCGTCGTGGGCCCAGACTGCAATCCAACCCTCTCCTTCACCTCTGGCTCCGAAGGTGTCCCCAAGGGTGTCCGCGGCCGACACTTCTCGCTGACCTACTACTTCCCGTGGATGTCCAAGACGTTCAACCTCACCGAGAAGGAGAAGTTCACCATGCTCTCGGGTATCGCGCATGACCCGATCCAGCGAGACATCTTCACGCCGCTCTTCTTGGGCGCCCAGCTGCTGGTACCTACCTCCGACGACATTGGCACACCAGGCAAGCTCGCCGAGTGGATGGGCAAGTACGGTGCCACTGTTACCCATTTGACTCCGGCCATGGGCCAGTTGCTGTCTGCCCAGGCCACTGCGGAGATTCCATCGCTCCACCACGCATTCTTCGTGGGTGATATCCTCACCAAGCGGGACTGCCTGCGCCTCCAGGCACTGGCGCGAAACGTTGCCATCGTTAACATGTACGGTACCACCGAGACGCAGCGATCCGTCTCCTACTACGAGGTGGCGTCCTTGGCTGACGACCCAGGGTTCCTAAAGTCTGAGAAGGACGTCATGCCGGCTGGTAAGGGTATGCTCGACGTCCAGCTGCTCGTTGTCAACCGAAACGACCGGAAGCAGACCTGCGGCGTCGGCGAGGTGGGCGAGATCTACGTGCGAGCTGGCGGTCTGGCCGAAGGGTACCTCAAGCTGCCCGACCTCACGGCGGAGAAGTTTGTCACCAACTGGTTCGTCAACCCAGACCATTGGAAGGAGACCAACCCTGGCAACGAGCCGTGGCGAAAGTACTGGCTCGGAGCGCGAGACCGACTCTACCGAACTGGCGACTTGGGCCGGTACCGAGCTGACGGCAACGTCGAGTGCTGCGGCCGAGCTGACGACCAGGTCAAGATTCGAGGGTTCCGAATCGAGCTTGGTGAAATCGACACCCATCTGTCTCAGCACCCCAACGTGCGAGCCAATGTTACGCTGGTTCGACGAAACAAGGACGAAGAGCCAGTACTCGTCTCGTACATCGTGCCCCAGAGGTCCGAGCAGTACGAGTCCGAGGGAGAGTCCGATGGCGAGGATGATGCAGTCGTGGCTGGTCTCGTACGATACCGGGGCCTTATCAAGAACATTAAGCTCTTCCTCAAGGGCAAGCTGCCGAGTTACGCCATTCCTACAGTAATTGTTCCTCTGGCCAAGCTCCCACTCAACCCCAACGGTAAGGTCGACAAGCCAGCACTGCCGTTCCCAGATACCGCGCAGCTGGCTGCTGTGGCGGCCAAGACTGCAAAGAAGGGCGGCAAGGAGGAGCAGGCCCAGTTCACCGAGACAGAGGCCCAGATTCGAGACCTGTGGCTCAGCGTGCTGCCTAACAAGCCGGCTGGCGTTGAGCCTTCTGACTCCTTCTTCGATATTGGTGGCCACTCTATTCTGGCCACGCAGATGATCTTTGAGCTGCGGAAGCAGCTGGCCATTGATGTTCCGCTGGGTCTCATCTTCAAGGAGCCGACCATCGCTGGCTTCGCGCGGGAAATTGACGCGCTCAAGAGCGGTAGCGATGTTCTTAGTGCCAAGCCAGGTGGTGAGGAGGAGCCAGTTGATACCGCCGTCGCTTATGGCAAGGACACTGACGACCTCATTGCCCAGCTTCCAAAGTCCTACGTGACCAAGACGGACGACTTGGCTCCAAAGGATATTACTGTGTTCCTTACTGGTGGTACTGGTTTCCTCGGCTCGTTCATCATCCGGGACCTGTGCGAGCGAAAGATTCCAGGTCTCAAGATCGTGGCCCATGTTCGAGCCGCGACTAAGGAAGCTGGTCTGGAGCGGTTGAAGAACACTGGTCTCGCGTTTGGCATCTGGAAGGACGAGTACGCTTCGGTTGTTGAGCCGCTTGTCGGAGATCTGGCAACTGATAAGTTTGGTCTGTCCGATGCTGAGTGGACCAAGCTCACCGATGAAGTTGATGTCATCATCCACAATGGCGCCATGGTCCACTGGGTCTATCCGTACTCCAAGATGCGAGATGCCAACGTAATTGCGACCATAAACGTCATGTCGCTGTGCCTCTCTGGCAAGCCAAAGTACTTCACATTTGTGTCTTCCACCTCGACTGTCGACACAGAGCACTTCAACCAGCTCTCGGACAAGATTGTCCAGGAGGGCGGCGAGGGCATCCCAGAGAGCGACGACCTCGAGGGATCGCGAACCGGTCTCGGCAATGGTTACGGCCAGTCCAAATGGGCTGCGGAGAAGATCATTCGGGCCGCCGGCAAGCGGGGCCTGCGAGGTACCATTGTGCGACCGGGTTACGTTGTGGGCGATACTGTCAACGGTGTCTCTTCTACCGACGATTTCCTGTTGCGAATGGTCAAGGGCTGCATCGAGCTGGGCTACAGTCCAGATATCCACAACACTGTCAACATGGTTCCCGTTGACCACGTTGCGCGAGTAGTTACCTCTAGCGCTTTCCACCCGTCCCACAAGGACATTGTCGCCGTGGCCCACGTCACCTCTCACCCTCGACTGCGATTCAACGAGTTCCTTGGTGCTTTGGTGAAGTACGGTTACAAGATTTCGCAGACGGACTACATCCCATGGCGTGTCCAGCTCGAGAAGTACGTTGTGTCCAACAACGACAGTGCGCTGTACCCACTGCTTCACTTTGTTCTTGACGATTTGCCACAGTCTACCAAGGCTCCGGAGCTGGACGACAGTAATGCCAAGGCGTCTCTCAAGAAGGATGCCAGCTGGACCGGTTCTGATCTGAGCGCCGGAAGCGGTGTTAGCCTCGAGACTGTGGGCATCTACCTTGCCTACCTTAATGCGATTGGTTTCTTGCCATCTCCGCAGGAGAAGGGCGAGCTGCCACTTCCAAAGGCCAATGTCTCGGCTGATATTCTTGAGCGACTTGGCAAGGTTGGCGGACGATCTTCTAAATAATTGTGCTATACTTGTGCTATATTGAATGTAAGATAATTGTACTGATTATGATTTTTCTGTTATGATTTCTACATTATGTTAGAATGTTCTACCGATATTATGCGATTATGATTTATACATTGCATGTGAATGTAGTTCGATTGGTGTCGTTATGATTAGCTTCGTTTATACTGGTATATCGAATAAGCGGCTGCGGCTATGGAGACGCCTAACCAGAACGATAAAAAAGCGACACCAATTTGCATGTGTGCCGTAACAACAGAATCAAGGGCTTCACATAGCGCAGCGAGTGCCCCGTGGGTAGTCTGCTGGTATATCGACTGCTCGGTTGGCAGCACCGTGGTATTGACTTGTGGGTATGTGATATTGGTGAGCTTGACATGAGTATCAAATGAGGACACATTCGGCGAGACCAAAGATGCTCCAATCTTTTTCAATTGGTCGTCCATAGATCGGATAAACACGTCGATGGTATTAGACATAAACTGGGTATAGTCATTGATATTCTTGACATGGTTCTCGTTGATCGAAGTCTCCGCCTTAACCAGAGCGCTGTTGCATTGAGAAGCCCACTTAAATAGAGCAGAGGAAGACAAATTGGAGAAGGACTCCAAAGTTGTAAAAGAGTTGTTTGGTGATTGGAATATGGGCGCTACGATTGCCGACTGGCAGAGACTAACCAGGGAGAAAATAAGGCCGGTACCAAGTAGGAAGAGCATTGTCGGAGATAGTATATAGTTTATCGTCCATCTTACGCGGTTCGAGGAGCGGTCATTGTGAGAGGAAAAAAAGCGTTTGGTTATTTGGAGCCCGAGCCAGGTGACGGCAGGGTTACGGGCCATGTCAATGTTGTCCAGCGCATCAGCAAATTCCAAGTTCTGGAGTAGCTTGGCCTGATGTCGCGTGCTCCTCCAATGATACCAGGTGTTTAAGGTGGCTGGGAAATAGCACAACAGAGCAAATACGATAAGAAGGGCAAGGCAGTTGTTTTTTAGGGTTTGAACGCTGTTCACGAGGTCAGTGAAATAAGCTATGATCTGTGCCTCGGAAGGACACGCTCCTGCTATTGTGGCGGAAGTTGAGGACGACCGGTTGACAAACAAGTCAAAATTCGTGCTCTCTTGGAAGGCTGGTTTTTGCTGCGCATGGATACTGGCGAGAGCTGATTGAACGACCGAGGAAAAAGAGTATTGATCTTTAGAAGTTGCGCCAACGAGTTCGTAGAGTGACTGGACCTGTGTGATGTAGTCAACGGCGGAGTCTGCGATGCTGTTGACTGTGGTGGAAAGAGTATGTTGAGCCGAGGAGTCAATGGCATCAATTGCGCTTAGCAGGGCAGACTCAGTGGCATTGACTACTACTGAGGCTAGTGGCAGCCCTGTATCTACCGAGGCCGTGCTGGCTGCACACACGGAGAGTACAGAGGACTCCGTTGAGCTTAGAGCCCACTGGACTGCCGAGGAGAAAGCGTGGACGTAGAGCGCGGCAAATACGAAAACGAGGGTCAGCCTGTTAAAGGCTATTTGCGTCAGGCTCGATTGTAGGCAGAGGTACGGAGTAACCGAAGACGGATCAGCGGCATGGGGCTTCGGCAAGGGTGGAACAGGCGGAATTGATTCCTCCTCTTTGCGACGGTCGAATGCCACGGTGTAAAACGAGCTAATCGTAGGGATATACCTTGGCTTCATTTTTCCTTGTCGCCAGGGCCTGCACTCTTTTTCTTTCTTCCCCCCTTTAAATGTCAATTGCGGAGTATTGATGATACGATGAGGGCATGTGTCATCCCCCACGAACCAGTACAACCTTTGAAACAACAAGCACAGGGAAAAGCATAGTGATGGATAGCGAAAGGATAGATTAAAACACACCCGGAATCAATGCATACGGCGGGCTATTGTCAAACTTGTGGCGATAGTAGTCTCGTGTCTGCTCAGCCGATGCACCAAGGTTGACAATGACCCAGAGTAGCGACAGCGCCGTCACCGGAGTGGCATCGAGCATCCAAAACCCCATATAAAGAGCGATTTCGCACAGATAATGCGGGCACGCGACGCGTTTGAACAGTCCCCAGGTAGGCAATGAGTACTTCCGCAGAGAGGCGAGATGCCGGTGACACTGCAGCTGGTACATCGACGCCGTCGCTATGATACACAGCGACAATATTACCCTCGCCCATGGGGCTACTACTGCTTCTATGCGGCTGGTTAGGTGCGCCCACACTGTCCCCGCTTGAACTATGTAGAACCCAATGCCTACGACATAATGAGGCAGTTGGATGCGTGATGATCTGCTACTGCCCCTCTGGAAAACCAGGCACTCAACGAGACGCCGCACGCTGTGGATGCTCCTCACGGTAAGCACGACATCCAATAAACGAAAGTAGATCCACAAGGCCAGGCACAGCACAGTGGAGACGATGTAAAAGTGGGTGAACCACGATTTGGGCACGCCTAAGCTAGTGATCCACAACTTGGCAGAGGCTGGCTTGGACGACTGGACCTTGCCGTAGTACAGCAACGAATTGAGCTGGTAAACCGCTCGGGCCGCCAGAACTGACGCTATAGCTCCGCCCAAAAACGATATGCTTCCTACCTGTACAACCTTCTCCATTTCCATTTTTCTCCCCACGACGTGGTCCATGTTGTCGCTGTTTGATCTCGGGAAATGGACGGGTTCCGGGCCGCTGCGACGCCCCACCTACAAAAAAAAAAAAAAAAAGCCGCAAGCGGTCGGAGGAGGGTGTGTGAGGTTTCTTGTCAGTCAACCGGCATGGAAAAAGACTGCTTCAAAACTAACCCGAGTCTTCATTCATTCATCATTCTCTGTGAATACTCCTCTTCAAAGTGACCCGCTGGCCCAACTAACCCTTCCAGATCAACAAACCCCCTTAAGGACAAGGTTCAAGCCAGCCGCAGGCAAGCAGCCCCCCCTTGTTAGTGCGTGTGTGTGTGATAGAGGTTCGTCAGTAGTGCTGGCGCAAGCACTATGTATAACAATGCCCACCGGAGTAGGCACGACAAGGTCTATGTAGCGGCGGCCCACAAACCCATTGGCCCCAACGGACGACGAGCAGCAGCGTCATTCAGCCCCATGCCGCCGATGGTCGCGAACCCACTGGCGGCGTACAAGCAGCGGAAGGACCGCCAGCGCGTCAAGGTGCTGGACAAGTTTGAAATTGTAGGGTACATCGCGGCCGGAACCTACGGGCGTGTCTACAAGGCCAAAGACAAGAAAGGGTCGGCCCCGCGATCGGGCGGCGTCTACGCCATCAAGAAGTTCAAGGCCGACAAGGAGGGCGAAGTGCTCAGCTACACCGGCATCTCACAGTCGGCATGCCGCGAGATGTCGCTATGCCGCGAGCTGCGGCATCGCAACGTCATTTCGCTGGTGGAGATCATCCTCGAGGAGAAGTCGATATACATGGTGTTTGACTACGCCGAGCACGACCTGTTGCAGATAATCCACTTCCATTCCCACACCGAACGGCGTCCCATCCCCGAGGCGACCGTCAAGTCGGTGTTGTGGCAACTGCTCAACGGCGTGTCGTACCTGCATCAGAACTGGGTGCTCCACCGTGATCTCAAGCCGGCCAACATCATGGTCACCGCGGATGGCACTGTCAAGATCGGCGATCTCGGCCTGGCGCGGCTGTTCAGCGACCCGCTGCAGAGCCTGTTTGCTGGAGACAAGGTCGTGGTCACCATCTGGTACCGCGCGCCGGAGCTCGTGTTGGGGGCCCGGCACTACACGCCAGCAATTGATATGTGGGCCGTCGGGTGCATCTTCGCAGAGCTGCTGGCGCTAAGGCCCATCTTCAAGGGCGAGGAGGCCAAGATGGACAAGAAGACAGTGCCCTTCCAGCGCAACCAGATGCAGAAAATCATGGAGATCCTGGGCACCCCGACACCCGATCGATGGCCAGCACTTCCAAAGTACCCGGAGTATCAGGCGCTGCAGGCCATGAAACATTACCCTCCGAACCTAGACAACTGGTATAACGCTGTTGTCTCTAACAATTGCAACCCCAAGGGGCTGCAATTGCTTTCGGGGTTGTTTGAATACGACCCGATGAAGCGCATGTCCGCAAACGACGCGCTGGTGCATCCATACTTCTCTGAGTCTCCGCGGGTCAGCACAAACGTGTTTGAGGGGTTGGAGATCCAGTACCCGTTCCGGCGTATTTCTTCCGACGACAATGACATCAAAGCCACCTCGTACTCGGGCACCAAGCGGTCCGTCGTCGACGACTCGCATCACCACCACCCTAGAAAGAAACAGAAGTAATCACCTCCTTTTTATTTATATTCATAATTTTGCATTCACAATAGATTACGATATGTTAGCATACCCCTCGAATACGGCCCCGTAGCAAGTGAATGGGGGGGCCAGTCCCCCCAAACCCCCTGTGGCGAAGCGAGATGTCTTCCAGTTCTCCGCTTCGCGGAGCTACGGGGGTTTGGGGGCTGGCCCCCAAGTCAATTGAACCACTGGAGAACACCTGTGGAGTTTGAGGGCAGAAAAGAAGTGGTTTAGGACGTTCGAAGCGTTATCGTGCTTCTGTCGACTAAAATGTGGAGTTGTTACGCGTTGCGGTGTCTGTTGCGAGATTTGTAACGCTGTTACTATTGTTGGGAGATTTGTTACAAACCATTGTTACGATAATAATATGCTTGTAATAGCAACCGCTGCAAGAACCATAGAAAGGATTCACCCCGTAGTTATTGGTCTTTGATGTTTTTTGCCCTATATTTTCGAGTCGTGGAGACTAACGGCCTGGCAAAGGATCTGAAAACTGTATTCAAATCACTCCATCGATGTTCGTTTTCCTCCCCGCTGAGACACTGTTTTGATGGTTGCTGTTGATTGCGACGCAGCATAACTTACAGCATTGTATTTAACTACGGTATAGGGAATGGAGAAAGGGGTAAACTTTTTTGAGCAGCTGCCCGTAGAGACCTGTTATCAAATCCTTAACCGTCTGTACCGCGAGTGGCGCAAACTGAGGCTAGTATCAAAGCAGTGGAATGTGCTGTGCCAGAAGCTGATATGGAGAAATGTCTCTATCATGCCTGTCAGGTACCGCATGGGGGCTGTTCCGTTCGAACCCCTATATCTACAGCTGGGTAACTACAACCCATTTAACTTAAGATATGACTGTGAGCGAGCCAAAAGACCGATAGTCCTGACATACCAGCAGATTAGAGAACTAGCTCCAGATCGGCAGTTCCAGAACGCGCTTGAAAACGTCATAGAACTCTATATATATTACGACCACACAGGAGAACGATCGGAAGAAGAATGTGTGGAGACGTTTGGACTTATACCCGAGCTATTCACGGCAGTGAACAAATTGAAGCTCGACTACTATCCGGGTCTTAGCGACAAGAGGGCTCCGGCATTTCAGAAAATGTTAAACAAATGGAAACGCACGGTTGATATATGTCTGCAATTGACGTCAATTATTGACCCCGCTGGAGATGCAACTTATATTGACACCGATGGCATGAAAATCAGCGAGCTGCACGTCTCGAGGTACGTTGATTATGCAGTCGACGGCGTCCCTCTCTTACCGCTTACAAGGACAAAAGACAAGACCCCCATTCAGTTGGCAGATTTGCCATCCTTGTCCAAATATCTAGACACGTTGTCGATTGAGACTGACTCCAACATTTTTGACTGCAATTGGATACCTGACACCATCAAACATCTTCACCTGAGTAATCAGCAAGGCGAATTTGCGTCTGGGCCAAAGCTGGTGGTACCGCGTCAAGTAGAATACCTCTATATCGAGGAAAACTTTGAATTCGACGAGTACGCAGGCGAGAGTACAGATGACACTATGACAATTCTTGCCTGTGTAGATCTGAAAAGAGCCACGCAGCTCAAGGTGATGAGCTACCGAGGCAATGATGTCTCCAGTCAGCTGATCCGGGCTGTATTGGAGATTAAAGATACCCTCGAAACCCTGACAATCCGCAGCAAAACAGTTACACGCTATAATACCTATAGATTCAGAGAATTAGCACATGCGGGCCTTGGCGTAAAACAATTGCGATTGTCCACAAGTTCCTTTGGCCCCCTAATATCTGATTACCATGATTTTATGGGCGGCTTTCCTGAGCTGAATCAGCTGCAATTGGATTTAGAGGGTTATCCGTTGCTTGTGGGCGAGGAAATTTATTTGGAGGCCGATGTTTGGAGATCTGTACTCTCTGAATTCCTCCGAGGGTGTCCTAAGCTATCCCATATACAACTGCTCTTTCCAGCGAACGAAGAGAGAGGCATAACCTGGGAACCATGGATTACGCCTTGCGACGAACCCACAGATCCAATGCACATTGTTGATATATCCAAAGCCCGATCATATTTTACTCAAAACTTCTTTGGCAATCAGCTATAATGCAAATCAGAGCCGCAGAGTTCTTACACTTGTTCATTCTATCTTTCGCGTTGTTATATTCTAGGAAAGACGGCATTCTCATATATCCAATGTACAATTACCGATAAAGTACGCCAGTGGTCCTGGAGATCTGGAGTATCGAATCGGTTCTTCCGGAACAGTGCTGCAGTTTAAGGCTTTCTCCACGATGGACAACCATTCAGCTAGCCGCTTACGGTATAATTTATTAACTAATTGCTACAGTTTGTACTGGTAATCTATAATATGTTGTTTCAATTAGATTAAGGTACCGGTAGATCATTTAAGTGCTACATTTGGGTCCGCGCGCGGTACAGCCGTTCATATGCAGAACATACATGATGATGATCGTTATCAGTATGGACCGGTACATTACCCCTGGTTCTTCACAGATTGCCCACAGTACATCTCCGGCATGGAAAACGGTGCAAATGCTTTAGAGCGGCTACCTACTGAGGTTTTCGATCTGGTACTCGGCTTGTTATACCCTCGAGAATGGCGCACAGTGAGATTGGTATCCAGGCAATGGAATGACCTTTGCCAAAGACTTATTTGGAAAAAGGTAACCGTCGCCCCAATGGGCCAGCATGTAGGGGCTGATCCCCCCGGATTATTCAACTTTGATGAGTTCTATTCTCACGATCTGGGAGGCGTCTGGTTTGACTCGCCAGTAACAGTTACCTACCAGCGGATAAGACAACTGGCGAGAAACCAACATTTCCAAGCCGCACTTAAAAACACGACAGAACTGTATATATACTATGATCACGGAGGTGAGATGACACAAAAAAGATGCGCACGTACCTTTGATACTATGGCCGAACTTTTCAAGTTAGTGAGCAAAGTCGGGGTACGCTACTATCCAGATACTAGTGATTACAAATTTGAAAGGTTTCAAAGAATGCTGGACGTATGGAAACCAAGTGTCGATTTTTGTCTGGAGTTGGTAGCATTCCACCCAATTGGAGATGAAGCATACATTGATACCGACGGCATGAATATCAGAGAAGTATTTATTTCCAGGTATTTCGATGGGATGGAGGGGATGCCTCTGCTACCTCTATCAAGGACAAAAGATAAGATTCCCGTTAGATTGTCAAATTTAAAGGTCGTATCTCCGGATTTAATTGCGTTGGAGGTAGAGACTAACTATAACGTGTTTGGATGGAAGTGGGTACCGGATACCATCAAATATCTTCATCTCAGTAATCAGCTGGGCAGTTATACTTCGGACACAAAACTGAAAATACCCCGGGGGGTAGAACATCTCCATATAGAGGACAATTTCGAACTTGATGGGAGCCCAAGTGATGCCATGGCTTCGATTCTTGTATGTATTGACCTGGAGGATATTACGCAGCTCAAAACGCTGAGCTATGACGGTGAAGACGTTTCCAATGAGCTTACTCCGGCCATATTGCAAGTTAAGAGTACTCTAGAGCGCCTCACTCTCCGCTGTACGGAAGTTACGTCCGAGAGCTCATTTAACTTCAGAGACCTAGTGCATGCAGGCCTTGGTCTAAAGCAACTGCAGATATCAGTTGGTGCGATTGGCCACGAATTATCGGATTTTCAATACTTCATGGGTGGGTTTCCTGAGCTGGAGCTGCTACAGCTGGCTTTGGATAACGGCCCAGTCCGGCCCAATTTAATAGAGGAGGTTCTGAATGAATTCCTTCGAGGCTGTCCCAAATTGACGCGTATACAACTGATAGCAGTTGGACCGCTGGAGTGCTCGAAGTCATTGATTACGCCTTCTCATGACGACGAAAGTGGATTGCATTTCGTAGATGTCTCGATCATAGCTCGTTAAATATTTTTTTATAACCGTTACCAGGTATTATCAAATAAGCCTTTTAGTTTTATTATTAATTATTAAAAGGATTGAATGCTTTATTACAATGTAGTGCATATCATATTTGTAAGTCCTGTTATATATCTTTGCTATACTGGTTTACTCGCTTGTACACAAGTGGTATCTGTGGGCTTGGGGGATTCATGGAGATAGTGGATTAAGCCGCCTAATGAAATTCACTGCACACTGTAGAGATTTCAAAGCCAGAGCGTTATGGTTTTAATATAAGTAGTGAGTTTGGTTATTATTTATTGAGTATACCGCATTCCTTCCATATGGGCATTTTTTTATACATTGAACATTCGAACAGTCATGAGATAGAACATTGATGAGCTTTTTTTTTTCATGGTAACCACGCACATTATATATATATGCTCTTATGAGATGAGGTCATGGAGACTTGAAAACTTATGTGCCTCATGTTCACCATTATTTCCCTCCGCCAAATGGAGCTACCAAAGCCCGAGGGATGGAGGAGCATTAGAGGAATTCATTAATCGTAACCGAGGCTTTCTAGCGTGCCCGGAGGCAGAGTTGCCGCGTAGCTGGATGTTTTAATTGACCGTAGCAGAGACTCAAGGCGCTTCTTTTCATTCTGATGGCCCTTAATCTCTTTGTTATGCTTGTCGTTGAGGTCTTTGATAATCTTGCGGAACTCAGAGCGCAGAATGGTCACTGAAATTGGTTCATGCAGCTTGCGAGGCATGGATGCTGCCACATCATCTATGCTCGACATTCCGTTAAGCTCGGACGGTGGAGAAGGCGGTGCGATCATTGACACTCGCTTATCCAGGTTCACTGCCGATTTCTCTTCTAGCTGAGCCTCGAGCTCCTGCACCCGCGATTCGAGGCTGTTGCGGTCCGATTCGTATTCTACAGTCTGGCGCGTAAGATTCTCCAGGCTGAGCAGGATCGACTCAAGCTCGGCTTTGAGCGATTCGCACCGCTCCTTCCACTCCTGGACGCGCTCTTGGTTCGCCTTGAGCTCGTTGTTTAGTTCCTGTCTCTCAGCCTGGCTCTTGAACGTGGCGTCGCGCAGACTTGTCTTGAGCTCGACGTTTTCCACCTCGAGCCGCTCGAGTTCGAGCCGATTTGTCTCGTAGGCAGAGGTTATGCTTTCAAGCTGCTGTTTGAGCAACTGCTTTGCCTTGTCGTCTGATACGTGCACGGCTTCGGCCTGGCGTGTTGTCTCTCCGTCGCGCTGCAGCTGCTGTTTGATGTGTTCCTGGTGCAGCTGCTGCTCGAATCGCGCCAGGGCGTCGAACACCCGCGACTTGAGCCCGTTAACGGGGCCGTCTACAGGAATCGCTTCGGCGTGTGGATCGAGGTGGTGAATCGTGTCGCGGACAACTACTCGCAGTTCCTCGCATGCAATGTCTTTTTCCGCCAGCAGCGACGAATTAGTGGTGAATTGGCGGACAACAGACTCGGAAAGGGCCTGGATCTGTGGGATACGCCCTCCCTGGGCCATGGTTGGCGCAGCCACCGTCTGGAGCCCGGCGATAACCCGGTCTAAAGCGGCATTGTCGGCCTCGGTAAACGATGTGGTGCTGCTATTGGTCGCCGTGCGCGAGTGCCGCTGGTTAATCATGCGCTCTGTGGCCACGACGGCTGCAGACCTGCTGCCTGTCCGCGAGTGTCCGCTATTGCCATGCCCATTGCTGTGGACCGATGATTGAGAGGACGGAGAATTGGTGAGGTGGTCATGGAGCGCGCTGGAGGCCGACGACTGCGAGCCTTGATGAGTCAGGGCCAGAATCGCTACGTAGTGTTCGTAGACCTTGCTATCGAGCTCGGTTTTGCGGCTGTACAGCTCAATTAGTTCAGCTTGGAGGGGCCCGATGCGGCGTGATGCATTTTCCATCTCTTCACTCGCCTGGCGCGACAGCCGCTTTTTGTTCTTGTCGCCTCCGCCGAGGAAAGAGAGCGATTTGCGCTGAGGCGAGGTTTGTTGTTGCTGCAAGGAGGCGGTGGGCTCTTCGCCCGAGTGGAGCTTGATCATGCTGCTGGCGGCGTCGCGCATTTTGATCTCCATGGACAGCTGGCGCGAGGCCTCGGCTATCCTCGAGTTGACGGTCGCCTGCTGCTTTTTGAGCTCTGAAAGGTCTTCGAACCCGACGATAGAGAACCCTTTGGAAAACGCGACGGCGGACTGGACAAAGTAGTTGAGCGACACAGTGTCAGCCGTCGAGAACCCGGCAGGGAGGGCATAGTAGCCAAGGTTGGCGATGTCCACGACAGCATCAGGGTTCAGCGCCTGTCTGTGGTACCTCGCTGCGCTGGCCGGCGCTTTCATGTACTGTTCGGGGCTCTGGGCCTCGGAGAACGCATCAAACGTGTCCATATACCCGCTTATTCGTACAGCTTACCCACTTAATTCGTACAGTTTATCTGCTTATTCGTTTATCGCAGGTAGAACAAATGCGAAATTATTGTAGGCGGTCTAGAAGCGCTTTGAGAACTACCCCTTTTTGCATGAATGTGGTCGACGGGGCTATATATTGGAGTGCAAGACCATGGGCCGTTTCATATTCTGCAAACACAACTTGCACCGCAACAATGTATAAGCTTTCTACGGGTTTCATCTTTCAATATTAATAATCGTAATTCATTTGGTTTATTTAAATTATTTATATGAGTACGTATTTATTTGGAGTACGTAACGTACCCCGGTATTTTGGTGGAAAATTTCCGGATGTTGTATGGTAAGGGGCTCATAGCTATGTTATGAATGAGCTGGTACCCAAAAATAAAAAGGTAGCGGTAGCATTACTGATAGCCAGGAATGAATTCGAATATATTCAAGGCATATATGGGGCAGTATTCGATACAATTAGTGCTTTTACAATACCATGGTCCTTACGGTACGAAAACTGCGGAATGTAATGCAGTTCTACGAAATGATAGTAGAAGGAGCTCTAGTATTTTGGTACTAGAGTTGTAGCTGTAATAGCATTAGAATTACGAGTAGCAGTTATACAAACAGGGTCATTGACTATGATACCAATAGAATAGCTATTTGTATGACAACAAAATTGTAGTACCAGGTATGATACCATTACTACAGTACATTATTGCTACAACATTACACCATAAGACCTAATTTGTCACTGGTAAGGTAATATAGTGGTGTATTACAGTTTTATGACATCTGGTACTAGTAGTCTGACATTCGTATGCTATCTGTCACTAGAGTTACGACACTACTATAGCAATATAGCACTGATAGAGTAGGAGTAACGCATTGGGACAGTAATATTACACTGGTAGAGTAATAAAATACTACCGGTACTAGAGTAATATAGCAGTGCTAGAATAATATCAGATTGGCAGAGTAATATTATAATAGTAGGGTAATATCAAATTGGTGCAATAATCCAACAGTATTAGAGTAACTCCGGTATAGCTGAGTCCTGGTGTAATAAACGTAAGATAGGCGGAGTACCGGTAATATAGCACTGATAGGGTACGTACTATCACAGTGGCATACAGTATACTGGTAGTACCAGGTACAGTAGTAGGTAATGACTGTTATAGTAGGGTAATATGATCCTGGTACATGTAATATAAAAAAAAATAAAAACTCTGTGGAATTCTTCAAAGGGCTCAATTGTACATGATCTCCGCGAAGCGGAACTATGGGGAGTTTGAGGGGTCGCCCCTCAAGAATACTGGCCGTATGCTAATATCAGGTCTCTTAATTGGTAGAGTTGTCCCCACATCTGTAGAAAATGATACCGTATAACATTGGTATAGTGATGTCATATTATTATGACACTGGTGCAGTAAACGTGTAGTATTTACTGGTATAATGGGAGTGTACTACGTAGTGGGGCAGCTATGATGGCAGTGTTTACGGAAGCTCTCAACAGTATGCTCGGAAGTACGGATCCCCCAAAGAATGCCTGCTGGAACGGGAAGGCATGAAATGGACAAAGGTTGACCCACGCAGGGGCCGCCTCCGATCCAATCGGGCAAAAATACAGCAGCCCAATAATACTCTCCAAAAGAGAAATGTCCTTTAGCCCGCTTCGTCTATACTACGACGGCACAATACGGGATAGGCAGCCATTGACCTCATGTGCTTTTGAGCTCTTTTCTCGAGGCAGGAATGTTTCCAACGAATCTACGGAAAAAAAGCTTAATCCGAACCAAGACATTAAAATCTTCAAACAAAATGAAAAAAGGGAACAGGAGACTACCAGCCATCGGCAAGAGACTCTAGAAAAAAAAAACGGATGATTTCTCGACCAGCCGTGCGATATTTTTCGCGTAGAACTGTCCGTATAGAAGCGATATGCTTGATGGGAGACCGGAACAACCCGCCCTGTACGCAACCCTCCTCCCCAATGCAAGATGTGCATCCAGGTCTCTCTCTCGCGCTCTCTTTACTCAATGTATGTGGATTGATAATAAAGGGGTACAGATACATACAGTTCGGTACGTCGCTGTTCCAGTGTCATGGCGTTACCAGGTAATTGTTCTACAAGCTTGCTCTGTCGTATTCGTACACTACCAGGTAGTGATAATACAATGTCGGCGGATTCGCAATTGAAAATGTAAGGACGGCGCAAGATCAGGAGAGATTCACCCAGGTTTTGCATGTTTGGGTGCGTGTCTTAATATTCCTGTACTGGTGAGCCATTTTTTGCTGTACCTGGCCCGGCGTGGTGCACGGCATTGCAGCATTTTGTGGCCTGATGAGACAACGGCTTTCGGGAGGCCCAGGGTTTAATCTCTCTCGCAGGTTTCGCCGCCCTTTGGGGGCACTGCAATCTTGCCGTTGTTGAAGCCCCTCCTCGCTGGCGGGGCTCTTTGTTGGGTGCGAATAATCATGTCGCTGAAAAGTATAAATTGAACTGTAATCTCTCGCAGATTGAAGAATGCTTTTTAGACCCCGATCAATTGCTTGTGTCTATCAATTGAAGATATATACTCGAAAAATACATACAATGTCGATTCCAAAGATCCAGAAAGCCATTGTCTTTGACAAGAACGGCGGCGAGCTACAGTACAAGGAGATTCCAGTGCCCCAGCCGGAACCCAATGAAATCCTCATCAACGTGAAGTACTCTGGTGTATGCCATACGGACTTGCACGCCTGGAAGGGCGATTGGCCACTGGCTACCAAGCTGCCACTGGTTGGCGGCCACGAGGGCGCTGGCGTTGTCGTTGCCAAGGGCGCCAACGTGACGAACTTTGAGATTGGCGACTACGCCGGCATCAAGTGGCTCAATGCGTCATGTCTTCACTGCGAGTTCTGCCTCAAGGGCGCCGAGTCCAACTGCAAGGAGGCTGTCCTCTCTGGCTACACGCACGACGGCTCGTTCCAGCAGTACGCCACGGCCAATGCCATTCATGCCGCTAAGATCAAGCCACACGCCGACCTGGCCCAGATTGCCCCAATTCTGTGCGCCGGTATCACCGTCTACAAGGCGCTCAAGACCTCGGAGGCTAAGCCAGGCGAGTGGGTCGCCATCACTGGCGCCGGCGGCGGTCTCGGCTCGCTTGCCATTCAGTATGCCCGAGCCATGGGTCTGCGAGTCATTGGCATTGACGCTGGAGAGCCAAAGAAGAAGCTCGTCGGTGAGCTAGGCGCTGAGGGCTTTGTCGACTTCACCAAGTCGGCTGACCTGGTCAAGGACGTTGTCACGGCCACCAATGGCGGCCCTCATGCCGTTATCCACTGCGCTGTTGCCGAAAAGGCTGTCACGCAGTCGACTGAGTACGTTCGATCCACTGGTACCATTGTGCTCGTTGGTCTGCCCCACGATGCATACGTCAAGTCGGAGATCTTTTCGCATGTCGTCAAGTCGATCAACATTAAGGGCTCCTACGTCGGTTCGCGATTGGACACTGCTGAGGCCATTGACTTCTTTGAGCGGGGCTTGGTCAAGTCTAATATTAAAATCGTTGGTCTTTCTGACCTTCCAAAGGTTTACCAGCTCATGGAGAAGGGCGAGATTGTTGGTCGATACGTCCTTGACCTGTCCAAATAAAATATTTAATCACGTATCTTAATGTATTGGTAACGATTGATATATCATTGGACCACACCTTATCATTACAGTACCATTAAACCTCCGTTACTACCAACATCACACTACTATTACTACAACCGGTTCCTTACACTATGACAAAAACTCCGAACATGATTCGCAACGGTGCCTTACAACCCAAATCTCCGCTTCGCGGAGTCCCAGGCCCTCCATCCCAGTTACGCCAGGTGTATTCGAGGGCCAGCCCTCGAGCTCCCGTAATTGGGGGCTCTGCCCCCAACCCCCCGTCTCCTGTTTCTTCTTCTACATTGCGATAGTGTTTGCACTCTTGACGTGCTACCGTCACTACTACCATTACTACTATTATCACTAGCACTACTGTAACATTACCGTACTACCCTTAACTACTAATGCCGTTACTACTACATATGTATAATTACCGATACACTACAAATCATTATTACTACCATCATGTAGGTTCTACCGTACCAGAAGTCTAGACCAGGGCCTACCGAGTCTGACTTTAAATGACTACCGACATGCTACCACGGAGTGTGAGTCGATGCAAGGAAGGACTCACAGTAGACCCCGTTTTAACATTCACATTCATATGTTTTGAGGAACTCATTGCAAATTGAGTTGTCAAAATAACACGGTGAGGCGCATGCGGCTTTGTGCGGCTCATGCACGTTAACCGCCCCCGCCAACATGACCCGCGCATTGCATCAGTTCCCTCTCTTGAATAAATTGTCCTCTGAGTAGTCATCTCCATTTTATATATAATACATTGGAGCTATTTTTGAGAGCAACTACATGTTATTGTAGTAATGCCACTATCGACAAATCAGAGTGCAGCGATATAGTGACCGAGCACTACCATTGGCGGATCTGATGCCACAAACACGTTAAATCCTCCGCGAAGCGGAGCCACGGGAGCTCGAGAGCTGGCTCTCGAAAACACAAAATCCCTTCCTAGGCAAGACTACAGCAGGTACAAGGGGGCTACTTATCATTTGCCGTTGATAACACATCGTGATTTCGCCGACCCCACAGATCTACGCCGCGCGCGGCCCACCTCCCCCCCTTCCGGATCGACAAGGCTCTCTTCTATCTCTCCACTCCACGATTAGAAATCGAACCATCCACAGTTAACCATGAATCTTAAGGTGGTGAGTAGGGAAGTATCATAGAGTTTGAACGAAATGGCTAACGAGAGGCAGACCCTACTGGTCGCTGGGATGCTCATCACAGGATGTGCAAACTCCCTGCTCAACAAGCTCCAGGATAACACTTGTATCGGCAACTGCGATGCACCGGTCCAGCAGCGGAAGCACTTCGAAGAGCCTGTATTCCAGACGGCCCAGATGTTTTTGGCTGAAATGTGCTGCTGGGTCTTCTACCGGGCGCTCAAGACGCGGTCCAAGTCTAACGGCTACGAATCCGTCAACACAAGCAACTCCAGCAGCGACGTGCCGGAGCTCAAAGGACGCAAAGTGTGGCTGCTGGCGACACCAGCTGTGTGTGATATTTGTGGCACGACGCTCATGAATGTCGGGCTGCTCTTTGTGCCGGTATCTATCTTCCAGATGACACGAGGCGCGCTGGTTCTATTTGTCGGGTTCATGTCCATTATGTTCCTCAAGCACCGCATCACGCCGATCCAGTGGGCTGGGCTGACCAGCGTTACGCTGGGCGTGTTCCTGGTAGGGCTGTCGGCGACTCTCGGGGCGAGACAGAAGGTAGTTACTAACGAGGTGCCGGTGCGGTCGCCGATGCAGGTTACCTCTGGTATTCTCATGATTCTGTTTGGGCAGATCTTCACCGCGACGCAGTTTGTTGTCGAAGAACACATCCTGAACAAGTACCAGATGGAGCCGCTTAAGACGGTGGCGTGGGAGGGCACGTTTGGCACGGGCATCACTCTGGCCGCGAGTCTCGTCATTTATTCGATCTTCAAGGGCACGTCGCCGGCCATTGAGGTGTTCAACCTATACCATGCGGCGAGTGTAGCTCTAGAGCACAATGTGCTGATTATCGCGGGCCTCTGCATCATGGTTTCCATTGCATCTTTCAACTACTGCGGGCTCAGCGTTACGCGCAGCCTCTCGGCTACGGCACGGTCGACTATCGACACCTGTCGAACGCTGGGCATTTGGGTTGTGTCTTTGATTATTGGCTGGGAGTCTTTCCGATCTTTACAGTTGGCTGGGTTTGGTCTTTTGGTGTATGGGACTCTCATGTTCAATGGTCTTATTCACGGCGAGGATATCGAGCAGCTTGACCCACGAATCATGCCTGAGCACGTCCATGAGGATATTTATTAGATTGTATAATTGAAATAGTAATTTATTAACCCCATAGTTGACACCATTTTATCTTTGGAAATTTTGCTACATAGATAGAGATCTACTGGTCCTTGGATTAGGACGACGGATTTTAAATCCAGATTGTTATTATTATTACCAGTCACATTCATTTGACAGGAGTCCATCTCAAAGGATTATATGGGAAGTTGTAAGTTAATGATGGTACTAATATGAGTACATAGGTATACAATTGTATTAGAATCTGATAAGATAAAATTTTATTACAGTACACATATACCAGTTCGGTAGTTCAGAAGACAGATAAATAATAGAACAGATAGACAACGTTATAAACAGACGTAACAAAAAAAACAGGGGGGGACAGCCTTAGTACATGTATCTGTAGTTGATATTGTCGCCATTCTCCAAACCAATTGCGTCTTCGTGGTTGTTTCGTCTGCCCTCAGCAGGACCATGCTTCTCGTCGAGCTTCTTGTTCTCCCAGATGTAGTAGAATCGAAGGATGAGCCCGAGAGCACAAACAAGGCAGAGGAAGCCGAACGAGATCCACAGGCCCTTTCGGTAGTGTGGGGCATCCGAAGCAGGGAAGATTCGAGTACCAAGCAATGGACCACACTGGCCAATCGCCTGAAGAATGACGAAACCCATACCTCGCGCAGTATCGCTTCGCTGGTTGTTACCGACCCAAGCAATGAGAACTGGCACACATGGGAAGACACCGGCAGTCGCCAGGTAGACGGCAAAGTATCGAGCCCCGACGTTGTCGCAAAGGGCCAAGATAAGGAAACCAACAGCACCGACAGCAGCCGTCACGGACAAAACAAGACCTCGCTGGAGCCACTTATCAGAGAGATAGGAGAGACCGGCGGTGAGGATACTGGTCAGCACGTATGGTGGTGCAGAGAGACCCTGGGCGTTAACCGAGGTGAATCCCATACCCTTGATAATGGCTGGCAGGAAAACTGGCAGCGAAGAGAAGCAGACGTTGATGGAGAAGAACATAATGGATGGGATCAGGTTCTTGGGGTCGATGAGGGAAGCACCAATTTCCTTGAAGTCCAGCTTGTGGTCTCGCTTGACCTTACCGACCTGCTTGACGGTTCGTGCAGCCGCGATCTGCTTTTCTCGCTCAGTAAGGAATCGGCATTCGCTTGGATTGTTTGGCACGCATGGGTACGCCAAGGCGATGAGGCCCACTACAACAGTAGGAAGACCCTCGACCAAGAAGAGAACTCTCCAGGATTCAATGGAAAGCTCGTTGTAGGTGATGCCGTAGGCAAGGGCGCCGGCAAAGGCAGCAGCAAGAGGAGAAACGGCCATGAAGATACCGGTTCTCCAGGTGACTTCGTGTCGGAAGTAGAAGAAGGTCAGGTAGTATGGCACGCCAGGGCCGAATGCAGCCTCAAACACACCGAGCAGGAATCGCAGCACCATGAAGCCCGACCAGCTATTCGATGCGGCATTGCAAGAAGAAATGACACCCCACGAAATGACCATAAGTGGGACGTACCATCGGGGAGGGAAGACTTTCCACGCCATAATGAGCCATTGGAAAGTGATGTATGCGATATAGAAAATGGTGAGCAGCCATTGGTATTGGCTGTCTGACATGCCAGTGTCTTCAGACATGCCAGCAGTATTAGCATTGCCGATATTACCTCTATCGAGGTAGGCCAAAAGATAGAGGACCGAGACGAAGGAGAGAACGTTCCAATCGAACTTTCTCAAGAGCTTGCGCTCTTCCTCCTTGGTGTACTGGATCTCAATGGCGTGCAAGGCATTGCTGGTCTCAACATCTTTTTCCTCATCTTCGAGGTGCTCGGCCACGACGGTGGCAGTTGGTTTGTTCTCTTCCACGGACATGCTGAAGGAATCAATTGCTGGAGAATTGACCTAACTACGGGGCGAATTCGAGTTTAAATACTGTTCAACCGACGATTGGGGTCGCACAATTGTTTATGTGCGTAGACTTGAAATCATAACATACCATCTCCTCTAGGTGAAGCGGGGAAAGGCAGTCAATGTGTGGGGCACCTAAGGCGTTGCCAAGTAGAGAATAGACTGCCAAGTCGCGATATAAGGGCGATATCGGCGTTCAGGGGGGGAGGCTAACTGCTATAGCTGACTGAGCGATATCGGCCATTATACCGTCAACGGCCTTAATATTAGCCGTAGCTAAGTCATGTAGTCGGTATTCTAACTCCGCGCAGCGGTATTGAAACACACCGGGGCCAGGGTCCAGCCGTGCCCCGCCTCGGAAAAAGTATGCAGCGTCCACCATCGGCAGCTATAGCTACCTAACTGGGTATGCAGCAATGATACAGCGAATACGAGTAAAGGCAATAAACTTTACTAATATTGGTATCCAACCAGCAGCACGATAATTTATCGTGGTTATCTACTGGCATTATCGGGATAGACCCCACACTCTGGTCTGAGTTTATGACGCCAGATTCCCGAGACTCGGACTTCAACCCCATCGTTCGAAGAAGAAGAAGAAGTGTATAACTGATCGATAGAATAGGAGTCAAAGCCGCCCTGAACTCCTCACCACAAGGATGCTGTATTTCTCGGAGCCAAGTCGGGAATCTTATTATTGGTTTAGATACCCCACTTCCCCCCCTCCCTTTCTTGCCGACCGTTTTTTTTATCGCCTGAAAAATGCGGGGGAATGATGATCTATCAACTGATGTGAAGGAATTCAAGGTCTATCACCTCGAAACAAGAAGGATCTACACTACCTTTGAAGTTACCGCCAGTTACCACCAGTTACCGGCCGTCGTTGTTCATTGAGTAAAACACTTGGAGTTTTTGGTAATATGGGATGCTTATTCTAGAATTGTAGATTTCAATAACATGCATTCATTCTTTCCGAGAGGGGATGTTCAATTGACATGAGTATACACCGCAATGTTGAATGAACGAATGAATAGGTTCCGTATTTTGTTAACTATTACCGGTACATCAATATGTTTGTCCGTTTCGCAGACGTTTCAACTTGCTAGTCAATGTTCTCTCGAATATTGCTTGGCATATGGGAAACTATAGTACAGCAGTAGTGATTATTAATGAATTAGGGAGGCCCCCGAATCAGGCGCCCCTCCATTACCTGCATCTCGATTAGCGTGGGATGCTTCACAACTAAAGTCCTTGAAAACTCTGAAGGGACAGGAGATCTATATACCTCCCTCAGCAATGATGGCTCCTTTTTTTGATCTTTAGCTGAGTCTATAAAGATAATTGCAATTATTCGCTTATAACTGACATCAGGACACTGTAGGACATCGCAATGCTCTCTCGAACTTTGCCTCCTATATGGAAAGCTATTGATTCACTACCTATAACTAGGTAGCATATTGCGTCACAGAGAGCTATAAAAAAAGAACTAACTTACGGCGAGGAAGGTCCCCTTGCTTTCTCTTGTTGATTATTGGAGGATACAGCTTGTTCTCCACATATTGACAGTATTATAGGTGTATCAACTTTATATAATTGGACCGAGTACGGTAATTGCGAAAAAAGCTCCTGATTGTATGGATGGCTGCTCATTCATAAGCACCCTTGACAAACTCAATAGCAGAGAAAATCCTTTCACTGATTCAGCATGGGCGATCTGCTGCGAATACCCCCTAATTGCCGTACCCAACTCGCAGATTATTATTCAAGTCGCACGCTTTATCAACGGCTCATCGATTCCAGTTCGCTGATCATTTCATCACTATGTGTATTCACATTCTAAAATTTATATAACGCATCATAAGTCATTACAAAAAGATTGAGAACTTTACAAGCTCTTCTCAAGCTCAGCAGCAGCCTGGATGTCAGCGGCAAAGGCCTCCTGGGCAGCCTTTGGAATGGCAACGTTCAATGGGGCTCGACCAACCTCGTTGGCACCAATGCCGAGAACCTTGGAAACAGTGTGCTTGATGCCAACTGGACCGTAGGCGACGACAACCTCCTCGACCTTGGAGACGACATACTGGATCTTGGCGGCCTCGGCGTACTTGCCCTCCTTGGCGAGAGTGAAGAGCTTGACGAGGGTCTTTGGGAAGATGCCGGACATGGCGTCAATGGTGCCGTGGACGCCGACAGACATGGCTGGAAGCAGGAGCTGGCCCAGACCGGTCATGGTGGTGAAGTTGTTCTTCTCGACAACTGGGTTGAGGGCAATCTGAGCGTACTCGGAGACGTTGCCGTGGGAGAGCTTGCAGCCGACAATGTTGGTGTGGGCAGACAGAATCTCAAAGGTCTTTGGAGTCATTCGGAGGTTGTTGGAGACACCTGGGAAGTAGTAGATGACGACTGGCAGAACGGACTCGTCGGCGACGGCGGTGAACCAGGAAATGATGCCCTCCTGGGTCTGGGATGGGGCGAAGTAGTTTGGAGCCAGGACCATGGCGTAGACAGCGCCGGCCTCCTTCATGACCTTGATCTCCTCAAGGGTGTCCTCAACACCGTGGTGGGCAACACCAGCGAGGATTGGGAAGCTCTTGTACTTGTCCTCAGCGTCGAGGCCCTTTCGGACGCCGCTGATGAGCTGGATTCGCTCCTTTCGGGTCATGTGGATCATCTCACCAGTGGAGCCGAGCAGAACGACACCGGAGATGCCGTTGTCAGCAAGGAACTTGGTGTGCTGGACCTGAGCCTCGACATCAACCTCCTGTCGGCCGTTTGGACCGGAGTTCTTGAAGAAGGTTGGCGATGGGGTGTAGACACCTGGAATTGGGTAAGTTGGGGCAGTCATTATTGTGGTTTTTCGAATGCAAAAAATGCGATAGATGAAATTTTATTGCCCTCTTTGGCTCAGCTGCCTCGCTTTTATATACGTTTTCCAAGCATCTCTCGGGGTAATAGTGACTGCGGGGGTCGTATAGTGGGGGGTCGATATTTTTCATCCGGCGGGTGTTATCTTTTGTGGGGGTCCGTTTAGATGGGGCTTTACCAGATCCACCCGCCTTCCACGAAGAGCCCCCTCCCTCCCCCGCCGCTCCAAGCCACAATGCGAAACTCATCTGTATAAAAAGAGGTCATATTAATTTAACAATGGTGGACAGATGCCATTCTATCGCACTTTTGGTGGGCGGGGCTCGGAGGGGGTTGGAATATGTAGTGCGGCTCTCGAATTTAGCCCATCATGTCTTAGATTTACCCATATGGCCTAACGTATCTACGCTGTATCCCGTGGGCGCCATAGCGAGGGTATTTTCGGCTATAGGGAATGGCGAGATGGGGGGGTCCGTGCGATCGGGATAATTCTCGGCCATCAGCTCCAGGTGTGCTTGCGGCAGCGCGAAACTTTGGGGCGCCTCGGGGGTCGACCCGGCAGTAGACGCCAACCCCGGAAAAAGTGTGGGGTTCTCCTGCGCAAGCGTTGGGATGTTGAAAAACAAAAACAAAAAATCATCAGTTTATTCACATTGTATTATGCTGTGCCGACGACCCCCATGAGGTCGTGGGGGTCGGATATTAATTGTACCGTAGGTGCCGGTATTACTGTATTGTGGCAGTTGAAATTAATTTCAGCTAGTTTCCTTTTTTTTTCTGAATCCATAAGGAAATTTTGTAGCGTGTCCATATTTGAGGGATTAAGTACGGTTTATAACGTTGCTTGAAGGCATGACTTCCGAGAATTCCTTTCACCGATTCTACGTATTCTACGGAGCTGTGATTCTGTGATTCCAGCGGACATTCGGATGCTAATGGAAATTTTAACGATGACTGAGTATTTATTGGCGGAACGAAGAGTTTGGGTGCTCTGGTCAGATCCATTGGTATTAGCCCCCTAGTTCGACTGAACTGACTGCCTAATACCGGTACACTGTAATGAATTGATCCGTGGATCGGTGGTTTATCCGTGGTTCACAGATTGAACTTGATTTTTGTTGCGGTAAATGAAAGTAACTTACTACCTAATTTCTCTTTAATCTGTTTTTTAAGCAATCACTTTATTCACCCACAAAAGCGCTATCGTCATCATACACCAGTACTGATTCGGGCAACTCTTGAGCTATGGTGCAACCTCAGAGCCGAAAATTCAACACAGTTACCGGTATAAAATTCCGATTGATACACAACCAATTCACTTAGCAATTGATCTTGATGAGTCCAGTTGAATTTTTGTACCAGGTTACCTTTTTTGGTCACACGAATTATCAGAGCTTTGATGAAGATAGATAAATTCCGTAGCCTGTGATAGGAGGACTGATCTGGGTACATGAGGATTCTATCCACAAAACTCCAAACATGATTACGCATTAGGCAATTATTACATAGACCGATGAAAGGCGGGCCGTAACAGTACTAGGTAATTCGCATCATCTAATCTGATACGAGAATTTGATGATCATCACTGTACCGCCGTATCAGTAATGCACCTTGGCACTACAATGCATACTAGGCGGTATGAAAAGTAGAAAGCGGTTTCAAAAACCGCAGTCATTAAATACCAGGTACAAGTACCCGGAAAACTACTGGCACTCTGTTACCGGTAGGATAGAACAATTGCTACAGACCGGTGAGAGTGTATCAGTAATAAAAACTCTAGTTCTACAGTAACAAATAAATACACACGATATATATAATAAAATAGGTAACAGTCCAAAAAAAGAACGCAAAATCATTCAAAGGTCCCTGAGAAATCGCTTCTGGTTTTGAGAGTCGGTAGTGAGATTACCCAAGTCACACCAGCCCTTGACCGGTAGACAAGACAGATACTTGCACCATGAGCAGTTGCCACCACCGTGTTCAAAGTTGCGTATCAGCATGACGAAGTAGACAACGGCTAGCACAACTGCCGCCAGCCGCACCACGAACCACGCATACCACCATTTTGATCTGCCCGCAAAATGTCTACCTGGCTGCCGCCAGTGGAATGTAGCCACTCGCAGACGTTCTGCCTTCTCCATGCCATTGCTACTTGGGCCTCCGACAGTCTCGTTCCCCGTCTCACGCAATCTGAGCTTGAGCGGAGAACGCAATATCGCTGTTCCAACCAGCACACCCATAGCAAATCCGCCAATGTGACTAAAGTTATCAAGGCCCGGCAAAAGACCAATTGCAAATGAAACAATGATTTCGAGGATGTGGAAGATAAGGTTTCGCACTGGGTTAACATACATCTGCCAGTTGAACAGCAAGTCAAGCAGATCAATTGCAATCACGCCAAACAGCGATCCCGATGCACCAGTACTGGCAATGCCGTCTGGAGTGAAATTACCACCCAGTACAAACCCGGCAATTCCACTCGACAGGTAGACTATAACAAACCGCACAATGCCAATGCTGCGCTCGAGATCAGCTCCGAGCTTGAGCTGCAACAGTAAGTTGAACCCAATGTGAACGAAACCGGCATGCAGGAAAATCGGCGTAATGAACCGCCACCACTGGTTGGGCTTTCCATCGCCCGGAGTCTCTGGCATGTTCATGCCGCCCATACCGCACAGCTCCCGCAAACTACAAACGTTGGTGCTCGTGTCGGTACTGTTTGGGCACGGGAACTTGAGCGTCGCATCGTTAGTCACTCCATCAATGGCATGCATACACGGCGTGAATCGTGCGCCCATGTTGATCATGACATACGAGCTCGGCCCAACCATGGGGTTGAACGACGGCTTTATCTGGATCGGAGTGCCTGTCAACACGCCGGCTTTGACCAGCTCGGCGATGAACACAGCGATCTGGATAATGCTTATGATGATGCAAAAGTAGGGAAGCTTTTTCCACCTGATGCGGCGACCAAATATCTTGGCGCCATCGAGCCCTTTGCGTGATCGCTTCGGCCGCGAAGGCTCACCCATCTCGCTGTAATAGTAGTCATTGTAGTACTGCGGCTCCCTCTCGGTCGTCAGCCGCTGATGAGGGTCAGCCTCCTCGTCAGAGAGCCGAGGGCCACCCTGTAGGATTCCGCCTCCACTCTGGTACCCGCCAGAATTATTGTTATAGCTCGAAAGAGTGTTGTTGGACCCGCTCAGGTTGCCGTACGACGGGTTGTAAAAGCCTCCACCATCACCCCTGGCCCCCTTTGGAGTCTGCGGGACAAGCTCGGGCGACTGGTTGATGAAGTACTGGTGATGTGGCCGGTCGTTCATCCGGATATTATCCGTATACGACATTTTTTTTTCAACTTGCCGCGTGCTTTCTATCAAAACGACAGTATGCTAGTAGTTTGCCCAGCCAATTACGAGAAAGCAGGGAGGAAAGGACCCTTACGAAAGGCTAAACGAGTGACAATAGTCTGTTACGTGTGCGGTACTTTGAGATGCGTGTCTTCTTTTTTTTTTTTTTATTTTTCGAGTCTGACACGTTTTGTCTCTTTTTACGCTACTCCGGGCCTAGTGTTGTTGATGTCACGATCTATTCTTGTATCATCTACACAGTTTCCCTCTGCTCCAGGTTGTAGCGTGTTTCTTCGTATAAGACATCAAACCGCTCACCACACACAGCCCTTCTTGGCCCTGAGATTTTCTTTCGAAGGCTGTGCCTGCGCGCGCAATATATGCGCTGCGTTGAGCCTCTGACAGGGCACGGCACGTTCGACGATGGATCGTGATGCTTCGGACATGTACTCCTGCGTTTGTTCTCTCGCATATCAAACTCCAGTACAGGGTAGGTCGGTTGTTATTTGTTGCTCGCATATGCATTAAGCCGCAGATAATGCGGCGTGCGGCTTGTCCGATCACAACATTGTTCACATTGTTGCACGCGTCAAGCTTTGAAAGTTCGTGACCCCGCATCGAGTTTGCGCATTTACTATCGCCCAAGTCGCGCCCAATGGGTCGGCAGAGCTTTCCAGGCCACCAAAACCTTCTTTGCCACGCTTACAAGAAAAGTGGCCAAACCTTCCCTGTGCAGTGTACAGTGTACTAGGTACGTACTACTACGTGTGTGCACAATACACCAGGGCCCTGCTCCGCAATCAAGCGAGCTTCCAGCCTAGTCCGTCCGCGATCATGTCATCATTCCTTCGTTATTATACAGAATTACTTAAAGAGAGCTTTTTATAAAAACTTTTCTATAGATACAGGCGTGTTGTTTTTCGACAATAAATAAAAATAATAAAAAAAAAGCAGCAAACTTTTCACGACTTTCTAAATTCGGACAACACAGGATAAATAGATTCGAATGCAGCATAGATCTCTTCTCGTTGCTTGGCACCCGTCAAAACAATCTTGCCAGACACAAAGATAAGCAGGACGATTTTGGGTCTGACCATTCTATAGATCAAGCCCGGGAACAGCTCTGGTTCATAAGAACTGAAAGTACCGTGGCTGAACGCCAGACCCTCGAGACGAATGGGAAACTTAACGTCGCAGCTCCCCACAATGTTCTGAATCTTAAAATCAGTAAACTTTGCATTGAAACCAAGCTTCTGAATGATTCGCGCGTACTTTCGCGAGGCAAGCTTCGAGTCGTCTTCTGACTTTGCACCAGTGACAACCATCTTACCAGACGCAAAAATCAACGCTGTAGTCTTCGGCTCTCGGATTCTCATAATCACCGCAGCAAACCGCTAATAAATAAATGTTAGTACACAATCAAACCACTCAACGAAAAAAACTAAATGCATACCTTTGGATTGTATTCCGCATTTCGCGCATGGAGGGCAATTGTTTTTAAATCCAAGCGGCAATCAAGGTTTACTGTGGCGACAATGTTCTGCAGGGTAGGTACAATGCCCGAAGCAGACTCTTCCTCTTCAGCCTTGACCGCGTCGACCGTCTTGTTACCGTTGGCCGCTTCCTCTGGCTTCGGATCCTCCTTGTGTTCGTTCTGGGCCTCAGCAGACATCGGGAAGGACAGCGACGACGATGACACGAAGGCCTTGGCTTGGGCGGCAGTGGTAGGTACAGTCAAAGTATCCATTATTATTATCTACTTTTTCTTTTGCTCCCTCGGTTTTTTATCGAAATTAGCTTTTCCAGAAAAGCTAACGTTAATATGCTGTTGTTAATAAATCAACCAAGAGTCAAACAAATTAATGCCACTCTTGTATACAGTTAATCGAGATAGTGATTGCTCTCTCAGAACTGTGTGCGTATAGTAGTGATGGCTACTCGGTAGTTGGGTTGAGAAGAAACTTAACTAGGAAATCACGTGCCCGCTTAAGTTAAGTTAAAAAAGTGTAGTAAAGAATATCTCAGACCAGATGAGGGTATATTGGAGACCAAGCACGAGAGCAAGGGTGGGGGCAAACTTATCCTCCGAAGCGGGGAGCGCTCCTTATATATTAATGTCTTTTCAGGGTTAGGGCTCGCGCCACTGGGCACTGTCTAGTGTTTGGGTTTTACTTTTCTATACTGTTTGTGCGCCATCACTCGGTGGCAAAAGGCGAAAAGAAAAAATTTTCCTTTCCTTCTTCTTCCACAAACGCCCAAAAAAGCAACATGTTTAAGACACGTCTGCATTGCAAAAAGGAACAACCATACATAAAAGCCGCAGAGACTTGTCCAGTAGGAGACAAAACACATTCACACATCTGAGACCCTCCCATTCCATTTGCACATTTTTCAGCCAATGAGCAGCAGTTTCCAGCTTTCAGCCCTGCCACGACTCAGCGGTTGTAGCAAATTTTAGCCCGAACCAAGCACTCTACGGATGCGCCTCCACAAAGGGAGAAAATAATAAGCCTACATACAAGAAAGAAAAAAGTGACAAGCACTCATGGTCACACCCGGGTGTGATCAAGGGCTGCTAATGCACCTCAAGGCACAAGGCACCGTAGAAAAGCAGGTCCGCAAGCAGGACATCTGGCATAATGAGAGTGGCCAAATACATAATAAAAAATGCCCGTTGAAGCTGCCCCATGTAAGTTGGATGGGAACAAAAAAATAAAGAGGGTGAAGAAAAAAAAAGGGGGAGAAAGAAAAAGGTTTTGCCTTCTATCAGCAACTCATAATAATCGAAATGAGACCGCATTGCGCCGCGCATTGGCCGAGCCTTCTTTTTTTTTTTTTTTTTTTTTACCCTTTTGTGTGTGTGATTTTTCGCCACCCGGCCGGCCGCCCGCCCGCAAGTGCCGCTTGCGCAATGCAATGCGTGCGCACGCCGCGACGCGAAAAGAACAACCCATGGGAATGGCAGGGGGTTGAGATCGATCGCGTCCATTCCGAATTAGGCAGTGTAATTATTTTTCAGCAGATGATGCCCCCTGTCTGAATTACACGACAGCATCCACACGCGACACCCCCTTTTTTCCCATTAAATCGTATCGTTGATGTTAAAAAAAGTTCGCGCTCGTTGCAAGGTGTATGATGTAGAAGACACGTAGCGAGATAACTTAGAGTCCGTTAGTTTATATATATAGAGAGAGAGAGTCAAGCGGAGAGAGATGGAAACATAGGTTTGAAAGAATGAGGAGTAAAGGAGAATGTGGTTGGAACAATGCTGTGGTACTTTGGTATGGCTTGGTATTACAGGTAATTTGTTCGTTCCGGGTATCTTGGTACCGTATACGCGTCTCCTACATTTGTACCACAATTAATGAAAAAGAGGCCAATTTCCACGCTATCAGTAGCACGATATTACACCCTGCAAGCATCCGAATAGTACGATGCTACAAGTGCAGTAGATCATTCACATACCGGTATGTTGTTCTTAATTTGAAGTCGGTAGATTACGAGCTGGGTAGACGCGTAGAATGAATCGGGATCGGACTTTTGTCCCAACCGAAGACATCAAAAACTGCTCTGCCGGTAACATAGTTGGATAGTCGACTTAGGGCATAGACAGTTTGGCCCGCCAGGCTATTGGACAATTTCACCATAATAACATTCTATTTATTGAAATATCCGCATAGTGTGTAGTCAATTACAGCAGAAATGCGCCATGCTTAATACCGTTTGGTTAATATATAATGACACACTTGATACTGATACCGCTGGCAGATGAATACCTACAAGCAGCCCAGACCAGCCCCTCGCCAAATGAAAGGATAAAATACGTTTCTCTGGCAATTGCCAGTTTGAAAGCGGCCTTGGACGACAAAGAAATCTCTACCGAGACAAGACTAGCCGTCCACTATAGACTCGCTCGCATTCTATTTGAAGAGACGGAGCATACAGCCCACGCAGAGGAGGCAGTATCAACTGGTGTCCGCGAAGCAAGTGCCGCATACCTACATGAATGGAAAATTAGGCTTGAACAACTTGGCATTGAGTTTATGGTAAGCAATGGCAATGTGGCCATGAAACCGCTGCTTACACAGCTTGATTCGTGCCTCGAATCGGCTCAGATACTGCAGAAGAGTGATCTTCTGTACTCCCTTATTCTGCAAAAGATCCATTTGTTGTGGTCAAATAGTAGCTCCGAGCCTGACAAATGCTTGTCGCTCATTCAGAGCCTTGAGCCGAATCAGTCCGTGGCTCTGTCGCACTTGGCCTACTTAATGGAAGCAGATAAGCAACTGGACCTGTGCAATTACGAAAGAGTGGACTTTTGCTTGTCAAAGCTTACTATGATGAACAATTGCCCACCGCAGTTCAGCATTATTAAGCTGTTTCTTCAAACCCGCTCGGCGCTACAGCAAAATGATGCGAAAATCATCAACCAATTGAAGTCACAGCTCCAGCAACTCACCGTTGACGTCCTCAATAATGCTCTTTTGCCGGATGGGCGAATCAGACTGGTACTGCTGGATCACACAACGTTGGTCTTCCAATGGCTGCCTAGCGAAGACGCTTACATCACGAGTTTATTCCTATCTGGACTATGTGATCTTGCCAGCCAGCTACAGTTACCATTGCAACAGACGACTCACAGTTCGTGGTTCTCCAATGCACTCAAAAGAATAGAATCACCTCACACTGCCCCGGAGACCACAGCCAAATTTCGACTCGCCCAGAAAGCGCGTCGCGACGAATTAAAGCGCGTGCTTCTGGCGTTTGATGTTCTTGCCAACTTTATTAGAAACCGCTACATGGAGACGCTGCCCAGTCTCAAGCAACTGCCTAGCTCTGATCCATTTATAGTGTACCTCTGGGGATGTGTCTATCAGGCAACTGGGAGCACACGCAAGGCTGTTGAGATGTACAAACGAGTTCGCTCGGAGTTTATGAGTGCCCATGAGCTGTATCTGCTGGCTTCTCTCAACCTTCTACTCCTATCTCAAAACACTCCATTATTTGACGAGCTAATGGCAGAATTGGAAGGCCTGATTCCAAAGTCTCCACAGAACGCCAAACTCATTGGTACCGCCTTAAATTTGCTAAAAACGACCTTTAGCATCGATGACATGTCCGACGTTGACGCACACAATGCACTCGCGCCACTCATTTCTTCATTTAACAAAGTCCAATCAACGCAGCTTAAGTGTATAATCTCCGCGGTGAGCCTTCCATGGATGAGTGTGGGCGGTGGCGCCAGCTCTGGGGAGGCAAACAACAGCAACAGTCAATTGGAGATTGCCTTCTCGAGCATTATGAAAAACGGACGGGCTTGTGGGTCGTATCTATGGCTCTATACTGGCGCCATTGTTCGTCGGCAGGTTTACGAAAAGTACGCCAGTCGCTCAAGCAATGAGTATTTCAGCTTGAGATCCAAACAACACGACGCAATGATATCCAAACTAGAACCGTACACGACTAAGAATATCAATATGAAGATATAATTCCTACGGCTAGTCGCTTTGTATATTAATCAAAAAAAAAAAAAAAACACTATGCCACAGCGTAGGAGAATAAAGAAACCTTTTATTCATTTATATACTTGTTGATGAGTTCGGCGACCTGGCTGCGAACAGCAGTTGTACTTACTTGAGTCCAATCGTTCGCAATCTGCAACTCCTCCTCAGACATCCACACATTGGTCCGCTCCTTATCATAATACCCAGACATCTGGTCCATCATATCTTTATCGGCTCTCGTAGCCTGGTTAACGAGCTGAGTAGCCACCAGCCTTTCCGAAGACTCGTCAAGACTCTGTCTAATCTTATGGATGACCTGATCTGGGGAGTGAATGCCAAACAGAATCCCCACACCGCTCATAAAAAGCAGCAGACTAAGCAGCGCGTTGAACGCAATCAGGATAATCGTCCGCTTTCGAGCTTCATCCCAGAACCGCAGTACTTCCTCTCGCACTACAGGACGCATTCCCGACAAATCTGCTGCCGCAATCATCGCGAGAAATGCCAATGCCATGACTCTCCACTGGCGAGAATCTCGGGAGACACTGGAGGTCGCAATTAGCACTCCAAGCCAATTGACCAAGTAAGGCAGGGTCATTCGAGCAAGACTGTACATGAAAAACGACACGGGCTCATCGCTCCGGCACCACTGGCACTCCATAAGCGGAACTGGGCCATACTTTGAGTACATCTCCCTGCCGCCCCGCGATGCCAGCCTATCAACAAGCAATTGGTACTTTTCGTCGAGCTCTGGGACTCGGAATATGTGTTTCAGACGCAATCCGAGTACGGTATTTTCCGTCTGCAGACGCGATCCAGTCAGCTCATAAACGTTTGGCAGACTCTGCTCGTAGACAAACCCGAAGTATGCCTGGAATACCGAAGTCAGTGCCAGGACCGCAATAAGCGGGTAGACTCTTGCGGGCAGGGGCCGCAGCTTCGACCGGTGGTACCTCTTCAGCAGGCTCCGTGAAATAAATAATAATATTGGCAAGGCGAGGTACACCACGCTCTTCAGGCTGTGAAATAAGTCAAGCCATTGTCCGATCTGCTGAACGAACGACATCGTGGCACTTTCCGTCGAACGGCACTCTTTGCCACGATCGTAGCTGACTATGCTATTATTGAAGTACAGCCGTATTGCGCGCGCATGGTAGTACACACAGTCTCTCTGAGCTGAACTGCAGGGCCTTGATATCAATTGTACTCGGTATTGGTACTAGGTAATACTACTAATAATACAGGTAGTATGAATTAATTATAGCGGAGCTTTTGGATTTTGACTAATTATATAATTATCCATGGCATTTTCGACCGGACCTTCGGTACAAGTGTCTTGTCGCATCTGTTGGTACGTGCGGCTTCACGTCAAAAAATTTAATACTGACACATTGATATGCGTAAAAATTCATCTTTCCAAAGTACCTTGTAGTAATAAGGCTACTTTAGTCTTATAGCTGTTGAGCAAAATATGTGGGTCAGTATAAAAAGCGCCTTTTTTTAAATTCTGGTTAGTATACAATATCTATACAGTGTCTACGATTTGGCTGAGAACGTGCAAAACCCCCTGTGGACTGTGAACATGCCATTGAGCAACAGTCATCTTACTGGCAGGACCTACAGTCACCGGGAAGACGCCGTCACCCTCATGGTCGAGCAGGGCTTTAAACATGTCCTCATCGGTAAAGTCGTCGCCAAGGCAAAGAACAAACTCGGCCGGGGTCTCTTGCATAAGACGCCTGACAATCTCACCCTTATTGAACTGTCGAGGCCGGACCTCAATGTTTGCCTTGCCCGCAAGAACATCGACATCGTACTGGTCAACAACCGTCTCTTCAAGATGCTGGCGCAAGTTACCGGCTTGGAACGCACCAAAATCAGGGTCCGCCCGACGGTAGTGCCACGTCAACGCAGCCCGCTTATGCTCAATTGTCGAGCCAATGGTTCGCTCGGAGTATGAAGTAAACACGTCGTAGACAACTTTCTGCCACGACATGTCAATGTTGGCCACAAGGTTCTCCCACTCGGCATCGCCAGGATGCTTGAGGAAACAGCCGTGCTCCGCAGAGAAGCCCATATTGTCCACTGTGATCCACTTGTCCAAAAATTGTTCATCTCGGCCCGAAATGATCCATACCGCGTTACGAGGGTCAGCGGCCAGCTTCTTGAGCGTATCTAAAAGCTGCGGCGACGGCAGTGCAGCAGCCGGGTCCGTGACAATTGGCGTCAGCGTACCATCATAGTCAAAGAGGAACAGTCGCTTCTTGGCCTTGGCGTACTCATTGCACATCTTCGCCGTGTCGAGCTCCGGAGTAGAGTGGGACCGGTCATGGGCGTCAAGGTTGTGGATAAGCTCAAATACAAACGAACTCGTCCAGTTCTGGACCGTGTGGGTGGTAACAAACTGGTAGAGCCGGTCCTGACGCTGTCGGCTGAGCTCGCGCTCCTCTGTGTTCATCGAAAGACACCGGTTGATGGTTGCAGCCACCTGGGTAGAGTCCCACGGATTGACCTGAATGGCATCGTACAAACTGCCGGCAGTACCAGTAAACTCCGATAGAATAATTGGGCTCTTGTTGTACTTTTGGCACACCACAAACTCGAGCGAAGTCGTATTCATGCCGTCTCGCACTGAAGTAATGAGACCCAAATCAGCGACCCGCAGGAGCGCCAAGTACTCGTCTCGCGCAATATGGCGCGGGTAGTGGTGCACTGGGGCAAAGTGCAGCATTCCGTATGTACCATTGATGCGCGAAATGACTTCGCTCACCTTCTGGTCAACCTTGGATGCATTCGAGTACGCCGGAGAGGTCACCTGGATAAGCACAACCTTCTCTCGCCACTCGGGATAGTCGTGCAGGAACTGTTCAAACGCTTTAAGCTTCTGGTATACGCCCCGCACGCTATCCAGCCGGTCTCGTCCAACAATGATCCTCTTGCCGGGATATAGGGCACGAATTGCATCCACCTTGGCGTCCACGGATTTCTGGAAAGCATCGCGCTCGACCCTCACCGTATCAATGCCAATTGGCAGGGTCCGGACCGAAACATGGACGCCAGACGCCGAAATCTCGTCATTGTTAACCTCAACTCCGAGCAATCGCGCGGCCGAGGAAACGAAATGCCGCGAATAAGCTACAGACTGGGTGCCGACCAGCGAAGCTCCAAGGATTCCCTCGAGCAAGTCGCGCCGGTGCGAAATGGTCCTGAAATACTCAGAAGATGGGAACGGCGCATGCATAAAGAGCCCGATAAACGCATCATCCATCACCGACCGCAGCATCTTGGGCAGCAGAAACAGATAGTAGTCGTGGATCCAGATAATGTCGCCCGGCCGGTAGATGCTGACAATCTTGTCTCTATACGCCTTGTTGAGCGTCTCATAGTCCTGCCACCAGTCGTCTTCCTGGCGCCCGTCCGACGCCTCGCCCTGGATATAGTGCAGAATGGGCCAGATAATGTTCTCGGCGTACTGGCGCCATCTCTGCGGAGAGTGCGGCTCGGATCCGCGGTACTTGTGGTCTTCGCCGTCGAGCCACACCGGCTCAACCTGGCAGGAAACAGCATCGTTGAACTGCTGCGTCAGTTTCTCGCGGTGGTTCAGGTGGTCAATATCTTCGGGTGCATCCTCAACCTCTCCGGGCCATGCAACCAGCACCGTCTCCCACTCCGTCTTGTCCTGGAGGTAGTTGACGGCCGAGTAGAGCGCGCTGTTGCCACGTCTCGACCGGAGCACGTACTCAGCCTTGTCCTCGACTTTGCTGATGACCTGGGGCAGGTTCGTCGTCACCATGATGATCCGCCCCGACACCGCCACCTTTTCCGGCACATCCTTGGGGTTGACGAGCTTGGCAGCAGAGGGCGGCGCCGAGTTGGGCGGCCGCTTGGCCAGCTCCTGCACCGTGTGGTCAATCATGGACCCGAGGAACGGCGTCGAGTGCACGTTGCTCGTCAGAGACTCAATTGACAGAGTCATTGTTCTACGATATCTAAATGTACCTCTCTAAACCTACTTGGATCCTTCCAATTGAGAACTTGTCGAGTGTCGAAAAAAAAAAGAGCCCGCTCTATTTATATGCAATTTATTTTATTTTTCCCACACAAAGGAGATCGCAGAACGAGTCAGAGTCCAACCTTCTTTGTGCAACAAAAGAGGGTGTTCCGTCGTTCTTTCCCAGGTGCGGTGCGCCGGAAAACCACCTCATTTTATAGTGTAGTACGTGCGATGGGAGCCTACGACAGAGGCCCCGAAACAGGACCGGCCCCGAACTTAAATTAAACATCCACTGATCTGCTCCCATCTGGTCCATTGCCGGCATGACACAGCGAAAATCTATTAGTGTGAATCTCATGAAAGGTCGTATAGCATATTAGTACCTGTAAAGTAAATCGTTAAAACATAGGTAATTGAAAATATCCCGAGGGAACAGTAATTTATCCCGAGGAAACAGGAGGAATGAATGCAATCTCGTCGTTGTCGTGGAGCGTTTCGGACATGTCTTCAGTATATTCTTCATTGACAGCCAACTGGCACGAGGGCAGGAGATCCCCGACCATGGGGTACCATCGTCGGACGACCTCGACCACCTCCATCAGCATGGGCCGCCCGAGGAACTGGAAAACGCGCTCGTCCTCCATGGCCAGCTCCTTCATGGGGCCGAAAAACAGCACTTTGACTTCTACCGTGGATCCTTTTTTCGCCATGGCCGCGTCTGGGTCTGAGGGGGTGGTGTTAACGTGGAATGGGTGGAAAAGGTCGTCGTGCGGTCCAACGCCCGAAGCGCCAGGAACCGTCGTCGTTCGGCCTCTGCGCGCGACTTGGGAGTTACCACCGGCGCTCGCCGAAATACGCCGGCCCCCACCGCCGCATACCCTGCGGCGCCAGCCGGTCGCGCCCGCTCACGCGCCCGCGCGTTGGCAGTCTCGATCTCATCCTCGGAAAACCGCCGCATGAGCCGCATACCGCACGCGGCTTGATAGCACGCGTCGCACACGAGGTCAATGGCGAGCGAAATGGGCTCGGGGAAGAATGATGCCAGACTAAACGAGTCTGCCGCGTCGCCGCGGATACGCTTGCTATCCTCTTCGCCCTGCAGAGACACTGTCGGTGTTAGAGACGCTGTAGTGGTGGAGAAGGGCAGCACTGGGTCAATGTAGGAAACCCGCAGGAACCGCAGGTAGTACCAGCTGGCGAAGAATCCAAGCCACGCCAGAACGGCATATACATCGTACCACAAGCCTGTGAGTGATGCTACCACGAGATAAGCCAAGGGCACTGAATTGACCCTGAACCGGATGCACCCAAGGAGAACTACACAATGCTCCGGCACCAGCTGCTTGAAAGCTACTAGAAACCCGGCGACCACGGCTGGGCCGCCGCAGATGGTCACTGCAGCATACTCTGGCTGGTCTGTGATACCGTAGAGGACCCGATAGAACAAAAACGCTACAGCGTTGGGCACAACGGTGAGAATACCAATGAACCGTGCAAATTCAGTCGACCCCCAAACCATCTCACAGTAGCGTCCGCCATAAAGCAGCACTGATCCCGTCACCAAAAAAGAGACAACAGTCTCCTCGACATAGGTCGCCGTCAGCAGGACCCACGGGTATGCAGACTGCCCAGGGACAATGGTGAGCCAAGGGACGTAGTATTTACTTGGCGATGGCACATCAGCGCGGCTTAGTTGCACTGGCGGGTAGTTTCTGCCATCACCCAGAGCCTCGGATGTGGATGCATCAAGTCGGGACTCGTAGTACGAGTTCAGCGATGTGAGCGCCTGGAGGTAGGCCGTGTAGCGTAACACGGTAGCCACTATCGACCACACCACGAGGTTCATAAGCAAAAACCGTGTCAGCGACATACCTTCTCCTCCTTATATATGTTCTATGTCTACTAGGGGGGAGGAGAAGCCCACAAAATCCAACCAGCTACCACCGATATATACAATGCCGGTAAGACGTTCTGACGGTGGATGTTGATGATGAGAGTTTCACTTGTCGGGAGGGTACAACGACTAAAAATGAAACTCGCGCAGCACCTAAAAAAAAATCAAGATCCTTGACAACGGTATAAATGTTGGCTGTACGGGTATTCCGCGCTCGAATAGGCCTCGCCGTAACGCCGGCTAGGATACTGGTGCGAAATGAGAGCACAACTTCTTCAGTCCCGCGTCGAATGCCTTCCATCCGGACGTACTTTTCGACAAACCCGTCTGCCCCGGTAGTTATTCTCGTAGCATGGGCTCTCAGCCTTCTTGGTGGTCTCGTAGTGGAGAAGAACAAGCGGGAAGCGATGATTGAAAAGCTGGAAAACCACAAAGGTGTATTAACTACTCTCATTGCCCGGGCCAAGGACGGAGAGCAGCTAGACATTGACAGAGAGCTTACCATTGTCAATGAACAGTCGAAATCTTTTGAGCAAGTGCTCCAGGATCTTGAAAAAGAAGATGAGCAATGGACTTCGGAAGTCGTCAAGCTCGATTCCGTTCCAGCTGCACCGGCTTCGCCGAAGAAACGAAAAGACGTGGATCAAAAGTTCGTCTAACCTCCTGGCTTTATCTAGCCTTGTACATATACTAATGACCAATCATTTATTGAATTTTGCTGGTCCTGTACATATACTAATGAGCAATTGTTTATTTATTGAATTTGTCAGCGTTTTGCATATATTGGTACTACTTGTGTAATGATCAATCATTTATTGAGATTTGTTGTAAATACCACAATGATCAATCATTTGTCTTCAATTTGCTAGTCTTTACATATGTGTTAACTAATGGCTAACCATTTGTCTATTGAATTTGCTAGCCTGGATAATTTTAATGACCAACAATTTATCTATTGAACTTGCATGTCTTGTAGATATAACTACGACTAACCATTTTATCTATTGCACTTCTAGATCAATCATCTGTCTATTTCTTTTTCATCCTATCAGGATTTGTTGTACTCATAATCATAAATTCATAGCAGTAAACGTCTCATATACGGTAGCGTAGCAGGTTGAGGTCGCGAAGAAGACCACCCAGGAACATAGGAGCATTGCTTGCGCCAAGAACGAGGCCAAGAGGCATCAATTGCAGTAGGCTTGGCAGGAGGTGTTGCGGGGTACACATGCGCTTGGGCATAGGTGTTCTCGATGGAAGTCGCATTGTTCATGTCTCGGCTTGCTGATCTGGAGCTGGAGATGCAGAAAGAGATCCATAAGGCTGGCTTGATTGGCACACTGGACCACATTGGCGATAGTAACTACCTCTCCTTTGTTTACTCCCCTGATCAGAACGTCAGAAGCTTGTAAATAAGAGTATTGAAATGGGCAATGGAGAGCACATGCATTGATGAGCGCGTAAAAAAGTCTATTGGTACATACGCTAACTATGTTTTGCATAACTGTTATGCGAATAGAGTCAACTCCTGCAAAACTAGTATGAAAAAAAAAATGGAGACCCAATTGGAATTGGGAACCGCTACTCCTGAGTTTTGAATTTTGACATCGAGTTGAAATGAGGTTCTTCATGCACGTATGCTCCGCAGACATATGCATCACACGCCGATCGACTCCCCGGATTTGGTCGTATCATGGTTCAGCCGGAGCTTCACCTTGATTCAAAATGCCCATTGTAAAACCCTAAAACGGAAGGACTATTGTAGAACGGATTGGGTGAGTTTTGATCATTTGATGGGGTTCAATGGAGTGAAAAAAAATATAAATAGCCTCATTGAAGGTGCTCTTCTACAGTCTCAATTCACCGGAACAATCAACAATGCCAGCTTCTGCTTCTACTTCTTCTACCGCAGCTTTTATTGCTACTCTTAACGTCTCCATGGGTGCCACTACCACCAAGAAGGACATGACAGATATGATTCACATCCTCCGTTCTGCTCCACTACATACTAACATATCATACAGGCTAGCAGGGTCACGCCTGCATTATCTCCTAGTTTAACATAATAGTAAGAATTTCGTTTGAGTCTATGCTGCATGTTATAAGTATCTTAAGTGGAGTTCTCCACCCTCGGCGTCCGTCAAATACTTAAATTGTACGGGCATTACCTGGTTCCCTGAGATCTACTCATTGATATGTGCTAGCGTTATACATATATTAATGAATCAGTTATCTATTGAATTCAGTCTGCCAGGCTTTAATCCCTTTACTTTACTTCTGAGTCCTAAACTAGGGTAGGAGGTGGCCTGGGATGCGGCGCGCGCCGCATAAGCCGCACTTACCCAAAACCTGTAACAATCAACTAGATCCTGTTCATCATAATTAATTACTGATTCAGAAGCTGAGGCAAAAACATATGAATAATATATAGGCATTAGATAAAGCCAGATCCACCACCCAACTGATAATAATACATGCACATCTACTTAGTCGAACTAATAAACCGTTAGCTTTGCCGAAAAAATACGTGAAAATAACTTACTGGAGTGAGATACGCTTCAGCGACGTATCGGGCCCGGGCATTGAGGAAAAGCTTCATTTCGCTAATTTCTTTGTCGACCTCCTCCATGAACTAAAACAAAATTAGCATAGACCACTGATAACATATTGGCTGTTGTTGTGAACGACTTACCTCGATAATGAAATCAACCAACTTGTGCTTCAGCATCTGCTCAGTGTGGAAGTTTGTAATTAGGAATGAAATATCATAACCCTTCATCTGTCAGCTCTCCCTCAATTAAATCACCAAAAAATCCCCGAATAACATACCTTAATTGGCTTTCGTCTCAGGATGAAGAAAGACTCGGCTCGACCCGTAAGGAACCGAGAGAACTGGTGGACAAGAATCTGCTCAATCTCATCCGCCTGCTTGATCTTTATGGAGACACGCACACTGTTGATACTTGGCTCAATAAGAACTTTCTCGTTCTCGTTTCGCGCAATGGTCATCGGGTTCAGCAGAGCCTCGACGGTGCGCTGGGACTCCACCTCAGGGACATTGTGCCGCTCCACAACCTGCGACGCAAAGTCCTCCAAACACAGCGCCGCAGTCAGCGAAGTCCGGACTGCGTTCAAATATGGTCTCAATGATTGCGACTACCCCGCGTTAGTAATTGTCCCTATTTATCTTAGCTAGCCACCATCGCTTACCATTGTTGGCGGTCGATAATGCCAAGTGTGGGACATCCAAGGCGCAGTTGGGACCCCGTTAGATGACAGCCGGGTAAGTTTTGAAAAAGTCCGTGTTTTACGACAACCTTTCCCCATCACCGTCGTTAACTATCGCAAATCTCTCAGGCGTTGTGTGTCGAAGGACGGGAGGACTTAAAGATAGGAAAAAAAATGTCGTGGCAGGAAGTGAAGACTGACGATGGTCGGCCGTATTACTTCAACTCCGAGACCCAGGAGACGACGTGGGAGAAGCCTGAGGCTCTTTACACGGGCTTGGATCGGGCAATCGCAGCCGCAGGCTGGAAAGAGTTCGCAGCTGATGGTGGAAAGCGGTATTGGCACAATGAAAAATCCGGAGAGAGCGTGTGGGAGGTGCCGGCTCAGGTGAAGGAGATCATCCGCAAGTTCAAGGAGCCTCCCAAGGGTCCAGCCGCGTTCCGGGCCGCAGAAGAGGCTAGCCATCGCAATGCGGCACCCACGACGGCACGAAATCTCCCGCCTACTGCTCCTACAGTAGTATACTCTGCCAACAATGCACAGTTCCAGTCCCAGAGCGCATTGGTGCCGGGATCTGAGCTCATGCGGCCCGAACAACAGGCAGAGGAGGAGTTCCGAGCACTCCTGGAGCGGAGTGCAATTGATGCGTCCTGGACGTGGTCGTACGCCATGGCGCAGCTGATCAAACAACCCGAATACTGGGGTATTAATACTCCATTGAAGCGAAAGGAGCTGTTTGAGGAGTACACTAAGCAAATGAAAGAAGAGTACCTGGAGAATAAGCGCCGGTCGCGAGACGAGCGGCTTACCGAAATGATTCAAAAGATCAAGGAATACGATGTCAAGTACTACTCTAAGTGGAGGACCTTTAAGGACCAGCTGGCCGCCGACCCTGTGTTTGCGAAGGCCGAGGATGAGCGGGAGCGCAGGTATGTGTTTGTCCAGCGCGTCAGAGAGCTTAGGGATGAACACGATGCCGCGGAAGAGGAGAATACGCACATCAAGCGTGCCAAGGTACGCCAATTGCTAGAGAAGCTAGGAGTCAACGTTTCGTCGAAGTGGGAGGAGACGATTGAAAAGATCGAAGCCGAGGAGGCAGATATTTCATTGAATAATCTCGACATCCTGGGCGAATTTGAAGACTACATGAAGGAGCTGGAAAGGAAGTTCAACGACAAACGACAGCGGGAAAAGCAGGCTCAGTATCGAACAGAGCGCAAGAACAGGGAGGCATTTGTCGGGCTGCTTGAGAAGCTGCAAAAAGAGGGCAGTATAAAAGTTACCACCAAGTGGAAACAGATCCACTCTTTGGTGAAAGACGAGCCAGCTTATATCGATATATGCGGACAGCTAGGGTCTACGCCACTCGAACTGTTCTGGGATGTCATTGAGGAAGAGGAGCGTAAGCTCAGGGCTCAGCGTGAGAAGGTGCTTGATCTGTTGGCTTCTAAGCGCATCTCAATTGATGAGCGCCTTTCGTCTGACGAGTTTTCACGAATTGTCCGCGGTAGCGGAGTTATCGAGATTGACGACTATAATCTAGATGTACTCTTCTCACGACTGCAAAAGCAGATGAAGCACAAACGGGAAGAGGATCGTTACGCAGACGCGCGAAAGATTCGCCGTACCCAGGACGACTTCCGGTACTATCTCAAGCATCTTGATCCACCTGTGAAGGTCTCCGATACGTGGGACCGAGTCAAGACTCGGGTAGAATCATCTGCCGAATATAAGGCGCTGCCGGATGATGAGTCTCGACGCGAGGCGTATGATAAGCACATCAGACGGCTGAAGGAGAAAATGTACGAAGAAAAAGAGCGTGAAAGAGAACGCGAACGGCGAAAGAATGAAGAGGAGCGGATTGCTCGAATGGCCAATGACTGGCGATCACGCCCAAGAGGTCTTGACCAGGGGCCTTACCTTGAGTATTAATGTACGATCAGTCATGATTTGGACAGCTAATGGACTACTGGTACTGAAAATAACTTGAACAGCAAATAAAAGCTTGGAAATGTATCATGATAGGAAGCAATAATATCTGTATTACCAAATAATGATGCCGATTAAAGTCCGTTGCCTTGGGCTTGAAGATTGAAAGCAATCCATGTCAAATGAAGTTTCTTTCTGTACTCATAAATAACAATATTATTAGTCCTCCTGGAAAAGAGTCGACAAGCCTACAAGAGCTAGCAATGCATATTTGAACTTTTGGTTCTCGGTGAGAAGAATCGTAGCGTAGCCCACGAGTGGCAGGTATCCCTTTACGGTGCCCACAATCTCCGCCTCCCGATCCAGATACATTTGTCGGCGAGCATACAGATCGAGATCATCCATTGCATTGTTATCACCTTTAGTGAGAAGCAATTGCTTCCGATCACTTACACAATCCAGTTAGTAGCATTCTAGGCGACCAGCCAAAGAATAATGTCTCACTTACGATGAATGTTCTCTCATGATTCGATGCACAATCGGTATATCACGTCCCTCCACATTGTACACTACGACATCACCAACCTTGAGTCGATGCTCGCGGTTCCACAGGAACAGCACGTCTCCACGCTGGAATGCTGGCTCCATCGACCCAGAGAGCACAACGACAATCGGCGACGAGGAATTGGATACTACGGCAAGCCCTTTGTAGAACATAAACGCCGTAGATATGCCCAAAATGACAGTCAGCAGCTGCTGAGCAGCTTTCCTTGGCTCAATCTTCATATTTCACTCGATGGTCCCTGATCTCCCCTGGAGAGCATGCGTGTCCCTTGGCCTTCAATCATCTTGTCGTCGTTACTCCCAACGCGCGCTCGGACAGAAAACATCACCAAAATTCCACGCGTCCGAGAACCTTCCATTTCCCTCATTGCGCAGTGTGTATCTCGCTGTGGGAAGATTAAGACTTTGGTCAAATAAACGACGAATCAAGTGATAATTTCAATATAGGCTTTCCGTAGACGAATTGTATGAAATATATGAATTGTGCTGTAATTGGACTTTGCTGGTCCATATGCATTGCCTCGCGTAATGAGACAAGCAGGAGGTAGCCGCGCGAACAGGCCCCCGCGTACAACTCGCCACACCTGTACTCGAACTTGTCTTCTGTACTACCACTACGGTATAGCGAAGCGATAATGTCCACGATCCAAGGTATGTAAACTGGATGGGCAAGGGGGATACAAGTCACTAACTACATTGCGTAGTCCAGGTTCGACACGCTGGAAAGAAGTATGATGTCGAGGTTGACCTCGAAGAGCCTGGTGCGGTGTTCAAGTCACAGCTCTACTCGCTGACTGGCGTTCCGCCAGATCGACAGAAGATCCTAGTCAAGGGCGGTCAATTGAAGGACGAGACCGACATGAAGGCACTTGGACTGAAGCCCAACCAGAGCCTGATGATGCTCGGCACCGCTGGAGAGCTCCCCAAGGCACCAGTGACTCCGCAGCAGTTCATTGAGGACATGACCGCTAGCCAGATCGCCGAGAAGAAGCCATCGCCTAGTGGTCTGGTTAACACTGGTAACACGTGCTACATGAATTCGACGCTGCAGGCCCTGAGAGTCGTGCCGGAGCTGCAGGACTCGCTGAAGAGCTACAGAGGCACCAGCGGGTTTGGCAGCTACGATCTGACTACTTCACTCAAGGATCTCTATGGCAGCATGTCGCGATCGAACGATCCGTTCACGCCGCACATGTTCCTGCACGTCTTTAGACAGCGGTTCCCGCAGTTCCAGGAGACTGACCAGAGCGGGTTCCCCAAGCAACAGGACGCCGAAGAGGCGTGGTCGCAGATCCTCAGCGAACTGCGGCAGACGCTCAAGGCGAGTGGAGAAGAGAATGTCGGGAGTGTAATTGAAAAGTACTTCGGCGGCGAGTTCCAGACGACGCTCAAGACTGACGAGACCGATGCCGAGGAGCCCAAGGTAGGCGTTGAGCCGTTCTTGAAGCTCAATTGCCACATTGGCATGGGCACCAATTTTGTTAGAGACGGTCTGCTTGAGGGGCTCACTGAGACGCTTGAAAAGCACAGCGATGTTCTCGATAGAAACGCCCAGTACACCCTCAAGAAGGAGATCACGCGGCTGCCGAAGTACCTCACTGTGCATTATGTGCGCTTCTTCTGGCGGCGTGACACGAGCAAGAAGTCCAAGATTTTGCGTAAAGTAGCATTCCCATTCTATTACGACGCGACGGAGCTTTGTTCGGCTGATCTCCAGAAGAAATTGATTCCTGGCCGAGAGAAGTATCGAGAGCTGGAGAAGGACAAGCAGGAGCTCCAGCGGGCTGCTAAGCGGGCCAAGATGCAGTCTCTAGACGGCGAGCTATCCAAGGATGTCAACAAGGAGGGCAAACTTTCCGACTCGAAGAAGGCTGATTTGCAGGCAAAGCTCTCCGAGGCGCTTGACCCAAGTCTGCGGGCTGACAACGGGTGCAACCCAATTGGCCTCTACGAGCTTTCTGCTGTCATCACCCACCAGGGCGCCAATGCCGACTCTGGTCACTATCAGTGCTTTGTCAAAAATGACGACGAAGAAGGCACGTGGTGGAGATTCAACGATGACAAGGTCACCATTGTCGACGAGACTCGAATTGAGGGCCTTGCTGGCGGTGGCGAGAGCGATTCTGCACTTATTCTGCTCTACCGTACTGCCGGCTTCTAACCCCTATTCCAACCCCATAAGTATCGACATGTGCCGTAAATGATGACTAAAATTAAATTGTCTTCTGGACGAAACGATAGACGAGGTTCGTTATAACTGCCTACAATATATGAAATCGTCTACGATAACAAGAACTGGAGTGCCTACAATAAATGATGACAAGAAATTAGAGATCTACAATGAATTGAATAATGACAAGGACTGAAGTGTTTTCTGAATAATGACAAGGGTTGGAGTGTCTACAATGAATTTGAATATATATATATAGAGACAAGTAAATAAAAAAACAGGCATTGTATCATTAGTACTTCTGTACCTGGCTCTTGAAAGCCTCTACCTCGTCCAAGCACTTCAATGGCTTGCCCTTATTGTCCTTGAAGCACTTGACCAGCTCCTCTCGAGCCTGGATCAGCTCCTTCGAATGCTCCCTTGGCTTTGGTCGCGCATCCAGCTGCTCTTTGAGCGCAACAAGCTTCTCCCGTAGGGTGTTGGAGTTCTCCTTGTCCTCAGACGGGCCTTCTTTCAGCGAGGTGACCGCCTCCTTCAATGCTGCAGTGGCCTCGGCCTGCTTCTTCCTCAGCTCCTCCTGCACCCGCTCTTGGATGTAGCTCTCGGTATACTGCGATCGGGTGTAGTCAGACTCGAGCGACGAGTCCAGCTTGGTTAGCAGAGATGGAGAAAACTCCGTTGGAGTCTTTGGCAAAAACACCTTGGGCTCTTCTTTCGACTGCCTGGCTCCCATCTTTTTTTTTTCTCTTAGTCGTCGAGTAAGTTTGACCTCGGGGTGCCCTCCGTCCCGGTCGTTCTGAAATTTGATTGGGATTTCGACACACATACGGCTGAACATCTGGCTCGCCACGCTCAGTGGACGATCTGAGACTCGGCTTATATCCGTGAATAATCGGCGAATTAACGAATTGAGTGGTATTCTTGTTACTGGAAGAAATGGCCCTCCATCTATCCCTTGTAGCCCTGTCCGAGGCTTACGAGGGTAGTAGTTCAAGGGCGGCTTAAGGTTCAATTAGCAAATTATCAAAGTCCACTTCTGAGGACGGATCAGCGAGGGCAACTCTAAGCCGGTCCATATTATGCTGCCATCTGATCCAGGCAAGCCCTTGGAGAAGAGAGTCGCTCAAATCATCCCTCTTCTTGCCAAAGTCGAGGTCCATTCCTGGCGACAGATCAAATATGTCACCTGCGGACGATCTCAACCAATTGTCAACAAGCTCTACTTTGGCATGTTTCGTACTTCTATATCTCTTATTGAAATTGCCGTCGTCTCGTTTGGCCACCCCGCGTATCCAGTAGGACATGACTTTGGACGGCGGGATCGCCAGAACCTCCGTATTCACCCCTTGGCAGCGTACTTTCATCTGGATTATAGCATGGATCATGCTTTCGAGAAGATTAACCCGCGCAATCCACTCAGGCACATTTCCCAAGCCCTGCGACCGCAGGCGCTGTTGCTCTATCAGCACGTAGTCTGGAATTTCCACATCCTCCATAAGATTGAGCGCCAATTGCGCGAAATGCGGTTGCTCGAACGAATTGCCAGCTATGTTCTTGAGCCGCCATTCCTGCACCGTTGCCGCGACTCCTTCTCCAGCTTTGAGTCTGCATAGTGCAAGATTACGGACGCCCATATCAATAGATAAGATAGTCCGTCCCGAGAGATGCCGGGAGTCGCTGTTAACGACGCTGACCAGACCGTCTACGATATCCCTCTTCCGTCCTGATTGGCCGACCCCGCAGTTGACGCATAGTCTTTTCAGTTGGACGTTTTTGAGCTTGCTCAACTTGAGCATCTAACGTTATTTACCTGGTTATACGCGAAACACGCAAACGCGACAAACTGGAGAAAAATTAAAACTACCAAATACCCCAAATATGAAGGAACCGCTGATTCACTCCTGCTATCAAAACGTGATCGTACGTCAGGAATGGTAGCTTTGATTGAAATTTGCCTGACTGGATCGAGGCTTGGACACCGTCGATATATTGAAGTGGTATCGCTAAGCAAGGGGGGGTGGGACGTGTACCGCGAGCCCTCATGAAGAATGATACCAGTGTTATTCCAAAGAACGTAGGGTGGTTGTTGGGGAGTAGCTTTTGAAAGAAGTATGCTTCTGAAATCGAGGAACGCATACTAGGCTTGATACGGCATCGTTCATAGTATCGACCAGTATAATAATAAAAGAACATCCAGCCGCATGTAATGCGGCGCATATACCCTCCACTTGAAGTGCCAATATACTACCGTTAAAATGATCTAGACAGCCTACTCCCAGGACTGTACTACAACGAATTGACCGATAGCTATATAGAGGATACCAGGACATACCATTAACCATTTCTCACTACACATCGTAGGACCCTGCATTTCTTGGCAATCCTCCGCGTACTGCAACATAGATGACTGGCTTATGCATCCAGGTCTGCTCCAACATTGCAACCCCCTCCCTCTGATGAATTAAACATGTCAATTCCTAGCCAGAACAAACCTAAGACCTCTTTACCCATACATTTGATACATTTGATACACTTTGGTATAATTCTTCCATACCAGTACTGTACCACTGAAGAGCATCACATGTCTACCTCATCTTGTGGTGGTGACGGAGTCTTGCATTTTTTTTTTGGTGATGTGGGGTGCGCGCAGGGTGGTTGGGAGTTTGCTTCCCCGGAAGGTTTGAAATTTTTGGCCTTCAACAGGCGAATAACGGCACTTCTCCCTCCCACCAATCGCTTTGCCATTGCTTCCGTTTGTTTCCCCTTGGGGCAGAGAGTTGCACATATTTTTTAATGGGGGGTTTCTAGCATTGAATTATTAAGCGACATTTTAATCATTCCACTGCAAAGAAGATGGTGAATCCTGCTCCTCCGCTTCCGATACAATCGCCGCTGAAAAAGGCGACGGTCGGAACTAACCAATCGCCGCCCCTTTCCGACTCGCGGCGGCCCAGCACCGTGTCGTTCAGCACCAGCACGTCTGACGCAACTAAACGCGCCAGCGGGCTGAGGAGCAGACAGGCCTCGCCTACGGCTTCGTCGACAAACCTGCATTCCCAGCTCCATCAGCATGTCGCCACTACTACTCACGCTTATGCCAGCGAGCAACACCCTGTACATCATCAGACCGCATCGCCCCAGTCGGAGGAGGACAGCTCCGTCGTGCACATTCTGCTGGCGGTGACGGGCTCGGTGGCGACGATTAAAATCCCGCTCATCATTGCCAAGCTGCGGCAGATATACCACGACAAAGCCAAAATCCAGCTAATAGTGACGTCGTCGGCGGAGCACTTCATGCAAGGCATCAAGATCCCGGCAGACGTCAAGGTCTGGAAGGACGCGGACGAGTGGGAGTCGCGGCACACTGGCCGGGCTGAGTCCGTGCTCCACGTCCGACTGAGGCGGTGGGCAGACATCCTGCTGATTGCTCCTCTGTCGGCCAACACGTTGGCCAAGATGGCAAACGGCATTTGTAACAACCTTATTACGTCAGTCGTACGGGCGTGGAACCCGTCGACGCCAATTCTCGTTGCACCGGCAATGAATACGCACATGTACACCAACCCCATGACCAAGAAGCACATTACAATGCTTAAGGAGGAGTGTCCGTGGATTGAGGTGCTCAAACCGGTGGAAAAAGTCCTGGTATGTGGTGATATTGGTATGGGTGGAATGCGCGAGTGGACTGACGTTGTCGAAACGTTGGTCCAGCGCCTGGGCGGTCCGCCGGATGAGGACGAAGAGGACGAGGACGCTTCTGGCCAGGGCGGTTTGGATGATGAGGACGAAGATGACGATGACGATGATGACGACAGCAACGCTAACGATACCAATGGGGCAAAGGGAGCTCACACACGAAACCTGGTTCATTGAAAACGCGAAAAAAAGTATTATTTGGAATTGGCTTCCTGCTAGTTCTCTCGAAATGTGTAACGATATGTAACGACTGAATGACTGCTCTTTTATATTTAAGCATTATCCACCGGTAGTAGAGCAATAGGTATTAAAGTTCATCATGGTAGCGACAGCTTCTGGTATCGCCCAACAGTCCAGCGATCTCGCTGTGGAGCTCTGAGAGCCCCGGAACCTGGCTCTTTGCGAGCCTTCCGTTAGCAAGATTAATAATCTTCGCGCGCTCAATGGACTCATCGGAATCAAACAGCTGGTGCCAAAACCACTCGCTCTCTAACGAGTGAATTGGTATGCTATCCTGCAGCATATTCGGTATAACTCCTTGGTCAATTCGGCCATATCTGGCAGACAGCAGCTGATAATGGCCCCTGATAATATCCCCGCATTTGTTTTCGCGGAATTTGGGTAGGTCGACCACCGCCATATCAGGTGAATGAAACTTATACTTACCATTCTTTAATACCGCTGAATGCCAGTCTCCACTCTTCCAGAAACGCTCCGTCTCTATACGGGACTCTCCAGCTACGGCCAAGGCATATGGTGCCCCACCAAGGTCTACATCCACTAAATCTTTAAGATCTGTGCGGACATATGAAAAGGAACCGAGCCAGATGACCTTTTCGATTGATCTTGGAAGTACGGCATCCAAGAACATAACGCCGCTCACTGCTGCTTGTTTGTCGCTAGGTAGCCACATCCACCGGGGCCATTGGTAGTTGATCATGGAATATCCAAAGCTGTATTGTGTTGCCATTTTCGGCAGAAGGTTGCGAACACTGGGGCTTATATTATGATCGACAATCCAGAACTTGACACTCGAGTTTGTGTTTTTCATTGCACTGACCATCATATGGATCATTGCATTCCCACTTCGATCATAGGCCATTGTGACAACGTTAATATCAGCATTCGTGGAGTTCTGATCAAGTAATCGTTGTGTCTCTTCCGGGACAGCGGTTGAGCTCTGGTCTTTGACTGAAATTACCGACCCTGAAAGCGATACCATCCAGACCTTATCAGAACCAGACTCGTCCACATCTAATCCACCTACCGACTGCAGTCCTTCAAGGCCTCTCTTAGTAACCCGCCAAGTGCCAGGGTTTGCCGCTAATTGGAAGTAACCCTGCAGGTTCATCAAATTCGTCTCCATGACTTTTGTTTGATCCAAAGCTCTCAGCTCAATTGCATCATTATTTTCACAGTATGGTGGAGCTCTATATCCTTCCAAGAGGATATTCTGTAGCTCATAGGATGAGCGTGTAGTCTGCAAATCGGAACTAGAGATATGCTGCATTCCATGCCCTGGCCCTCGCAGAGCCGTTATCCAGGGCTGTATCGTGTGCAAGTTCACTGAAACTTTTGATCCAGGGATATCGTAGTCATAAAATCGAAACGGTAGGAAATCTCTCCTATGCATACCTTGGGCGTCGAAGACTGGAGACGGGTTCAAGCAGTAATCATAATATCTCCTTATCGGTATCTCGTTCAAATCATCCTTTGGAGATAAAAATATTTGTATAGATACCCCTTTTATACTTCCCAGAATGCGGAGTATAGAAACATAAAACTGGCCTTTTTCGCTCAATGGATCAACAACGGCAGTGATCTTGAGTATTGGTGTTGACTCGTTGCCATAGACAATAGATGATACCTCTCCAAGCCAGTCATCCGTTGTCACTCTTAGGGCGTTGTCTTGTACTTGCGATAGTCTTTCAAGGCTAACGAATTCGGTTTTTTCTTCATCGCGATAGTACGTTTTTGTATACATCGATACAAACTTATCGATATTAGAAGTGCTCAGCTCGGCACCGGATAAGCGAAAACCATCCAATATCGATCTCACCCTCGTGCTTTCAATTGCATATAATTGGCTGAGGTCAATCGGATTTAGGATATCCTCAGGGACAAGCAGTCTACCGCTGCTTACTAGATAGCCAGTTGCTTTTGACCTGAACAGATCTTGTATCTTTTTTGACCAAGATCGGGTGAGCTGAAGCCCCTCACTGTCCTTCGAAAGTGTGAGCTGATTTACATGCGATTGATATACTTGTCCATCTTGGTCTTCCCTGTATTGTTGATATATTGATCGCAGGGTTCGAACAAAAGCGTCTTCAATACTGCATCCCTTCGTAAAGCCATCCAATATTTCAAGGGATTCAAACACAGCATCACGGTCATATGTCCCATTCAATATGGGAAGAACGTTCAACTGAATCGGTTGATCAGTTGTTCTCATGAACTTAATGAGTTCAATTGTCTGTTCTAGAGTTCCTTTGTCACAAAAATCACCAATATACCACCAAATAGTCGCTTCTTTCAAGTTCGACTCGTCGACTAGCGTAATATTTGGAACACTAATACCGGCAACTTCATTAACTAACGGCGTCGTGTCAATGTACTGCAGTAGACTATCGTCCGCAGGGGTAATGAGTGGGTTTCTGTAGGGCAAAGAACCATCGATCAGGTGATCTCTTAATGGCGACCCTGTTTCTGACATAATCGATTCGTTTCGTGCCAGCTGTCTAATCGAACTCTTATCCGCCAACCAAACTTCTCTCGCATGAGAAAACCATGGGGAGGTGGGGCTATTTGGAAGGCTAATACCATTAGCGTATACTACTGCAGTATCACCATCAATGCCAAACTTTTTCATCCACGAGTTTGTGCTCTCGAAAATCGCATCTATTGCAATACTGTCGCTTGGCGAGACCGTATTGCTGAACTCATTGTCCCATTCTCCAGACTTGCCTTTAAGAATCTGTTGCAGGTAATTGATCACGTCACTAGGAGATCCCCTTCGATGTATTAGGTGTAGCATCTTGGCCCTTTTAGCAGCATCTGGCGTATGAGTTAATGGAATTATTCCCATTTGAATCGGCATACCTCCTCGAAGAATAACATCAAGCTGAAGATATAGCAGCAAATGGGCGTTATTTGTGAGATCTAACGCAAAAACCGCAGTATTAGCATTGTGTCTGATAGGGAAAATGTCACCAGGGTAATCGTTGTCAAAAATAATACTCCAGTCATCGGAGAGCTCAGTATATGCTTCATCTGACTCTATATCATTCAACCAGATAAGCCCCGGAGTTCTATAATCGTATCGGATCCAGTTCTGCATCTGCTTCGATTTTCCCACGTAGTTATTCGATATAAGTTCCGTAGCCTTGGAAAGTGAGGTACCAAATTCACTGCTCAGTTTGCTTGCTAACTTTCTCTCACGATCAATTGCCTTAATCACAGCAAATATTCCTTCGTCGGATGTGCTCTCTGGTGCCCCATTTACCAACAAGAAATTTGACCCCGGCCGATATCTACCAGCTGCGAAATTTCTGGCGACCTCATCTTGAACTCCTGTATCGGGTTCAAGCTTGGATATCGCACGAGCAAAGGTGGGAAAATTTAAACTGCACTGTGTCAAGGCGTTGAATCGTTGTCCTGACAAGCCAAATTTATCGTCTGGCGATCTGGTTATAAATTTGGCAGCCTTGTACCCTAGCGAAGCCAAACTATTCTTCCATGCCTCGAACTCGGTTGCCGCCTTTTCAACCTCATGCGTAGGCAATTCAAGCCCATCAAGAACAGATACTTCGACACCGTATGCACCTAAGGACTCTTTCTCCTTGCGGATGTGCCGAGAGGGCTTATATCTTGCAATATACCTGATTGATAAAGAACGTGCCAATTCTCTCAACTCCCCGTGGATGGATTTGAAGTCTTCGGAGAGTAAATCTGCGTATAGTATGACAATTGGTGCGTACTCGTTGTCACCATAGATCTTGTCATTCGGCAGTAAATCAGGAGTGCTCACACCTTCCGACTTCAGCTGAAATGAGATATCACAATAGTAGCCACCATCATAAGACAGAATGTTGTCGCAGCCTGTGTTAGACAGTTGAGGAAGAACAGCGGTCTCAAAATACTGGTAATACGCCTGTATTATGGCAGATGGTTCATGGAGTCCCAGCTTCAAGTCTACAAAAGGCTTTTGCTCTGGCGTAATGAATTCATTTTGAATAGCATATGCAAAAAGACTTTCATGTATATCCTTGTCATTACTCTTGTCGAACTCGGTATAAGCGCCTAGCAATGGATAGTACGCTGAAGAGTTTTCGTCAGATATAGCCTCGCTAAGCCATCGTTAGTGGTTCACAAAGTTTTGTCAAAAAGTTCTTACATCACGGAGAGTTCAAACGGTGGCTTGTACCAGCTTGCAAGCAGGTCCACACCAGAAGCAGGTGGAAGACCAAACACGTGCTCAGCTAAAATGATACAACAAAGTATCAACATAGCTTTCGTCGCTGTTGAAAATACAACCATCAAATAGGCAACGAATGTTGGCCCCTCCCCCCTACTAAACGCAATGGAAAGATCTGTAGATCTCCACTGGTCTCAGCCGCACAGGAATCTCAACATGAAATAACGGGATACCGCAATTGGCTACCTGTACTAAGGTACATTGTAGTTACAAATAAACTCTTAGAATATTAGGATTAGTCTGTTATACTTTTCAGGCTAAATATATATTCAACAATATTCATATCATTCTATTCTATTCATAACGTGTCATTACGCATCAGGCTCTATAACGGCAATCAAGTCGCCGGTCTCAACCATGTCACCAGACTTTGGCAAGATCTTGACAATCTTACCGTTGATAGGAGCATTGATGACCATCTCGGTCTTCATGGCTTCCAGGATGACTACACCCTGGCCCTCCTGAACATAGTCTCCTTCGACCACACAGCTCTTCCAGAATCGACCGGCCATAACCTCGGCATGGAGCTTGAAGTGCTGGTCGTTTTCAACAAGCTGGGCGGACACGTTTTCCTCTTCTGGTTTGGCAGCCTCGGCCTTTTCGTGCTCGGTCATTATCTCCAGCATTCGCTCCTGTTCCTCGAGCTTTCGGGTGGCTACAGCCTCGATCTCCGCTCGGTTCTCAGCGAGCCACTTGGCGTAATTGCCATAGTCAAAGACTGATTCTTCAATATTCACAATGAATCGACCGTTGTTGACATCCTCAGTCATTCGATTCAAGGTTGCCTCCGAAACAGGGTAGAATTCAATCTGGTCGAACTGGTTGAGCAACCATGGCTGCTGGTTAGGTCGGTTAAGCATAAGCTTGTCCCAAATTGGAATGGTTCGACCGACAAGCTGATATCCACCTGGGGAATCCATGGTGTAGATGCACATGTACATTCCACCGATACCAACAGCACCATTTGGAGTATAGGTTCGCGCTGGGTTGTACTTGGTACCAGTCAATCGGTGTCGCGGATCAAGAGGAACGGCACATGGTGCGCCAAGGAAGACGTCGCCTCGGCCAAGGACAAGGTATCGTGCCTGGTAGACAGCATCTCGAACGTCATTTCGATCTTCGAAACCGTTAATCTTCTGAAGGAAGTCAACGTTGTTCGGAAGCCATGGCGCTTCGGACTTGATAGTCTCCTGGTACCGCTTGACGGCTTCAAGAACCTTCTTGTCCTCGAAGGCCATTGGCAGTCGGATGATTCGCGATGGAACCTGCCATCGGTCATAAAGTCGGATGGACTGCTCAATCTTGACGAGTCGCTCCATAAGGCCGCTCTGGCCACCCGAAACGTTTCGTGGGTCGTACTGAATGAGCACAGATCTCACACCCGGAGTCATCTCGAGGACTCCTGGGACATTGGCCATAACAGCTTCAGTCAGCTTATGCACACGATAGCAGTGGTTAAGGTCCAAAACATTGTCGCCATACTCTACCAGAATGTACCTGTCACCTGCCTGTCGGTATACAACCTTAGGGGTGTGTTTATCGCCAGCGTTCTTGTAGAGAACTGGTTCAGACACGACCAGTGGTTTGTTTTCGAGATCCAGGACCTTCTGGCCAGTAAGGTCAAGGCCTTCAATCATGATATCCTGAGATCGCTTGATCTGCAGGGCCTCAGAGTAGGACACTGGCACGAATTGAATACTGTCTCCTGGCTTAGCCTGGCCAATCTTCCACATCTCGGCTTCGACAACAACTGCAGCGCACACGAAACCACCAAGAGATGGACCATCACAGGTCAAAATCACTGGCTGATCACCGGTGAAGTTAATCGCGCCAATAGAGTATGGGTAATCATGAGCGTTGGATGGGTGGAGACCTGCTTCACCACCGTCCTTTCGTGCCCAGTCTGGCTTTGGGCCATTGCAAAGTCGCACACCAAATCTGTTGGAATTGTAGTGGACCTTCCACTTGGCGGCGAAGAATTTCTCTAGGTAGCCCTCAGCGAAGAAGTCTGGAGCACCGTGCGGGCCACAGGTGACAGCCACCTTCCAGTCGCTGGTCATCTGTGGAAGAATGTCGGCCGGAGCAGGTCGAGGGTTGCTGACAGGCACTGGGATATGGCAGAATTGTCGGTCGGGTCGACCAAGCCACAAGATATCGCCAATCTTAAGTGTTCGGCCATTCTGACCACCGAGGTTACCGAGGGCAAAAGTCGATCGCGAGCCAAGGTATTCTGGAACGTCAATACCGCCTCGAACAGCAAGATACGTTCGGCAACCGGTCTCGAGTTTACCAACAACAAGCTTCTGGCCAGCCTTGACCTCAACTGGCTCGAAGAACTTGATTGGTTCGCCGTCAACGGTGGCATTGGACTTGCCACCAGCGAGAGCAATGATGGAATCGTGGTGGAAGATCAGGCTCGGGCCGATAAGGGTGCATTCAAGCAATGGTGCCTTCGGGTCGTTACCGACAATTCGATTGGCGAGACGGTGAGAGAAGTCATCCATAGGACCCGACGGAGGAACGCCGATATGCCATAGCAACTGTCGGCCAGGATAATCCTGAACAGTAGTATAGCTACCAGCAAAAGTAACCTCAGCAGCAAATGGAGTGTACTTGTACGAGTCAAGCAGCTTGGTGGCCACCTTAGCCTCTCGGAAATAGGTGGAGCCGGCAATAGTTCGCAAATAGTCAATGTTGCTGACAAGACCACTGACCATAGTCTCGTCCAATGCAGCACTAAGCTTGGCAAGAGCGTCCGCTCGGTCCTTGCCGTGGACAATGATTTTGGCCAGGGTAGGATCGTACTCGGCAGAGACCTTGGTACCAATGGAAATCCAGGTATCGACTCGAGCGTCGGATGGGAATACAAGCTCGGTGATCTGGCCTGGAGATGGCAGGAAGCCCTTGACCGGGTTCTCGGCGTAAAGTCGGGCCTCCATGGCAGCACCCTGAGTCACAATCTTCTGTGAAAAATCTGGTGCTCGATCGCATGCGATGTAAAGCATCCACTCGACGAGGTCAAGACCGGTAACTGCCTCGGTAATTGGGTGTTCAACCTGCAATCGCGCGTTAACCTCAAGGAAGTAGAACTCGTCTCGCTTCTCGTCGTAAATGAACTCGACAGTACCAGCGTTCTTGTACTTCATAGTTCGCACAAGGTTCTCCGCAGAGGCGTGAAGTCGCTCTCTAGTGGCCTGTGGAAGGTTTGGAGCAGGAGTTTCTTCGATGATCTTCTGGTTTCGCCGTTGGAGAGAGCAGTCTCGCTCACCAAGCGAAATGGCGTTGCCCTTGCCGTCACCAAGAACCTGGACCTCAACGTGTCGAGCGTTATCGATGAATCGTTCAAGGAAAACGCCGGAGTCATTGAAGAAGGCCTTGCCCTGTCGCTTAACGGAGTCGAAAGCTCTAGACAATTCCTCATCGTTGTTGACTCGCTGCAGACCAATACCACCACCACCTGCAGTCGACTTGATCATGAGCGGGTACTCAAGGTCATGTGCAATCTTGAAAGCTTCTTTAAGGGTCTCAACAAGGCCAGAGCCAGGCACCAATGGAACACCGGCCTGCTGGGCAATCTCTCGTGCCGAGTGCTTAAGGCCAAGCTTTCGAATCGACTCGGCAGAAGGACCGACAAAGACGATACCTTCGTCCTCACAGGCTTCAGCGAAGTCTGCATTTTCGGAAAGGAAGCCGTAACCTGGAATAATGGCCTGGCAACCAGTTCGCTTAGCGGCGGTGATGATCTTTCTCACAGATAGATAGGTCTCAGCCGCGGTATGTCCGTTCAAGGGCACGCTATCATCAGCGTCGAGTACGTGCTGGGCGTATCGATCAGGCTCGGAGAACACAGCAACAGCCTTAATGTTGAGCTTCTTGAGGGTTCGGATGATTCGCACGGCTATCTCACCCCGGTTGGCGACAAGAACCGTGTTAAATGGCTTGGACTTCGAGGTATCGGAGATGTAGTTCTTCCAGCCACCGTACATGGTGATATCGTGGGAGTCAATGACCTCAGCGTAACCGGATTCTTCGCAGATGAAACCCTTGACCCAGGACCCGTCGTCGAGCTCGACGTTACCGATACCTAGTGGATGAGGGACCATGGAGATGAAGTCGCCGAAACGCTCAGTCGGCACGTTCCACACTTCAACGGCAATCTTCTCGCCATGGTGGGCCACTCGCCGCAAGCCTGGCTTCTTGGGCACAGAGTTTGGAAGCGCATAAAGGCGGTAAGCACGGGCTGTAGTGGTCTTCTTAGAGAGCTTGGCGTCCACCTTCTGGAGCTGCCAATTGAGAGCCATACCGGATAGGTGGCCACCCACAACAGCCAGTGGCACAGAATCAGGCTCAGTGTTCGGAATAGACGGGTTGAGGATATCACCACCGTCAACTGGAATGTCAGTGCAGCCGATGGTTCGCTCGGCAGTCTGAGCCAGGAATCTCTGAGCAACGTCAAGAAGGGCGTAGTCGTTGAACTTCTTGGAGAGCAAGGTTATACCCTGTGGAAGGCCATCGGCTCGGAAGCCAGCCGGAATGGCAAGGGCTGACATGTCTCCGAGGTTGACGAAATTAGTGTAAGTACCCTGTCGCGAGTTGACGAGAATTGGCTCCTCCTCGATGTCTTTGAAAGTTGGGTTCAGAGGGCAGGTTGGCACGACGAGACCGTCAAACTGGTCGAACTCCTGCTCAATTCGCTTGAGCATGTCCTTTCGCAGGTATTCGTAGTCGAAGAAGTCGGAGGCGGTAAAGTTCTCTGCCTTCTTGACCACTTCATAGACGACTGGGTCCACTTCATCCTTTCGCTGCGTCATGAAATCTCGGATGGCGGAGTATCGCTCGGCGACCCAGGGGCCCTCGTACAGAATTCGGGCGAGGTCGTAGAGCACAGTGAAGTCGGTAGGGATAAGCTCAGCCCCCATTTCTCGGAACTGAGTAAGCGCCTTCTTGAAGACCTCCGCGTTCTGTTCGTCACCGAAGAACTCTGGATCTTTTGGAACTGCAAATACTGGTCTCTTGCCGAAGGTCGTCAGTGGTCGCGAGGGCATTGGTCGCGAGTATCCGTATGCCTGGTCGTACTTGGCGGTCAGGGAGAAGACGAGCTGGGCATCCCGGAGATTCAGAGAGAAGATGGAAACGCAGTCGAGGGACTTGCAGGCTGGCACGACACCGGAGCACGAGAAAGCACCCACGGTTGGCTTGAGACCAACAAGGTTGTTCAGTGCAGCTGGCACTCGGCCAGATCCGGCAGTATCAGTACCCAGGGCGAATGGACACAGGCCCCTGGACACAACTGAGGCGGAGCCAGAGCTCGATCCGCCAGATACGTGTTTATCGGAGAAGGTGCAAGATGGCTTGCCGTAAGGAGATCGAGTGCCCACAAGACCAGTAGCGAACTGGTCGAGGTTAGTCTTACCTATGACAATGGCACCAGCCTTCTTGAGCAGGCTGACGATGGTAGCATCCTTCTCGGCGGTGTATTTGAGACCGGGGCATGCAGCGGTCGTAGCAAATCCTTCGACGTCAATATTATCCTTCACGGCAAATGGAACACCGTACAAAGGCAAGTTCTATTATTATTAGCATTTCTCTTTTTGGCAACGAGAGGAAAGCCTTACAGTTGGATCAGACGACAGAGCGTCCCATTGGTTCTTCAGCAGGTCAAAGCTGGCAATAGAAATCCAGGCCGGGTCCTTGGAATCAAAAGACTCAACAAGGTCTACAATGCTCTGGAAAGCCTCAGACCGCGATGCGGCTAACTGGTGGCTTCTCCACTGCTCGATAGTCCACTTACTCATCTCACAGTGAAATCTTACTCCTTGCACTGTTAGTTAATTGGCATATGAGGCTACTAAGACTTACAATCAACTAATATCCAAAGCTATCACAGATAGACAGTTTATACGGCCAGCGATAAAGTAAAGATTAAAATATACAAAACAATTGGTTAGTATACACAACGCAGCTATAAACTCTTTTCGCGCCCTAAGCTATTGTTCTTATATACCTGGGGCTCCTTGATAGGCGTGAACCGTGACCCGCTCGCGCTCAATTGAACCCCGCTCTTGCCTTGCTCATTACAGTAGTAGTGCTTTGGCCGATTCGCACGGGCTTCTCGGAGTGAACGATTCCCGGCACGCCCAATCGTGTCGGAATAACTCCACAGTCGGTGCGTCGAGATAACGAGGTGCGCTGGATAGCCAATCAAGATTTTCCGATAACGGCGTGCACCTTATCTTCGCCATTCCGGAACATGTCGGACACCCCCGCGTGTCGGATATCGCCGTCGATAAATTGACCCTCTCGCGCTGCCAATTTCCATGTCATTCTAAGCATGGCCAGTCTAAAATGGCCTTGGCCAATCGTGAGAGATTTATAACGATTCCATGGATAAGAACTGCTATGGGGAGGTAGCGAAAGTTTTTGACTGAACTACTGTGCCCGGTTGCAGCCGCGCGCCTGGACGGAGATCGTTTTCCGATGGCACCAGCCAGTACACCACCTAAACCTTGGATGGACCTATGTACCAAAAAGCATGGGGGGCCACTTCCGGAGGTAGGCTACTATAACTAAACCTTGGGAGCCCTGTCAACCAATCGGAGATCTGGCCTATCGCAAAACAACAATGCTGCTCGGGTCTTTGATCGCTCGGAGAGAGTGAAGGAATGCATGCCAAGTCGTGCTCCTGCACTGATAGATGTTCGAGATAAGGCTTTATTGGCATGAAATCTACGAAAACGAACAATTCAAAGTCTATTACTGCTAGTTTTTGTCTTGGCCATATGGAGAATTAGGTTTTGCCAAAGTGCCTGTGAATAGCGGGACGGGCTTTACTTGCTGTAAAGTCCGAAGGACAGTTTGCAGACAATACCGGAAACCCACCTTCTACTGCACGAGGGCTGCATAAACACATATATATGAACCATGGGCCATTTCACGTACAGTTGCAATCCCCAAGCCAATACGTGTTATATGTACCTGTAGTTGCTCTCATCGAGAGCCGTAGAATTACCGTAGGAGACTTGTTACCAGTTTCGTCATCCGTAAAAATTGATTTCCCAACGAAGTTTAGCTTATGGTGTGGTCGTGTCATCGCCTTCAGATGTAGATGGATCACCCCTGAAAAAAAAAAAGGTGCAGCTTCGTATGCTCTTGGGCGTTAACCGGCTGCAACTGACTGTAGAGGTCCGAACAGCCTCGGAATGAGACTACTGTAGCTATAATGGTTCTGGTGATATGCTTTGTTAAGGATGGACCCATGTTGGCAAGGCTACGTGTTCCCCCATGCTGTCGGTCTAATCCAGACTGTAACGCTCGCTGTAATAAGGACGTAGCATTATGTAACCCCATTGCCAATGCTTGAATTGCAGATCGTAGTAACTCCGGGTCGATGACCAGTACTGCAGTGGAGCCGGAAGACCATCTTGGCACGCATGGTATTGTTTGAGGCTCAGTTAGAACGGAATTTACAGGGGACGTGACACTTGCAATGCCCCTAGGAAGAGACAACTCTAGCATGCATGCTACGGCATTCAATGTCGATTATAACAGAAATTGTCTTCGTAAGCCTGAATAATCAACATGAGCTCTCTGATTTCTTGTAATTTGGTGAAATCAACGCGGAATAGATTAGTGTGGACATGGTCGAAAATTGCACACTGCTTAATGGCATCGCTCGTAACGCAGGACTTGCTAGGATTCCAAACGTTTAGCTTCTGAATGCCCGCTACGCAATCAACAGCACTGTTGATAGTCCGGGCAATATCCATAAGTGACGTGTAGTAGTAGCCTAGTAACATCTCCTTAATCTGAATTTCCTGGCTGTGTATTGTCCTGAATAAGGGATCAAGTGAGATCCCTGGCCCAGTTGCCCCAGGTAGCGGCGCAGTTTCAATACCGAACCGTTCGTGATCTCGGTGTCTAAGTGGAGTTATCACGATATCGCGGTGCCAATGTGTCAGTAGATCTTCGTCCAACTGGCCAATATAAAGGGATTCAATCGCTTGTCCGGAACGAAGCGCTCCAACAAAGTCTGACATCCACAGATCATGGTGTGTAATGGTGCCAACAATGGCCAATTTCTGGATTTTCGGCACGTCAATGCGCACTCGCTTGGCAGGACGGTCGTGCGAGTGTAGAATCACTAGCAGCTCTAGCTGTCCTCGCGGCATTTGAATACTGGCACCAAAGCCCGTGATACTATTATCAATCACTATGCTCTTGATAGTATAAGGTATGATGAGATGCGGAGGGCGGTATGGAACGCGGATATCCAAATTAGAAGTGTTTGGGTAAATCATGATCTTCGAAGGAAGGCGTCTGCTCACAGTTAGATACATGGTTCTCATAAACGGCCCAAACAGCGACAGAATATAATCATTGTTGTTAATGCATCGCTGGTCCAAATCCATTTCGAAAATTACATCTGATGAGTAATGGCGCTGTAGATATTTTACCAAAGAAGCAGCACTAAACGCTCTATTCAAACGTCGCTTTTCTCGTAGCGTAATAAATATTCTATTAACCGATGGTTCGAATTGTTTCGCAATGTCGAGTACTCTTAGCGCCTCGTTGTGACCCTTATAACCAAATTCAATATCGAGCCTGTTGAGTGATGTGTGGGCCCACAGCAATACAAAATATTTAAAAAAGATAGCCAAGGGCTTGCGGTAACGGCTATCGAATACAACTTTCACATATGTCAAATACTGTTTATGCGCGAAGAACGAGAGCAGAATTTCAATAAACTTGTCTGCAGGAGTCAAATTGCTTTGAATTTCTGTAGGTATTGCCCTAAAGTCGAGTATACACTCGCGATGGACATTCTTAATGGTTACCTTTTCATGCGGGTGAAAAACGATTATGAGTTTCTTCCAGAGCCGCCTTCTCTTCTCTTCTGCAAAACTCCTACAAACCAGTTCGGTTTGATCACACATCCCCTCATCCTCTAGGTAATCAAAAATCCTGGCCAATAAATCATATGGAAGGTTCGAAGTAACCATTATCAACGAAATTCCTGCTTAAACCTGGGGGGCTCTGAGGACTTACCTTCGTTATATATCTTTATCCATGTTGGGCCAAAAATTAATTAGCGTTATTAAGTTGTTGACCGCAGCGTGGTCTTAAAATTTATGCGGATACACGAACTAAAAATTTTTTATTAGCATTCTTGCTTCCTTGCTGTAAAGCAGAGGACATTATCAACTAGACACGATTTCCGTAAAGGAAAACAGATGCACCTTACACGTCGCCAATTCTAGTCCCATCTGTGGTTGAATGATCTATTAGTAATGACAGGCAAATTTCATGACACTGGTATTTTTTTTTTATCTTAAAATGTACAAATCGTTTACATGCTACGGTATCACGTTGGTGATGAAGTGATCCAATAAATATCAGATTAGGTAAAATGTAAGTGCGAATAGGCATCCGGTATCAGTAGGTTTATTGCACTTTCTTTCGAGGTGTATATAAAATCTACAATTGCACTATTGCCAGATGAGCATCACCATCATAAAAAAATTTGCTCAAGCAATGGATATTCAGAATAGTGCTTTTGCCGCGGCTACCCCTGAGATAACGAATCTAAAGAGAAGATCTTGCATTCAGTGAGACCCCTCTCCACAGTATACCACAGAATCGTGTATATCACAGTCCGGACTCTTTATCTCCAACGTCGACTACGCCAACAAACGGCCCGCCTTCCCCATTCCAACAGCTGCCATGGGATCCACTGATGATAAAGGAATTGAGAAGTCAATGGACTTCATTGACTTCAATTATGAAAACCCCACGGTTTTCCATGCGTGCAACTACTTTTTGAATCTACTCAAGACGAATAATTTCAAGTACCTGAGCGGGAGGGACGTCTGGGATAACCAACTCAAGCCAGGCGGCAAATACGTGACCACTCGTAATGGATCATCTCTTGTCGCATTTGAGATTGGCAAGAATTGGAAGGCTGGTCAGGGTATTGGCATTGTGGGGTGCCACATTGATGCCAATACCGTGCGATTGAAGCCCATTTCCAAAAAGGAACCTGTTGACGGGTTCAGACAGCTGGGCGCTGCACCTTACGGCGGTGGGCTTGGCCCTACATGGTGGGATAGAGACCTGTCTATTGGTGGGCGATTGATTTTGTACAGTTCTGAGAAGAAGCAATATTCTTCGGAGCTTGTGCAAATCAAGCGACCAATTGCTCGTATTCCGACCTTGGCCCCGCACTTTGGCAAAGATGCGGAAGGGCCGTTCAATAAGGAGACTCAAATGACGCCTGTTATTGGACTTATGACTGAAGATGAGGAATCTCCAACTGACGAAGAACGAAAATGCCCAATAATCGACCGACACGATATCAAATTACTTCGAGCGCTGGCAAAGGAGGCAGAGGTTGAAGTAGCGGACATTCGACAGGTCGAGCTGGAGCTGTTTGATGTCCAGCGAGGAGCTATTGGTGGCCTTGATCGAGAATTCATGTTTTGCTCGCGATTAGACGACAAGTTGTGTTCCTACGCCGCCGTCCAAGGCCTTATCAAGACCGCGGGGTCGAGTCCGGATAGCATCAATATGGTTGCTCTGTTCGACGACGAGGAGATTGGGTCGCTTCTGCGACAGGGCGCCCGGGGCGGCCTTTTCGAGTCGGTCGTCGAGCGTATCAATGCGCAGTTCGATGGCGACGACGAGCTTTTGCGTCTTACCTATGCTAACTCGTTCTTCGTATCATCTGACGTAACTCATGGAGTAAACCCGAACTTCACCAATTCGTACCTCGAGCATCACAAGCCGAAGCTGAATTATGGCATGGTTGTCAAGCTAGATCCTAATGGCCACACGACATCTGACTCCATTTCCACTGCCCTTATCGAACAGATCGCAAAGAAGTCTTCCAATAAGCTGCAGTATTTCCATATCCGAAACGATAGTAGATCGGGAGGGACAATTGGGCCTTATCTGTCTTCGGCCACGGGCATGCGAGCAGTCGACCTTGGAATTCCGCAGCTCTCCATGCACTCAATTCGAGAGGCAACAGGTTCTCAGGACGTCTATTTGGGCATTGAAATGTTCAAGGCATTCTATTCTTCCTGGTATGGTGTTGACCAGCAGTTCAAGCATGGTGATCTGTAGCGCATAGTGGTAACTTATAGATACGTTTTTCATAGAATTGCATTTACCCTCCCCTTAATTGGCCAAAATTTTTCTTTCGCTCTATTATACAGTAATTGTACTCTAAGTGCAAATAAATACGCTTACTTCTGCTGCGGGCCACCGTACTTGGCCTTCCACTCGTCAATCTTGGACTCCTCAATTCGCTTGAAGAGGTACTTGGCTTTGCCGATGCAGTGATCGCCCTTGATGGCGAGGTCGAACTTGTCTGGGATCGATCGCTCTGGCACATTGAGCTGCTCGATGATGCCCTGGGTAGTCTCTGGCATGAACGGAGTGACAAGGGCCGACAGAAGGTAGACCAGGTTGAGACCAACGCCAATGACTGCCGCACACTTCTCTGGGAAGTTGTTGAGGAGGTTGTTGTCCAGCTTGTTGTCCTGAAGGAACAGGTTGCCACGGGCAGAGATGTGCATAGCAAGCTCAAGACCTCGTCGCAGGTGGACAGCCTCCATGCTCTCATTGTACTCCGCAAGCAGCTTGTTAACGTCCGCCTCGAAAGCAGTGTAAGACTCGCCGATGGCATCGACGGAGTACTTTGGAAGCACGCCGTTGAACTTGGCATTGGCAAACTTAACAAGTCGGTTGACAAAGTTACCAAGATTGGCCAACAACTCGCTGTTGTTTCGCGACACAAAGTCCGACCACGAGAACTGGGTATCGGAAGTCTCTGGTCGGGCCATGGCGAGATAGTATCGCCAAACCGATGGCGAAACGCCAATATCCTGGGCGTTATTGCCAAATACACCAAGGCCTCGCGACTTGGAGAACTTGCCTCCTTCGTATTGGAGATATTCGGTGGTGCTGAGGTGGTGCAGCTTGGTCCACTCCTCCCTGGTACCAATGAGACTGGCTGGGAAAACGACAGTGTGGAACGGAACGTTGTCCTTGCCCATGAACTGGTACAACTGGACGTTGTTAGGGTCCTTCCACCACTTCTGCCATTCGTCAGTGTAGGCCGCGGTAATGGAGATATAACCAATGCAGGCGTCGAACCACACGTAGAGAACCTTGTCGTGGTACTTGTGAAGCGGAACTGGGACACCCCACTTGAGATCTCGGGTGATGGCTCGTGGGTGGAGGCCCTCCTTGAACCAATTCTCGGTGATGGTTCGCCCGTTCTTGGACCACTGGCCCTTCTCCTGCGCCACGTCGTTCCACGCCTTGACCTCGGACTCGAGCTCATTGAGCAGCAGGTACACGTGCTCCGTGGAGCGGATCTCTGGAGTAGCATTGTCGAGCTTGCATCGCGGGTTAATGAGCTCTAGCGGGTTCAGCAGATGGCCGCACTTGTCACACTGGTCGCCCCGAGCATCGTCGTAGCCACAGAACTTGCAGGTGCCCTCGACGAACCGGTCAGCAAGATACCCGTTGTGCTCCGGACAGTACAGCTGCTCGGTGGTCTGCTCCTTGAGGAAGCCGTTCTTGTCGAGCTTGAGGAAAATATCCTGGGAAATCTCGGTCTGCTTCGGGTCCGAAGTTCGGCCAAAGTAATCAAACCCGATCTGGAACCAATCGTATACCTGCTTGTGGATGCGGTTGTACTTGGTGCACAGTTCCATTGGGGTCATCTTCTCCTCGAGAGCCTTGGTCTCAGTGGCAGTGCCGTACTCGTCAGTACCGCAGATATACAGGGTGTTGTAGTTTCGCGCCTTGGCGTATCGCGCGTAGATGTCCGCACTCAGCACAGAGCCGACAATGTTACCCAGATGCGGCACGTTGTTGACGTATGGAAGGGCAGAGGTGATGAGAATGTTTCGCTCTCCATCCTTGGGCAGGATCTTGTCCTCTGGCTTCCTCACCTTGACCGACTCGTCTACGTGAACGGCTCCGGTGTTCTCGGGCTTTGGCTTCTCTGGAGCCGCAGCTGCCGCAGGCTTTGGAGTGGCAGCCTTAGGGGTGCCAGCAGCAGACACGGATCGCGAAGATAGGCCCGATGGAGGCGTGCTCCCGTCCTTGGTGACGAACTGGGTCGCCGTCTTGACAGCCGGCTGAACCCGTGGGTTGCCGGAGAACTTCTGATACCACAGCAACAGCTGCAGATCCTGGGACAATGCGCCCTTACCGGCGAAAGTAACCAATCCGTGGAGAGCTGAGAAGGCAATGACGTTGGAGACGGTCAGATCAGAGCCCTGGAGCTTGGAACTCAACAGCTGGCACGTCTTCTCGTCCAGCTTTGATCCCTGTTTCAAGGCGTTATACAGAACGGTCTCCTCGAAGGAGATGACCGATTCTTCGGCTCGTGTCGGGGCCTTCTTCGCCAGGTACCGCACCATGGCATTTGGCTCGATCAGCATCTGGTTGCCCTCGTCGATTCGAAGCACAGGGGTCGCCACGTCGTCGGTCGAAATGACCTTAGCCGAGGGCTCGAACAGGTTCACGGCAAGGATCGCCTTTAGGTTCTGGGCGACCGAAAGCGGGTCGCTAGCATTGGGGACTAGCAATTTCATCTTCCAATACTGGGGGGAATGAATGGAGGGGTGTATGACTGAAATTTCACTCGCGAACTCCAAGCGAGCGGCGAAGCGGCCTCGCGCGCCTCTCCACTCCCCATCACTCTTCATCATGCACTATCACACGATCCTCATTGCCGAGACCCCTCATGAGCGAGCCATAGGTACGGTAGTTTAGTTCTATTTAATTTCTATCTTCAGTTCGTTGTAATTCAATGTATTAAATGTATTGTTAGAGCTGGCCTAGAACAATGTTTAGTTTAAGAGCAGCAATGGGCATCAATGCGCATAACTGCGTAGCAAGGTAATGTAGCATGGCTGCTACCTTAAAATTAACTCTGGGTAATTTCAATACAGTCAACTTGGAATGGCTTAAGTTCAATTCCGAATATTTCAACTATGGGTATTTCAACCGTGGATATTTCAACGTTGAGTACTGTGGATATTTAACTGTAGATCAATTACCCGGTAACTAGTAGAGGTATGGATAACTGTGGATATAATATTCCACCTTCAGATTAGTGCCAAGCTGATTTTCAAATGGAATTTGCCAATGGGATATGTCTTGCTTCGAAGAGCTTCCTTCTTTGAACTAGTCAGTGTGGTGTGCTTGAACATGTCAGTTTTTCAAAGACACTGTATATTCGTTTGATATCTGGTCGACTAATTCAATTGAGAAGTCCAATCTTAGTAACTGTAGCAGCCGGTTATATCAAAAATGCATATACTATAGTCTATATTTACATAAATCATCACGTTTGTCATCACATTAAAGGTTTTTTTACTGCTTCTCAGAGGTGGCATTCTCCGGAAGAGCAATAGAAGGCATGTCCATGGTGGCGTTTTCTGGCAGGACCATTGGAGTCATCTTTTCAGAGCTTCCTCGCTTCTGCTGAGGCAGAATCATGGGCGAGGTTCGGTGGAAATAGTTGTGAACCTCGTGAGGGAAGTCGTCCTCAAGGTCGCTGTTAGAATCATTGCAGTCTGGCTCAAGCCACTTGGCTCGCTGCTTCTCCATCCAGTCCTTTCGCATCTCGTCAACCTTCTGCTTGTAGTCGAACTCCGGGTTGTAGTTCTTGCCCACGCCAAGGAGACGCTCCCAAACGCTCAAGTGTCGAGGGTGAATGGCCACACCGTGGTAGTCATCGCCCCGTCCCTCTCGAATAAATTGCCATCGTCGGTCCTGCTCCTTGAGATCAAGGCCAGTGGTGTCGGGCAGAAACAGAAGAGTCAGCACAACACCCATAAGGCCGAACCACGGCACAAAGTAGAACTTGGTTTGGGTATCAATGTAGTTGTAGAGCACAGAAGCCAACAGGGCACCACACTTGCCAGTGGCCGCGGAAACACCGTGGAAAGTAGCTCGCAGTGGAGTAGGGAACACCTCGGCGGCGATAAGGAAGGTGACGCAGTTTGCACCAAACTGGGTGAAGAAGGACGACAAGTAGTACATGGCCTGGAATGCAATAACGTGCTCAGAAGTCGTGTAGTACTTGAAGTGGAAGCCTGGAACGACAAACAGAACGAAGCACATGAGGAAGCCGACAAGCATCATTCGACCACGACCATAGAACTTCGAGTCAATGAGGAAAGCAGCCATATAGTAGCCAGCCAAGGAAACACCACAGTTAATCAAGTTGTACAGCCAGCCAACCATGACCGAGTCACTACCCGGGTTGAGTACTTGAATGAACTGGCCCTGGAACAGCTTGTTACCGTAAAAGAAGACGTTGGATGCAAACCAGGTACCGGCGGTAGCAAGGAGTCGTGGGCCAAAGCTTCGGAGAGCCATTCGCAGACCGACCCAATCGTAGCCCTTCACCTTGTTCTTCTTCTTGGCCTCTTCGAGCTCCTTGGACTGCGGCGGCATCTTCCAGATTCGATGGTACAGAATCCACAGGGTTCCGAGAGCCGGGAATGCAAAGGCCACTCGGAAGGTCCACTGGGTCGCCACCGTCGAGTACGGTGGGTTGCCCGAGCCGTGGTGGAAGATCAACAGCAGCAGAATGAGCACAACCTGGTTGATTAGCTGGCCCCAGCCCTGCATGAGGAACGCCAGAGTGACTTTTCGACCTCGATGCAGTCGGTCGTCTTTGGTCGAGGCCTTGAAGGACGAAGAGTTGCCCTTCTCCATACCAGAGGTGGCAGTCATGGGGTACTCACCGCCGACGCCAATCGAGTAGAAGAAGAGAGCCCACGAGTAACAGATGACCCACCCGTTGAGAGTGGTGCCCCAACTAGACATGAGCATAACCAAACCGAGCAGCATGATAACGGCGTCCTGGATAAGACCAAACCGTCTACCCAGACCGTCGCCAATCAAACCAACCACAATGTGGCCAAAAATGATGCCAGTGATTTCGAGGTACGTCACGGCGGCAACCCACGTCCTGTTGCACTCAGTGTGGTCCTTCCAGCACTGCGGCCAAACGGCCTCAAACAGAGGCTCGACGTTACCGATCGAGAAGAGCACATAGCCCTCGAGGCCCATACCCATACCGGGCAGCACGCAGTTTCTAAAGTACCACCTCACCGGGCTCAGCGGGTCTGTTTTGAACATGTTCCAAACGATGGCGGCTTCCCTCTTCGTTTCACTCGACTCCTGGTTGTAAATAAACTTGTACTTTTGCCATCGCGGCAGGTCGGCCCAGTAGGTGCCTTCTTCGGTGTAGCAGTCGTCGGGGCGGAACAAGTATGAGAAAATGGCCCGCTCGTCCTTATCGCTTGGCGGCACAAAGTCGTCGTTCTCCACGAGCTGGCCGTCAATGGTATCGTATTCCTCGGCGCCGTGGGGCAATGGAATCTCGCCCAGCATCGGGGCGTGGTGGGTTAATATGTGAGCATTATGAGCTCCGTACTGGTTCGACATGGTCCCTTCTATTACAATTGTCGAAATGGAGCCCCTCTAGGCAGAATAAATAATTAAAAAAAGAAGGAACAATGGCAACGAAAGAAAGAATGGCAAAGAGAAAAGAGAGAGAAAAAAAGGCCTCAGATCCGAGATATTGGAGCCTTTTTATGAAGTCACGTCGAGCAAATAAATTTTTTTTTTTGGTCCACCTAAGTCGCACTGATTAGAGCTCGAATGGGTACTGAAAAAGCAACCATGCATCAAAAATTTTCGAACACACTCTAGGTTAGGGTTGTGAGCCGCACAGGTCAGTGACCAAGGAGAGCCAATCAAACGCCGGCCCCCTCGCCACGTTTTCGATGCCCTGGTCTGTGACCACCACTGTCGGCCGCGCCGCCCAGCCAAGACATGCGGTCTTAACAAGTTGAGATCTGTGACCTGACGGTCTCGCGGCATAGCAGGGCCGTTGCCAAGTTGAGCGAGAACAATATCGATCTTTGCCCGTTTTAGGGGGTCCGCTACCCCCTCGATCGTACGTACCGGGTAAAGTGCTAGTTCCGAAAGGGCAATGCATCGCCCGAAAGTAGCAGGAATCGGGCTTCGCGGGCCCCTCAAAGGTTCCGCACTGGTGCGTCATTAATCGATGCATCTCGAAAGGCTGGCACACGCACTTGCGGTTTCTCACAAATTAAATCAGATAACGATTGTGCGCCTCGCCAAACCGGAATTCGATTAAATGGCCGAGAGACAAGCCACTTTTGGGAGCCTCGCCCAAAGTAAGCTTAGTTTCCCAAGGCTCCGCAAAAAAGGCTTAGCATTGAGTAGGAGGCTTTGACTCCAGGGGAGGTCTGGAGAGCCCGGAACGCCAAGGGCTGGTAGTGCACAAGCACGTTTAGACCGGGCTCTCTGTGATAGGCGTATATTCCTGCAGATGCATACGCAGCAATATGCGTAGCCGTTGCGTCCCAGCTCGAACCTGAAAAACGTGCTCAGGGTACTGGCCAAGGGCACCACCACGCACTATTTTCGTGGTCTGTGACCATATCCCCAGGATCGAGTCCGCATACGCACCCCGCCAGGGTGGTTGCTCGATGATGCATTACATTGTACGTGGGTCTGTGATATGTAGATACGGAGTGCCATTGTCACGTGTCGAGAATTGCTAGGGTCGTCATAAATGTGGAAAAAAAAATCAGCGATCCGCGAAGGGAAAGGGTCGATATTTATATTTCAGGACCTGCAGCGTAGATATCAGATATCATGACGACATTTGGATAGTCGTCTCCATATATCGTTTGCGGATAATCAGATGTTTTGTGTAAGAGTTAGTAGTTGTACTCAACCTACGCAACCCAGCCAATTTCCGGCTAGGCCTTAACACCGCTTCTTGTGAGCACGTAATATGGAGGAATACACTTCCTTTCCGTGCTCAAGTGGGCATAGACAGTGTCGTAGAATGGCAAGTAGAGAGAGGGTTTGGACTTCGAGGGCCAGCCCTCGAGCTCCCGTAGCTGGGGGCCAGCCCCCAGACCCCCCGTGTCAGAATAGATCGATTGGGCGCAGCTTACGTCGCGGGACCTTCTTCGTCTGCTTCTCCGTAGGCGAGCTTTTCCTCTTGGATGGATTGGCCCATTTCATGCGAATGTAGCAATGCCTGCAGCTGTTGCCGGACTTGGAGTCCCACACCCCTCCTCCGCCGGATATGACAAGCTCTAAGTAGATGCGCCTCCCCAAAGACTCTGAACTCAATGCACTGGCTCGCTTGAGGAAGTTGTACTTCTGGACGAGTCCATGCTTGGCTACGAACCGCTCGCTTAGTCCAGCCTCGCTCGCATGGCTCCATTGCGGCGGTGGCTCAGCATTGAGCCTTGGACACTCAAGATAGACAAGCTGGTCGCACTCGAGAAGACTCTGACTTGCCCGCTCTGACGGAGACGCATTGCCAAGACAGAGCATACGTAAGTTGGCCCAGAGACTCTCGTTCCGCATGGCGATCCGCCACGACACAAGAACGCTCTCAGGAATGGTGCTGGCTCCCGAAACGTCCAATGCTACAAGGCTGCGCAGGCTCATTACCTCAAGATATTGCTGGCCCGTAAGCTGTATATGGGATAAATCGAGAAAGACTAGCCAATTGCCAAAGTCTTTTGCGGTGAGTGGCTTGAAAGAAGGTAGCCTGGGCAGGTATTCTATGCGATGGCAATTCTGGCCACTTAAAAACCGCGTCAGGTACTTATGTCTGGCAGGACCGGCGTCCACACGGATCTTCATTGCGTGACACTGGAACTCGGGAACACTGCCAAACGTCTTGGCGAATCTGTCAAACAGCTCAAACGAATCGTGTCCATCAGCGCACACCATCTGCCATACTAACTTCCACGCGCCATTATATGTTCCGAACGACATGAGTCCTCTGTCCAAGTCTTCGGAGTGATCTGCCAGCACCCTAGCGCATAACTCTCTTAACGATCTCACTCGCGATTGATTTCCAAACGCCTTTAGCAAATCCTTTCCAAATGCTTTCGGAGCGATCTTTTCCCATCTCTCTGGTTTGTAAGACGTGTCAACATAGCTTATGTCGTTGCTCTCGTTTCCGTGAGTCGCATGCTCGATCTCAACCGGTAATATAAACACTTTGCGCCGGGACTTCAGTCTACGCAGGGCCTTCATGGTATCCCAAAAGGGGCTTCGACCCTGTCTTTCACAAAGCGTGGATCCTTGGACTACGGTACTCTATTATCGGTACCAACAGTAGCACTTCCACCTTACAAATCAAAAAAAAAAGGAATACTATCCAATATAGATTCGGCGTACGAATAGCTCTGGAAGATAGTAGTGACCGTTATGCAGGGATAGTGATCACCATCAATGTAGGCACTCTATTACCGGTACCAACACTTCGCAACTATTTCACCACTTCAAAATAATCAACTGTTCCAACAATTCAAAACCAGAAGGCTGGTGGCCAAAACCTAGTTATTCAACATTCAAATACCAATGCTGGAAGATTATAGCGATCGCCATTAAGGTCGGCACGGCTGTGCCCGTTTCGGCCCGATGAAAACGATTTCAAATAAATTTATTCGTCCACGCCATACATGCATTCAGGGTCCAACCACTGAGGTCCGCGAAAACCTTTAATACGCTTTGGACCAGAGATGGAGTACAAGACGAATTATATCCACTCTACGTGGGCAGGAACGTTCCGGTGTCGTCCGGACCGATACTACCAGCCCCAGAGCGTCGAGGAGATCCGGTTTGTGGTCGAGAACGTAAGGAAGCACGGCCGCACCATCATGGTCACTGGCGCGGGTCACTCTCCGTCGCGGCTGACCATGACTTCGGACTGGCTCGTCAACTTGGACAAGTTCAACCGCATCGTCAAGTACGAAGAACACGGTTCCGACGACTGCAAGTGGGTCGATGTCACCGTCGAGGCCGGCATTCGAGTGTTCGAGCTCAACAAGATCCTCGAGGAGCGCGGGCTGGCAATCCAGAGCCTCGGGTCCATTTCCGACCAATCCATTGGAGGCATCTTTGCCACGGGCACCCATGGCTCGACGGCGTACCACGGCAACGTGTCGCAGCAGATTGTCGACCTGACGATCATGGTAGCGTCGGGCGAGAGCGTTTTCTGCTCGCCGACATCGAACCCGGATTTGTTCCGGGCCGCTCTGCTCTCTCTGGGCAAGCTGGGTATCATCACCCATGTGACGATCCGGGCTGTGCCCAAGTACTCCCTCGCGGCTACGGTGGAGGTTGTACCCTTTAAACAGTTCCTGGAGGAACTGTGGTCCAAAGTGTGGACTTCGCACGAGTTCATCCGCGTGTGGTGGTTCCCATATGCCCGGCATTGCGTTATTTGGAGAGCCAACAAGACCACGGAGGAGCCTACGCCGAGACGGACTACGTTCTACGACACGACGCTGGGACGCTTCTTCTACCAGTCTCTGCTGTGGGTCTCTGTCAAGCTGTTCCCGCGGCTGACTCCGGCCATTGAGCGTTGGGTCTTCGCGCGGCAGTTTGGCTACGAGCACTCCTTGGGTAACGGCGACCACCAGGTGTTTGCTTCCGTCGAAGGTCACAACATGGACTGCCTCTTCTCACAGTATGTAAACGAGTGGGCCATGCCGCTGACCGAGGGACCCTCGGTTTTGCGTAAGCTGGAGAAGACCATTGACGAAGCTGCTGCGTCGGGGGAGTTCTACGTCAATTCGCCCTTTGAAGTGCGCATCGGAAACACTACTACTACGCAGTCGACTGACCCAATCGACCCTACGGACTACTCTAACCAGATTGGGGCCGTTCCTGGCAACCAGCTGAGGCCACTTCTCGATCCGTCCCCCAAACTGCCATACGCTAAGCACCCTGACGTTGACGAGACCTCCCTCACTCTGTTTCTCAACGCGACGCGATTCCGCCCCTTCGGGTGGGACTGCCCGATCGACAAGTGGTACTCGGCATTTGAAGCCATCGCCGCCGCCGCAGGCGGCAAGCCGCACTGGGCCAAGAACTACCTCGGAACGAACCCCACCACCGCGGTGTCCAAAGACGGCGAGATGCGCGGGCTTGGGCCGGTCATCGAAGAGTGGTATGGCGAGGATTTGGTGCTGTGGAAGAAGCTGCGTGCCCAGTACGATCCAGACGGGGTATTTCTTCCGTCTAAAGACAACAATTGGATGGAAATCAACGGCCTGCTCGACTAGGCCGACCTTTCATCTTTTCGTTGGGGGGTCCCCCAAAAACTCGGTCGCTTCATCATCAGCCGCACGGCTGGCGAGACCTGCCTTCGGCACTTCCCGCGCCCCCAACTAATTTCAGTCTCCACAGGTGATAAATGGGGCCCTAGATCCCTGTCTCCACTACCGTATTAATTGGCTTTTGCGAACTGTTAAAAGAGCCTCTGTATTGAAGGACGACACTCGAACAATTAAATTAAAGGACGGGATATAGACCAGCTGGGTTGTATATATTTTGAAAATGAAAGAGGATAGCACGTCGGATGTGGACCTGCTGAGGGACGGTGAAGGGGAGGATAAACATACCCTGACAAGCAACCTCGTAGTAGAATTCACGCGGTTCCGCGAGAACCCGTATGAGTTCATGAAGACGCTAGCGCTCCATCTCCACGGGTCGTCGTGGCGAGCGTATGAAGACTACACGGGCCATAAGCTGTACTACCCCGGCCTGTCGGAGTCTGTGTTCGAACAGACGCTCAACAACCCTATTACTCAGGCGATGATTGACGATCTGGCCGAGCGGGCGCTGGCGACCGAGCAGTTTGAGACGACCGAGCCGCGGGAGCGGCGTAAGAACCAGGTCGTCCGATGGCTCAGTGAGTCTGCCCAGAAGATCATTAGTGACATGATGTGCAAGTTCGACAACAAGCCGGTGCTCCAGTTCATGTACTACTGCGTCGCCCAGATCTTTGCCCGGTCGTACCACCAGGGCGTGCACGTGAACCCGGAGCAATTGGACCGGATCAGGGCCAAAGCCTTGGAACTGCAGGCCAAGAAGCAGTCCATGATCTTCCTACCGTGCCATAAGTCGCATATCGACTACATCGCCATCCAGTTCATCTGCTTCCGCATGGGCCTGTCGCTCCCGGTGGTTGTGGCTGGTGATAACCTCAACTTTGCTGTAATTGGCCCAATGCTGCAGCAGGTCGGCGCAATGTACATTCGGAGGTCTTTTGGCGAGGATAAACTGTACCAGGCAATCGTCCAGGCGTACATCGAGACGGTGCTCTCCAATGGCATCAACTTTGAGTGCTTTGTCGAGGGAACGCGCTCGCGCACTGGCAAGTTGCTGCCGCCAAAGTTCGGCATTCTCAAGTACATTCTCGACGCAATTCTCAGTGGCCGTGTAGAAGACACCTGGATCGTTCCTGTGTCGACGCAGTACGACAAGGTGGCTGAAGCTGAGGCATACGCGACGGAGCTGCTGGGCAAAGAGAAGAAGCGCGAGTCGTTTGCCGACTTCCTCAACGCCAGCAAGGTCCTCTCACTCAAGCTAGGACGCGTCGATGTGCGGTTCCAGGAGCCCTGGTCTCTCAAATCCTATGTTATGGACCAATTGAACAAGATGACCGCCTCCCAGTCTCTCTCGACCGTGACTCCAGACATTCGTAGCCACATTCTGCGGTCTCTGGGGTACCGCGTGCTGGCAGATATCAACAATGCGTCGGTGACCATGCCCACTTCGCTTATCGGGACAGCGCTGCTGACTTCGTCGGAGCGAGGCATCAGCTTCCGTGCCATGGTCTCCAAGGTCAAGTGGCTCATTAACCGGGTCCACGAGGCCGGTGGACGCGTCGGAACCATCTCAAGAAATGCAGAAAAGGGCAATCTCGACGCCGTGGTCGATAATGCTCTCAAAGTGCTTGGGTCTGACCTGGTAGGCCGCGAAGAGAAGGGCCTTCTCGAACCCATATACTACGTTAAAGACGCATTCAAACTGAGTTACTACCGTAACCAGGTTATTCACCTCTTTGCATCCGAGGCCATAGTCACAGTGGCCATGTACACGGTCATCCGGCAGAGCAACGGCAACTCCACACACATCTCAAAGGCAGATCTTTTGGAACCCGTAAAGTTCCTGTCGCGCTTGTTGTCGAAGGAGTTTGTCTACGGGCCCAACGGTCTCGAAACTAACCTGGACCAAACTCTCGCCAAACTAGAGGCCCAAGACGTGGTCGAACTCGACAACACGGGCACTGACCTCTATGTCAAGCTTACTTCCTCGTTGTATCCCATCGGCAATGACCACGAGACGTTTGACTTCTACTGCTACCTCGTATGGCCCTTCATGGATGGGTTCTGGCTTGCTTCGGTTATCCTTTTTGCCCTGACGCCGAAGCTCAATGAAAAAGACTCCGTCGTGTGGGTCGAAGAAAAAGAGCTACTGAACATTGCCCAGATGCTTGGCAAGACCTTCTACCATCAGGGCCACCTCACATATTACGAGGCTGTCAACAAAGAGCTGCTCAAATCTGCATTGAACGAGTACCACGAAATGGGCATCATCATTAAGCAGAAGAGTTTGGACCGAAAGGGCAAGCCTGTTATGGTGGCCATCGCCAAGGACTGGGTTCCCGCGCGGTTCGACGTGAGTGCAAACACCACTGAAGAGCAGCGAAAGATATTCCGTCATAGCGATATCCTCCCTACGGGCAAGCTCTACTCGTTCAGCGAGCTCATTTCGGAGTCTCGGCACAAGACTCTTCGACACCATGACATGGCTAGCACCATCAAAGGAGCAGATATGCTGCTGCTTCGGGTGTGCTCTCAGCTTGGTAGTCGGGCCAAAACACGGACCGTGACTCCACTTACTAACGAATCTAAGTTGTAATTCTTCCATCCTGTAATATACCTTTGCATCATCCTTTCTGCGGATAATTATAAAACAAAAAAAAAGCACAATTATATTAAAAATTGCAATAAATAGCATTAATAGATTCGGTTCATTGATTCGCGCTGTTTCGTCAGCCAGCCGGATGGAGTTTGATTGGAGCTTTTAGTTATCGCGGTGTTTTCCTGTTGTACGCGGGATGCAAGTGAGTACCATGCACTTGAAACTAGCTCCAGCTCCGTTTGGAGCTGCTTCGTTTCTATATCCAAACTTTCATTCTCAGCCTTTACTTCTTTGAGCTGTTGTGTGAGGAGAGCAATGTGCTCCAGAATGTCAGCTGTCTTCTGTTGATTAACACACTCCTCCAATTTTGAGGTGCTCATTTCGGGTATAAGTCCGATGGAGCCCACTGGCACATCTGATATATCCATCTTTTCTGTCATTAGCCTAGCGATTTCCAATTGTGCAGACTCTAGTTGTCGTTTCAGGTCCTCAGTCACGCTGTCCTTAGAACTGGTCATCATGTCTTCTTGACTTTCGCTTAGGGCAGAGGTAGATTTTCTCCTATTAACAGAACGCATGGACTCATTCTTCAATCGGTATATCTCTCCTTCCTTCTCTGCGAGCTTTCCTTCTAGGGAACCTATTGTCGACTTGTACAAAGGTATCTCAGCGACAACGCCACTTAACTCTCGAATAGTTTTCTCTTGATCAACCATCTTATCTTGTACTGCTCTCAACTCCGTTTCTAATTCGGCAATATAATCCTTCGACTCAGCAAACCCAGAGAGCCCTAACTCGGAGACGAGCTTTGCGGAATAAGAGAGGTCCTCTCGTTTCAACTCCTTGTTCTCCTGTTCCAGTAGAACAACCCGCTGGGCCAACTCTTCGCGCAATGCATTGTGACGCTCCCTTTCCATAATCAATCTGGAAATTTCCTCCTCTAATTCAAATTCGCTGTCGTCGCTTGCTGGCGGCGTGCTTTGTGATGCCCCATGGCCATCGTCCATCACGGCAGAGACAATTCCCATGAATATCGCCTGATCTTCCGTATCCAATTCGGTCTGAATTCTATTGATAAACCTCTCATTCTTGTCACATGTAACTGATACTACCATCACCATGGTCATGAGCTTGATGACTTCATTCTCGTCGTTTTCTGACGCGATCAGAGTAATATTGGGTGTGTTTTCAAAAGACTTCTTAGTGACTTTGTAGAAATACTTGTCAATACGAGAGCTTATCTGCTTTAGCAGCTGAAGCTTGCGTATAAAATCTGCTCCTTTACCGCTCCTGTTAGGAAGATCAAGTATTAGAACATCGTCAAAGTATGTCCTGTCGATTTCCTTCAATATGGCCCCCACCGTATAGCCATCTCCTAAAGCACTAATATCGGATGCACTTGTAAACAGATTTGCCTAACTGTTAGTTAGGATAGCCCTTGCTGAGCTCCAGTAAGCTTACCCCCAGGCCAGTATAGCCGCCTTGGTTCTGTCCTCCACCATATTTTATATGTTGATGCAGCACATGCCACAATCTTCTACAGAATGTTGATGTCGCGGCCCGGAGATCGGCATCTACCCCTGGCGCGGCTGATCGCCCACTACGTATTACCGGTAAACTGTATATTGAAGTTTAAGCTTATGAAATGCTTAGGATAGAGGAAAACATCATCATCGCAGTATAGTACAATATTCTATTGATCATTTCTTCTTCTTGGACATGGGCCGAGCATTCTTGTCCCTTCGCTTCTGCTTCAACGCACGCTGCTTTCGTACAGCCTCGGTGTCCAAGATGCCATTAGTAGTAGCAGCCTTGTTATTTCGCATACCCTTGACCTGGAGACCCTTCTCCATAGCCGTTGCAACCTTCTTCTTGCGGGCACCATAGTCGTCTCGTGCTTTATCAGCCATTTTAGGAGCAGTAATCTTGTTATGCTTGAACCTCCTGTTGGATTGAGACTTGGCACCATTGTTAATAGTTGACTCCATTGCACCAACGACCAGGTTTCCTGCCTTGTGCGCAGCCTTCCACTCGTCAAACTTGCCGGTTCGGAAGGAAGCAGGGATCTTGGTGCCGCCCTCACCTCGGATATACTTAACATTGTCAATGCCGTTGCTGTTGACGTACTTGCCCTTCTTGCTGTCCCATCGGATCATTTGCTTGGCCACCTGCTGTCGGCCCTCATCGTCGAGATCGAATGTCGCCGTTCGAGCCGACTCGACGAAGTCGCCATTAAGAGCGTATCCACGCTCGGAGGCAGCTTCGGCTGAGGTGAAGTGCGACATGTAGAAGCTCTCGTCCTTGAAGTCTCTCTTTCGCTTTTTCCTCTGTTGCCGTCGCTCTTCCTCCACCTGGTCCGCGTCCTGGAACACAGACTCGATGTCTCGTTCTGAAGCTGAAGTCAAGTCGGCAGTACCATTGCCCATTTCCTCATCAGAAACGTGACCTCTAGCGTCCTCGAGCTCCTGCTGAGACTTTTTGAGCTTCTTCTTCTCCTCAGCTCGAACCTGAATAGGGAGGAGCTGTTTTCGTCTTCGAGCCATGAGCTGGGCAACCTCTTTGCTCTGTGCTGTCTTTTTGAACTCAAACACAGTTTCCTTGGCCCCTTTTCGATTGGCAAGCTTTTCCAGCAGCTGCTGCTTGGCCTGCTCCATGCCCACCTTCGCTTCATCCTGGCTATTATTTTTCGTGAAAAGGAGATTCTGCTCGTCCCATCCATCCTGGGCCACTCCCTTGGCACGCTTTGCACTTTCTGCTGATGCAGCCTGTCGCGACTTTAGATACTGCTTCTCACCCTTGTCGGCCACAGAGAGCTGCTGCTTAAGATCGTAGTCGCGCGAAATAATATGCTCTATCTCTTCAGCCACATTCTCGACTTCGTCTCGGGGGAAGCCACCGAGCACAAGCCGTTCGGTAAACGGGTTGTTAACGGTATCCGCAGCAGCCTTGGCGTTCATTTTGCTGCCGAAAAGTAGTTTTCTGCCAATGAATACCTCGAGATCGAGCAAGTAGGGCAGCTCGTGTTGCTGAATCAGCGAGTAGGCCCAGCCTCTACGGCCTGCTCGAGCGGTTCGACCGACTCGATGCAGGAAGACCTTAGGGTTAGAGGGAATAGAGTAGTTAATAACGTTGGCGAGAATTGGGATATCGATACCTCGAGCTGCGACGTCGGTGACGACCAAGATATTCGTTACACCACTCCTGAACCGAAGTAGCTGCTGCTTTCGCGCAGACTGATCAAGAGTACCGTAGATATAAGATACCGCGTAGCCCATTTTCGTTAGCAGGAACTGGATGTACTCGACATGATGCTTTGTTGGCACGAAGACAATAGTCGAGTGCTCTGAGACCAGTTCGTTGGCTTTTGGAAGCTTTGGAAGCCTGTGTTTCTTCTTATTGTTCTTCTTGTTCTTGCTCTCTTCTTCGTTTTCGTCCTCGTCTTCACTGTCGATATATTTCTCGTTGAGATATTGCTTTTGTTCGTCGGTAGCCCCAGGCACCTTGATAACATCTTGTAGGAGATACCCAAGTGCCGCATCTCGTTCACGATCTTTGATAGCAAAGAATGCCATTTCGAGATTCTCGGAGATTTTTGTCTCTGCGTCCAATCGAACCAGGATAGGGTCCTGGAGACCGGCTTTGGCGAATTCGACGAGGGACTTGGGCAGAGTAGCCGAGAAGAGCAGCGTCTGGCGAGAAGTGGAGAGCGAGGCCAGAATCTCGTTAAGGTGGTCTGCGAACCCGAGTTCAAACAGTCTATCAGCCTCGTCAAATACGACGTACTCGATTGATTTAAGATCAAGCTGCATTTCGACCTTGAGATGCAGCAGTCGACCCGGGGTAGCGACTATGATATCTGGGTTGGACATCATATATCCAAACTGGTCCTGGAGGCTATCACCACCCATCAACAACACGGTTCTCAGGTCAGATCCGCGGGAAAAGGTCTTGATCACTTTCAAGGTCTGCTCGGCCAGCTCTCGATTGGGGGACAGGATCAGAGCACGAGCACCCACCTTGGCCGAGTGCACCTTGAGCCGCTCAAGCATAGGCAGGACAAACGCTGCCGTCTTACCACTACCGGTACGCGCCATACCGACTACATCCCTACCATCCAGCACAAATGGAATTGCCTTTCGCTGGATTGGCGTGGGTGTCTTGAAGCCCTTCTTAGCGATGTTGGTTTGGAGGATTTTTGAGAGCCCCAAGCCGCCGAACGTGCCAGAGGACTTCTTTTTTGTCAACTGAGGAGCCGCGAAGTAGCCGGCAATATTGTCTTCTTTACTGTCGTCATCTTCTAGCTCCATTCGCGGGAACGCTTTATCAGTCTTGGAATCTTTAGCTTTGGTGACGGCTTCGTCTTCGCCCTCGCCTTCGCCTTCGGAGGAGAGAATTTCGTCTTGGACATCTTCGTATCCGAATTCCTCCTGTCCCGATTCCTCGGAGGAATCCTCGTTAAACGCGAGGTTCTTGGTAATATCAAACTCCCCTTCACTGTCCGACATATTATGGTTGATTCATTGATCTGAAAAAGTTCTCCGATATCACTTTATCGCGCGGCTATCGATTTTTTTTTTTTTAATTTTCCATATAGCGTAATTAACTACACTCCGTTAAGGTATTAAATATTTTGGGAGGATGGAAATTCTGGGAAATTAGCTAAGGCTGCTCCATCGCCAAGCTGCTCCGCGCTTTCTTAGTCTTGATGCAGTAAAATGTAATGGGCTGGGCTGTCGACTCCACAGTACAATAGTGTAGCGAAAAAACTCATCAAATACCTATTACACACGATAAGAAACCAGTAATATTGAGTTACAACGTACCGAAAGAATATTAATCAATTTAACTACAGTGTAATTAAATCAGTAATATTGAGTAAATTAGCATCCTATAAATAAGGCGCCAAAGATAAAACGTCATCACAAGGAGCGTTTGCGATCATCACTCAATGTCAAAGATCCACACACACACTCAGCCCCCCACCTACGTAATAGCCCACAACGCCCGCAATATACTGTACGCCCCTCGCTCGCCTAATGCCAGCTCCAGCAACTTTGGCTGTATATTCTAACTACCTTAATGACGGAGAACTGAACACACATATCGTACTGATACGTAGCTCTTGAGCGGAGCACACAGTGTGAGACACATAATTTTTCACTGGGGCGCGGGCGCAAGCGTGAGGCCGAAAATTCTTTCGTTTCCTCTCCCAGAGAGGGCCACCTGCCTAAACGGGGAGGCGAGAGCCCCGGTGGTGCGCAGTCAATCGGCGGCCATCGGCCAACAGCTCGGCCAGCCGACTATTAATGGATAGTCCACGTACCCTCCTCCCTACTGTAGCACCGTATGAAACGATCCATGTTGCAATACCTACCCTATGTACTACCGATGGGCGCAGTAGCACAGTGTAACAGTTCACTGCTCACTTATACAATAGAGTATAGCAGACTAGACCAAACAAAGTACAGTAGTAGCACCCGTAGTTGAAGACAAAGTAGTACCTTAAAGCCTTGTCCTGAAGCTGCCCGCAGTAATCTTCCACTGCCTACGTAGAGCCTACATAAACGTGGGTAATGAGGAACCTGCATCGTCTGGTGAGGGTTGCTTTTTTGCACTGCCCTCATGGGTAAAAGGGGGGAAGCGGCTTACGGCGACCGTCTTCTTCCCCTGCAATCTCACTCATTCCCGCTGTGCCTCCTACCGCAAGCAGTGTGTTCACAAACGTCTTAATATCCTCTGCCTAAGTATCACACACAAAACCCGGTTCAGCTCCTCTTCGTTTTACCCGTGCGGCAGTTGTAAGACAGCGCTGGTCTTTTTCTCCTCCCTCTGGTTTGCGCGCAAAGCTTTTAAAAGTAGCGCGGGGCCTTTTTTTATTGGCATTTTTCCTATTGTTGAGATACTAGAACAGACGACCGAGGTCTTTTTTTCCTTGCATTCTATAACCCAGCTCGAGAGGACCAATTCGCCTTCAACAACAATACATTATTGTTGTTTTTTTTTTTAGCTCCGAGGTTAAACAGCTCAGGTTAAATCTCCAGTTGGCGGTACATTAATATTGGGACACTCAACGCACACACCACAATAATAGGAAAGGGGCTTATATTTCTCGCTTCCCCCTCCCCCCTTTACGTTTTTTTTTCTTCTCTCCCCCTCGACCTCAGCTTAAATAGAGCTGGTTCATACCAATTGCTACCGACTTAGAGGAGCGTGGTTAGAAGGAGTTCATCTGAATTTTTGAACGGTTATAGACCTTTTGGACTTTCGCCCCCTTTTTTTTTTGGTAGAATGAGAAGAGAACTAAGATGGCTGCTGGCAGTCAACGGGACAATCATCCTATTCCTGCTGTACCAGGTCTCTGATTTGCTGTCCCTGTTATATGACAACAGCGCTAGCGACACTCTGACGGTGGCGGATCTGGAGTCTGAAGGCCCGTCGCTCATCCCCAAGATCATTCACCAGACATACAAAACGGAGGCCATCCCCGAGATATGGAACCACACGCACGCGACCGTCGTGGACATGCACCCAGACTATCAGTACATTCTGTGGACCGATGAGTCGGCTCGCAACTTTGTCAAGGAGCACTACTCGTGGTTCCTGCCGACTTATGATGCATACCCATACCCCATAATGAGGGCGGACGTGATCCGTTACTTTGTGCTCTACCACTATGGCGGCATCTACATTGACCTCGACAACGGTGTTACTCAGAAGCTTGACCCGCTGACGAAGCAGCACGCGTGGCTTCGAAAAACCAAGCCGACCGGCGTCTCAAATGACCTAATGGGCTCGCGCCCCAAGCACCCGTTCTTCAAGAAGGTCATCGACAACCTCGAGAAGTACAACCGCAACTGGTTCGTTTCGTACATCACCATTATGTTCTCGACGGGCCCTCTGTTTGTGTCTGTCATTTGGAAGCAGTACAAGCGGTGGGGCATGCCAAAGGAGGACGTCGTTTCGATCTTGGTCAACAAGGACCCTACAAAGTTCTTCTTCACGGCCCAAGGTTCCTCATGGCATCTTGGTGATGCAAAGTTTATCATGCAGATGGGCAAGCACTGGGTGTTCTTCTTTTTCCTGGGCACCGCGCTTGTGCTGTCTATTCTCTATCTGCAATACCGCTTCTACCAGTGGCTCGGGCGCCGTCTATCAAAGTCCCGTTACGAACGACTCAACCAGGAGGTTGTTTAATATTTTTACCCTCTATCCTCCTTTTATTTATTGTTAACGAGAAATATGATGTTTTGGTGCTTTCATTTGTCAAGAGAAGAAGAAATAGAGCATTCTCGGGTGTATCGAAGGTCGATCCTCCTGCTGCATCACTGTGCGGCTCGTGCGGCGCTGGTAGCCGCGCGCGTGCATGCATACACCTTACGGTTAACCTATTAATGAACTGATTATTATAGCTTGCATGCAATGGCATTACTATTGATAATTCTTTTGAAGTACAAAATAACGAATAATGTGTAATCTTTCAACATTTTCAGCCGAAGAACGAATGGTGTGTAGTCTTGCAACATTTCCAGCTGTAGTGCTCGTTATCCGATGGATCGGTTGAGAACGAGAATAGACGTAATATTTTTTTGGCCCACGTTGCCTGTATATGGCCATCGATGAACGATCTATCGCTCAAATGACATCACAATCTCGACGCGAAGCGTCGCTAAGGGGGGTTTGGGGGACTGCCCCTCTCCCCCCCCCCCCCCCAACTTCATCATATGCTGGGCGTATACTGCTCCGGCGCTGGACGTCTGGCCAGCAAAAATAATATCGGGTGAAATAACTGATAGTGAAAAATTATTTATCGGCGAAAGATTTTGGATCTCAACGCTCTAAACCAGCTAACATCATGAGCCAGCTAGCGAATCAGTTGGCGGCGTTGGCTGCCAATAATGCCAGCGTTGTGCAGGATAAGAAGCGAAAGAAGAAGCTTCATACCGTTTCTCTGGTCTACGACCCCAAGGTGGCTGCGAATCAGACCTATGACGATATCTACATCGAGAGCATCGACGCCCTGCTGGAACTCGAGGCGCTTGATCCACGGTTCAAGGCGTTCGAAACCAGCCTGTTCTCGGACACCTCCAAAACTATCGATAGACTTGTCCAGGTAAGTAAGCATTCCAGGATGCGTTGAGTGGAGCTAACGGAGATAGACCAAAGAGCAGAATGATATGCTCGACAAGGCAATTGAGAACTTCCTGTCTCTCATTGCCCCCAGAATTAAGCTGAGGCCAGCCCTGAGAGCCCTTGAATGGCTTGTGCGAAGATTCCAGGTGCAGACGTATAACACAGAGTTGCTTCTCCTGACATTCCTGCCGTACTACTCGTCGGAGGTGTTTGTGCGAATGCTGGACGTCTGCCCCGAGGATAAGCTGGGCATTTTCTCATTCTTGGCCCAGTCGAAGAAGACCATGCACCCGCCGTCGAGGAATTTGATGGTGCGAGCGTTGTCTTCGAATGCCCAGCTGTTCGAGTTCGTCGCTTCGCACATCGTCAGAGTCATCCAGCACCATCGAGAGTACCACGCACTGTTGGCGTTCTGGTCCTCTACTACGATCTGGTCCCTGGTTTCGCTCAAGGAAGCTGCTACTCCGGCTGACGATATCGTGTCTAAGGTGCTGCCGCATGTGTCTGTTGCCCTTCCTCTTAAGAAACAGCCAGAGGCCCAGATTGCTGCGTACATGATCCTGGCCGTCTTGCAGTCCCAGTGCGACCTCTCTTTGGAGGTGCGAACTGCTGCTATTCACACAATCAGCCGGAACTGGTCTGCTGGAAGCTTCAAGGCGGGTTTGGCGTGCATTACTCAGCTCGTTTCGGAGGACGACGAGCTCGATGCCAAAACTTGGAATACCATTAACAACATCACTGTCTCCGAGGAGTCCATCGACGCCGAACTCATCGATCTCGCTGGCAGGTACAATATCGCGCGATTTTTGGTCGCGTGGTCCCGAGCCATGTTCAACCAAGAGAGTGACTCGTCCATTTCGAGCATCGTCAAGGTAATCAAAGGTACTACCATTCCATCGGGCTTTAAATTCATGATCGCCGTTGGCGCCCTGGAACGAGCCTCTGCTCCAACCTCGACGGAGCAGAAGAATGCCCTCGTTCAGCTGTTTGAGTACTGGTTCGCCTCTTCGCCTCAGGTTATCAAGTCTGCTATGGCCGATAAGAAGATCTCTGTTGATGAGCTTGAGTTGGCTCTTCAGTCATCTATTAATGGCGTGTCTGCGGAGCCGGTCGTCAATGGTGGCGACGGTGACGTTGATATGGCTGAGGCTGACACAGAGACGACCACTCCTGAGGCCAAGATCAACAAGAAGGCCCTGGCCTCTGCTGTTGAATCGGTCAGCTCCAAGACTGACTCATTCTTGGTTGAATCCACCGAGGAACTAACCCAGTTGGCAGGCATCTTCTCGCAGTCGGCTCTCGCCAAGTCGCACTCTCTACTGGCGAAGATTGACTCCAAGATCTCCTTCCTGGCGCGAGTCTGGTCAAGCGCATATCCACTGGCAGCGCGATCGTTTGCCCTGTCGAGCGTCGTCAAGCTCATTGAAGAGACTAATAACACTGACTTCCAAGCACTCATTCCGACCCTTCTCTCGGCACTCGGCGATGAATCGGAGCGAATCCGAAGACTCGCCGGCGTTGTCCTGGACACCCTTCAGAAGAAGTACGCCAAGGGATTCAAGAAGCCTGCTATCTGGGCTATGGAGACAGTTTATGGCACCGAGGCTTCCTTTAACGTCAAGTTTGCCACTACCGAGCAGATCAAGACTATGCTTACTGAGTACATCTGCGCAGAAATGTCGCACTGTGTCATGGATCCAGAGTACATTGTACGAGTCATCATCAAGATCTTCGACTCTGGCAAGAAGCTTGGCGACCCGATCTGGGCTTACTTGGCCAGCCATGCCTTGTCCGTTCCTCTACCACAGCTCAAGACTGCGCTCTTGAAGATGGTCAACGCGAGAAACGGCAAGAGCGATTTGCGTCTGTTCGCTCCCTTGCTTGATACGTGGATTGAACAGCGGTCCCAGTGGCAGGCTTTGTGCGCTGAGGAGCGAGCCGACTTTGGCGCTCTGGAGCAGCAGGTCGTTGCTATTGTGACTACTGGCGATAAGCAGGCACTCGGCTTTATTGAGACCTGCATTCAGGGCGACGCCGAGCTTGCCCAGGTGGCCGGTGCCCAGCTCACCAAAAACTGGTCGCATATGCGTGCCGATTCCCAGCTGTCCATCACCAAGGTCCTTATCGACTCCGCCCTCAATGAGTCTGTTCCATACGACACCCTCTCTGTTCTTCATGCTGTCAAGCTTAGCGTCAATCACTTTGTTTCTCTGCTGCGAGATTGTCAGCTGACCGCCAACGAGGAAGAGAGCGTGAAGAAGCGACGCCGACGATCGAGTGCCAATTCTTCTGTGGACAATAAGATAGCTGGTATCGCCGAGAGACACATTAGAAAGCTTAGTGTGGTTCTCGAGCTTCTCGAACGAAGCGAAGATCTTGGCAGTGTCGAGCTCCTCACTCAATTGTTCAATATCCTTGCCGATGTGCTGCTCATTCCTGATTTACCAGTTGAGTTCACGCTTCAGGCTATCGCCAACTGCATGATCAATGTGGTGGTTTCGTTGAAGCAGAAGAACCAGGTGGGTCTGGACTCCAACGCCAACCGAATCGATCTCATTGTCAACTGTATTCGAGGTACCAGCTCGCCACAAGTGCAGAACCGATTTTTGTTGTTGGTGTCGCATCTGGCCACACTTGACCGTGAAATGGTTCTCCATGGCGTTATGCCAATCTTCACCTTTATGGGTGCCAACACCTTGCGACAGGATGATGAGTTCTCTGCCCACGTCATCCAGCAGACCATTGCCAACGTGGTACCATCTCTGTTCCATGACAACGCTGGCAAGGTTGAGGACCTGGATGTTCTTCTCAAGTCCTTCGTGACTGCATTCCCACACATTCCACGGCACCGACGAGTCAAAATGTTCACCACTCTGGTCAACACTCTCGGCGTTGAGACCAGCTATTACCGATTTTTGATTCTTGTTGGCGCTAAGTACCACGATGCCAGAAAGCGACGACGACAGCAGGAGGCATATGCCTTTGTCCAATTCTTTGACGCATTTGCACGAACATTCACTCCGTTCGAGCGGGTCCATGCTATCCTGCAGTACCTGGAGGTTGTTGATACAATTCCGCTTTCCCCAACCGAGGAGGAAATTGCCTTAGTCAATGCTGCTAACGCCTCGAAGCAGGACCTCATTCAGCTGAAGATCAACCTCTACTCGTTTGTTACTGAGATTATTACCGATATCCTCAAGCAACAGAACCAGACTATTGATGAGCTTGAAGAGTGCTCGCTCATTATTCAGAACCTCCTCACTGCGCGATCACAGCTCGGGGGCGTTTCCAAGGAGCTGGATGAGGCTGTGTTCTCGCTGCTCGGCAAGATTTTGGAGCTTCTTACTATCGACAAGTTCGTGGTGGTTGTTGGTAAACTGGTTGATTCTCCGGCTGATGCCAGTGTTAAGATGCACGCTCTCAAGCTGATCAAGAGCAAGTTCGATCTCGAGCTCGCTAGCGACGAGACTGCTTCTCGGGCCGCCGTGGACGCTGTCAACATTCTCAAGAAGACGATTGGAGTGGTTGGCGAGCAAGACGCTGATATGAGTGAGCTTTGCCTCGACTGCTTGGACATCGTCGTGTCCAAGTTCGGCCACAACATGGCTGTCGACGCTGTCGTGTCGCTGCTCGATCTCTCAGTTGCTGGCATCAAGAGCTCATCTATTGGCGTGTACGTCACATCTGTAGCTCTGTCCAACACGGTGTGCTCTATTGTCGGCGCTAGAATGGTCGGCTACTTTGCCAAGATTATTCCTCCAGTCTTGTCGCGAACTACTGAGGCAATTGAGGCAGGCGGCGACAGCGGCGAGGGCAAGAGCGTGCAGCTGGCAATGTTCGGTCTCGTCGGTGGGTTCATCAAGAGAATCCCTGCGTTTATGACCACTTCCCTGCCGAGCATTCTTGAAAAGGTTATGAAATCCACTGTTGACTACGAGTCTCAACAGAAGGTGCTGGATGCTATTGTCTATGGTATGGATACCAAGTCCGTGGTCAACAGTCTCAGCGGAGCCTGGAAGCATGCCAAGGATTTTGATTCCATCTCATTGTTCATTGAGGCCATGGACAAGGCAGTTGACCGGGCTAGCAAGAAGGATATCGCTGTTCACGGACCAGCACTTGTGTCGTGGTTGCTCACTGCGTTCCAACTGCGGGGCAGCGGCAAGTTTGATACTAACGACATCAACCGAATTGAGCACAAGTTGGTTCACTCAGGCATTGCCATTGTCATGAAACTCAACGATAAAAAGTTCCGACCATTGTTTGTTCGAATGGTTCGATGGGCCATTGATGGCGAAGGTGCTGTGGGCATTGATGCAACCAGCCGAAGAATTGTGTTCTGGAAGTTCCTCGGCAAGCTGCTCAACTCGCTCAAGAGCATTGTTACTAACTACTATGGCTACCTTGTGGATGCTGTGTGCGACATCTTGGCTACAACCGAGAGCGAGTCTCTCCGCCGACTTGTCCTGTCTTCGCTGATTACTTCATTCCAGTACGATCAGGACGAATTCTGGCATGCCCAGGCTCGATTCGATAAGATATCCAAGGCTCTGCTGGCCCAGATCCCATTGCCAGACATTAACTCGACCTTGGGCAATGTTTTGGTGAAGGCTATTACTAACCTTGCCGAGCTCTGCTCTTCGCCAGATACCAACAAGCAGCTTAATGACGGTCTTTCGGTTTATCTCAAGGAGAACAACACTTCCACCGCTAAGATCTGGGCGATCAGAACTCTTAAGGGATTGTATGGTTCGTCCTTGGGTGAAGAGTGGGTTTCGATGCTGCCTCAGCTTGTTCCATTGATTGCTGAATTGTTGGAGGATGAGGATGAGAAGGTGGAGAATGAAGTTAGACGCGAGTTGGTTCCTGTTGTTGAGGACGTCCTGGGTGAGGATTTGGATAGATACTTGTCCTAAAAAAATGTATAGCGTTATATGCTTTTTAGCACTTTTAATTGATAATAACAAACCATTACCCTTTTATTCATATCCAAATATATATATAACAGCAGCGCTCTATTGTCGTTTTGCAATTTCAGCCTGGAGCTTTGCCGCTGGATCAACTGTATCAGAGCGGAAGATCTTTTCAGCTGTATCAGAGCGGATGTTCTTCTCAGCTGTAGCCTTGATAGATCTCGGAATAGCCTTCGGCCGAGCATCATTACCGCCCGGCGACGCTTGAGATGGAACAGGGGGGTTTGGCAACTGCACCTTTTGCTGACTTGGCTGAGTGGGTGGCTTTTGCTGAGCATTTAGCTGTGATTGGCTTGCCTGTGGTTGGGGCTTTTGACCATTGGGCTGTGGCTGTTTCGGCCCGCCCTTTGATTTTGGTCTCCTAGGGGTTCTCTGTGACTGTTCATTACTGTCGAATTGTTGTTGGACTGGTTTAATAGATCCATCATATGCATCAAGCCGAGGTCCGGGCATACTTTTCTGCGGCTGAGATGGCTGCCGTGATGTATTCGATTGAGATGGCTGTCGTGGCAGAGGTCCGGATATACCTTGTTGAGGTGGCTGTCGCGGCTTAGGAGGCAGTTTCATGGGCTTTTCGGCAGCTGCATCTTGAGGGGTCGCATTGGGGTTACGCGGCTTGCGGTTCCTTTTCTTGGCCGGCTTTGGCTTGGTCTGTTCTGCTGCTGATGCTTCTCCAGATGCAGCAGGAGACCCAGACGCAGCATGAGATCGAGAGGGAGCAGGATATGGAGCAGGAGACCCAGGAGGAGCAGGAGACGGTGACTTGCTAGGCAGTTGCGGGGTGCCAGCTTTCGGCTGCTGCGGTTCGACCTTCTGCTTTCCTTTTGATCTTGGCTTTCGCTCTCGTTTGGCGGCCTGTGCCTGGTCGTTTGCAGTCTGCGGCTGATCACTTGCAGTCTGCTGTTTATTGGCTCCCTTAGCTTTCTTTCCTGTTTTCTGTGAATCAGGAACCTCGACTTTCTCTCCTTTCTTGCCCTTCTTGCTGGGCTGTTTAACTTGCTTCTTGGGGGGCTCCTTAGGCGCGTCCTTCTGGATAAACAATCCCTTGGGAATCTCTTTGCCGGCGTCGCGGGCCTTCAAAAACGACTGATATGCTGGGCTCTCGGAAATCGTACCTGCCACAGGGTCGGGCGTGTCTCCGGCGATTGGAGTCTGGCTAGGGGCGTACTCTACCCGCACAGATGTAGTCTTCTCCTGGTTTGCCCCACCGTAGAGCTGGTTAATTGCTGGGATAAGCTGCTTGAACTGCTTGAAGAACGACTTGAGGTCCTGGGGAGTCTTGAACGTAGCGTATGCCCGCGAGTATACGGGGAGCTTGTTGACTGGATCCTTCGACGACACTTTGCCTTGCATATAGACCCGCTCCGTGCACGTTTCATCGTTCATCTTGAGAGCTACGAGGCTGTCAAACTCTTCCTTGGCCATTCCCGGGGGCAAAAACCGCACGACGAGCCTCAGCTTAGGCGGTTTAGTTCCTTCGTTGCTCTTGGTACTCCCTTCACTGCTTCTGGTACTTGCCGCGGCACTAGCAGTAGTACTATGGCGGCTGTCCACTACGGGTGGTCCTCTTTGGACCGCCGCATCTGACATCTTTGAGGACTACACAGGTTAGTACATGTCATAATCTATCACATTCCACTTACTAGCTTTCTATGCTTGTGATGTCAATGAAGTGTCGGTCGGTGATGGTGGTGATACCCGGTGATCGAAAAACTCTCCGACAACACAACTGCACAAACCCTGTCCACCCTTTTAGTCCCGTTAGTCCCGCCAGTCCCAGGAAGCAATAGAAAAGAGAGAGAGGTGTGGTGTAATGTCGGTGCAATTGTGGACCCACCAGCTGTTAGAGGTGACCAAGGTGAACCCCCCGACCTACGCTGTCGCATCTGATCTGGCTGATCTGTTTGACCTTTACCTCGACAACCCGCAGGTATCGTCGCTCCAGAATGACATCCAAGATAACAACGTCGATTTTGAGGCTACTGTGGATGCCGCAGACTTCTTTGAAGGTGACTGGCCCGGGTTTGTCGAGCTAACCAAGTCGTATCTGCGGTTCTGCCAATCGGTGGAACCGTACAACCTGGCGCGGTCGTTTGATCTGTACGGCCAGTTCTTTGCCGACCTCCAGGCCGCATTCGCCAATGGCAACCGAGGCGCCGTATTGCATCTGGTCGTCGTCCAGACGTGTCGCCAAACACTGCCGGTCGCCATTCGGCTGGACGCAGAAACACAGTCCGCAGGCATGAGAGCCGAGTACATCTCTTCCGTGCTGCTGAAAATCTTCAATTCCATTCGGGCTGAGAAGTCTACTGGCCCAGGGGACCAGATCTCGCGCAATGCGTCCTATGAGACTCGCCAACAGGTGGCCGTGACGTCGCGGAAAGCGGTCATTCTATTCGTAGCAAACTCGCTATGTCGACTCTACTTTAACCTACGCACTCCCTCGTCCTGTGCCAACGTGTTTTCCAACATCCACACGGCCAAGGTCAAATTTGCCGGGTTCTCTCAGGCAGAAAAGGTCGAGTACCGGTACTATCTCGGTCGGTTCTACCTCATGAAGAACCAGCTGGTTTCAGCCTACAAGCATCTGCGGTATTCGTTTGACAACTGCCTGGCGACGTCCGGCCGTAACCGCCAGCTTATCCTCCACTACCTGATTCCGGCCAGTCTCCTCCTCGGCAAACTGCCGTCGCTCTACCTCCTCGACTCCTCGGGGCTAGACCCTGTCTACGGGCCTCTAGTCCAGGCTGTCAGAAGGTGCGACTATACATCGTACATGGCTTACTTGGAAGAAGAGCCTCGCCGAAGCTGGCTACTTCGTCGCGGACTCTACGTTGCCCTGCGGTACCGCGTCGAGGTCCTGTTCCACCGCAACGTGCTCTACCAGACCTGGAAGGCCAACGACCGCAAGAACGTCCTCTCGTACCAGGCTATCACTACGGCGTTTGCGCTGAGCAAGACGGGCCACCCCGATGAGCTGCTCCACCGCCAGGACACAGAATTCATGCTGCTCGAGTCCGTTCTGGCCAGCCTCATCTCGCAGCGCCTCGTGCGCGCCAACATCTTCTCGCGGTCCTCCATGCTCCGTCTTCGAGATGTCAATCCCATACCAAAGCTCGTCGAAGTCCACGACATCAAAGAGTCTACAGTTCTCGAGGCCGACGAGCAATGGATGCGCGACTAACCCCCCTCTGCAATCCCCTGGGGCTCTGCATTGGTGTCTACCAGATACTCCGCGAAGCGGAGTTACGGGGGTTTGGGGGCTGGCCCCCAAGTCAATTGAACTAGTGGAATATCCATAGGGGGTTTAATCCCTCCTGGCGCTCCGCGGAGGGGAGAATTGAAGCATCGGAACGCTATGCTATAAGCCGGTCATTGGGTGAGGCTGACCGGGTTGGGTGGTTCACTTGTGTCGCGGGAGGGCGTTCTAAGTCCCAAGGGAAAAAGGCCCGGCGGAAAACGTATCCACCATCACCGACGAAACGCTTCAACAATGCCGGACAGGGGCCCAGATGTGTGGCTGCAGGAGATCATAAAATGCCAGTATCTGCCTGAGAATGATATGAAGCAGCTGTGTGAGATGGTTAAGGAGCTGCTGATGGAGGAGTCGAACATCCAGCCCGTGCAGGCACCGGTGACGGTATGTGGCGACATCCACGGGCAGTTCCACGACTTGCTACAGCTGTTCCGGGTCGCGGGCGGGTTCCCGGACGACGTCAATTACGTGTTCCTCGGGGACTTTGTGGACCGGGGCTATTTCAGTTTGGAGACGTTCACGCTGCTCATGTGCCTTAAGGCCAAGTACCCGAACCGGCTGACGCTGGTGCGTGGGAACCACGAGTCGCGACAGATCACGCAGGTGTACGGGTTCTACGAAGAGTGTCTGACCAAGTACGGGTCGACGACGGTGTGGAAGTGCTGCTGCCAGGTATTTGACTTTCTGACGCTGGCGGCGATCATTGACGGGCAGATCCTGTGCGTGCACGGCGGGCTGTCGCCGGAGATTCGCATGCTCGACCAGATTAGAGTGCTGTCGCGGGCGCACGAGATCCCGCACGAGGGCGGATTCTGTGACCTGGTGTGGTCCGACCCGGACGACGTGTCGACGTGGGCCGTGTCGCCGCGGGGCGCCGGATGGATCTTTGGCGCCCAGGTCGCCCGCGAGTTCAACCACATTAACGGGCTCAATCTCATTGCCCGAGCGCACCAGCTCGTCATGGAAGGGTTCAAGTACCACTTCAAGGACAAGGATGTGGTCACGGTGTGGTCCGCGCCCAACTACTGCTACCGCTGCGGCAATGTCGCCAGCGTCATGAAGGTCGAGGACAACCTGGTGCCGACCTTTTCCATCTTCAATGCCGTTTCCGAAGACACTGACCGCATGACCCCGCAAAAAGCTCAACGACGTGACTATTTCTTGTGATATAATGAACTCTGCATCACTTAATATTAATGTTTCTTACTTCCTGCTACCCTCTCTTCGTGGACAATGACCAATTGCACTTATTTTCTCTCCAAAGAACCCACCTTGCAGTCATTCCTTTCCCCAACTACGATTCGTTACAGCAACAATGACCAATTTTATGATGGCAGGTGTATTCGAGGGCCGGCCCTCGAGCTCCCGTAGCTCCGCTTCGCGGAGGATCCTGCTCAATTGCATTGATCCTCTGCATCTCTAGCAAAAGATTTGTGTGTAACAGAACTTGTTGTTACAAACTCCCAACAACTACCGGTACAGTAGTAACAAATTAGTTACAGCTACTACAACAATTAGTTACAGCAAGTAGTACAGTAGCAGCAATGGCTAAAAGGGCTGCTAGCTTTTTTACTACGTTTGCAGACGATTGTGATTGTGGAGAATATATGCTAGGTTAGTGTTGTTTTCGGAACTTGAGAGGAATGTTCTCCAACTGCGCCCACGAGCCGACCTGCTTCTCGTGCGACTCCGCCTCATCCCCGTGCTCAAACGCATGGTACAGCCTCTCATGCTCAATGTCCTCCGGGTGCACGTTTTTCACATCTGGATCGTCCTTGGCATGGTGGGTCATCCAGTGGTGTACCTCGTACTCGTACTCGTAGTCTCCGTGGTGGCCCGGCCCAAGGCCAAAGTCTGGCAGCTCACCCCCTTTCTGGGTAAACACTCGCCATTCCTCAAGAGTGATAACTCCATCTCTATCCGTGTCGATCATATCCAGCACCGTCTTGAGCACAAAATCTTTCGTGGCCTGCGGGATCCCCTCGGTCTGCTCATGCTTGCCCATACCAGTACCATCACCCACAACCTGTTCCTTCAACAGACCGTAAAGGTTAATGATGTCGTTGGTCGTCCAGGTATTAGATCCGTCCGAGTCGTGTAGCGTGAAAAATGACAGCGCATCAAACGAATCAATCATATGCTCCTCCTTCATGTGGCGAACCTGCCACGAGGCCTCACCCGGCTTGGGCGTAACAATCTGCGGCAGCTGAGATGCAAAGACGGACCCAATAGTCGCCGCTAGGACAGCTAGAATGCCTGCTCTCATTTTATCGTCGTGATTCGTATACCGTAGGTAGGGGGAAAGGCGTATGCATCTCGAGATCTCCCAGCCCCTTAAAGGCGTGGAACATTTCGTCATTTTACATTTTTTCGCCGTGCGGCGCGGTTCGTGGGGCTAGACCGGTACTCGAGATCTGGAACAATACCGTCACTACGCTTCCAGCAAACGGCTAAACACCACATTAACGGCAGCCAAATGGACCATGGAGATACTTGACATTTTCTTGGCAATTTGGTTATTATCTCCACGTTGAAACGCTTTCATGTTATACGGTAGAGTTCTTGTCTGCTTTACAAGAAATCGCTTTTAGATAACCCAATCTTTGGACAACAATCCTTATATACCAGGTAGTTATAAGCAATAGTTGGGAAAAGGATGAATGGATCAGCTGGCTTTTTGCAGTTTCATCCTCCTCAAGAAACTACCGCTGAGGTGTTTCCGATGTTCAACCTCTTAATACGAAATTTTTAGATAGTGAAAATATTGTGGTATCCTCGTGTGCAAATGTTGATACATCTAATTATCAATGGTATTCCATATTACGACTCATCAATGTAAATACTATGGCCCATCCTCTGCCGGTATAAATAATCAACGTAACATCTTGTAGATAGACTGAGTTGGTTGTGCATAACGGAAGAACCGCTAGAGTCCGTTTGAATCACCGAATTGAATCATCAATGCAAAATAGACAATCATTCAATGATTGATTATGCTTAATGGAAGGTCAAACGCAGAATAAATTAGTTAAGAAACAAATAATATATACACATCAAAGTCATTCAGCTTATTTCTTTTGGGAGAGTGGAACAAGCTTACCAATTGCCGCCCTTGGCGAGCTTCTGCTCACCGTACTTCTTGATTCGGATCGAGTTGATGCTGATGAAGCCAGAAGTGTCAGTTGGGTCAAAGTCGGTCAGCTCGTCCATAGAAGCGACAGTAGCGTCGTACAGCTTCTCGGTCTCAGATGATCGGCCCAGAATCTGCAGAGAGCCCTTGTAGGCTCGGCATCGGACCTGACCATTGACAGAGACCTGGGATGGAGCAATGAGAGCTCGGGTGTAGTCGCCCTCTGGAGAGTAGTACAGACCGTTGTACAGAATTCGCGCAAAGGTTGGGGTAACAAACTGGTCTCGGATGGCTCGCACCTCTCGGTCCAGGACGAGACCCTCGAGGTCAATGTGAGCAGATCGGAGAATGGTAAGACCCGGGGTCTCGTAGCAGCCTCGGGACTTGATGCCAATGAATCGGTTCTCGACAATGTCGATTCGACCGACACCGTTTCGTCGCGCAATCGCGTTAGCAGTGAGGAAGAGTTCGACCGGCTCGGTGACTTCCTTGCTGCCCTCGTAGACGATCTTGGTTGGGATACCCTTCTCAAAGAAGACGGTGAAGTCTTCTGGCGTGTTTGGAGCATCGGTTGGGTCGACGGTGAGCTTCCACATGTCCTTTGGTGGAGTGGTGTCTGGGTCCTCGAGGATACCGGCCTCGTACGAGATGTGGGCCAGGTTCTCGTCGGTGGACCATGGCTTGGCCTTGGTCTGAGCAACTGGGATGTTCTTCTCAGCGGCGTAGTCGAGCAGGTCCTTTCGGCCGACGAATCGGTTGAAGAACTCTGGCAGTCGCCAAGGCGCAATGACCTTGATATCTGGCTTGAGCGCGTAGAAAGCAAGCTCGAATCGGACCTGATCATTACCCTTACCGGTACAGCCGTGGGAGACAGCGAAGCAGCCCTCCTCCTCAGCAACCTGGATCTGGGCCTTGGCAATGACTGGTCGAGCCAGAGAGGTACCCAGCAGGTACACGTTCTCGTAGATAGCGTTGGTCTGGACGGCTGGGAAGCAGAGCTCCTCGACGAACTCCTTTCGCACGTCCTTTACGACAAACTTGGTGGCACCAATCTTAAGGGCCTTCTCTCGGGCAGCCTCGAAGTCCTCCTCCTGGCCGACATCGGCAAGGAAAGCAATGACCTCGTAGTCCTGCTCCAGCAGCCAGGCGAGGATGATGGAGGTGTCGAGACCACCGGAGTATGCCAAACAAACTTTACCCTTGCTCATCTTTTTTGTGTTATATGTCCAATGTTCAATTGAAGGAAAAAATGGGTCGGAAAAGGTGGAAAAATCGCCGGTCCTTTATACCCTTGATCTCTCCGCGATTGACTCATTTTGTGCACAACCGAATTTTTCACTGTCCCCGGGTATACGCGGCTCCGAAGGGGCATCGGCGGGAAAAATTAGTCAGAGCCCGCCCCTGTCGTATAATCCTCGATTACACTGTATTACATGTAGTTGGAGACATAGAGAAAGATTTAGTCACCTCATCTCATCGCTCGAACTGCATGAATGGGTTTTTCGTCGTATTCTCTGTCCAATTTCCGTCGAGAGCTGGTTAGGAGCGGCTTTGTTCTTGGGACTGCGGGGAGGAGGGGCGGTGGGGCTGTAAGCAGATCTGAGTACGGCAAGGAATATATGTGCTGAGATCTGCTTACATCAAGCTTTCCCCTATCAGCTTATCAGCGCTTCAACTTATGGGCTCACTTGGAGCAATCTCTCTCTCTCTTACGTATATGCTACAATTCCTCGGCGGAGCCGAGCTACAGGGGGTTTGGGGGACTGATCCCCCCAAGAATACATTCGTGCCAAATCTATAGTACAGATATCGGACCCGATAGTAGCCATCTCGGTGGTGCTGCAGTGCTGCAGCTGGACCTAATTTAGCAGCACTGGGAACCGTGCATCGCACATAATACCTGTCATTTAAAAGATAGGCGGATCTTTGTAATTTTTTTTTCTGATATCTCGCTGGCTCGACATTGAAAGGCTACGGGACCATACAGGAGGAATTACTCCTACAGTACGTAGTAGTAGAGAGACCTTTGTTTCTGTTGTGTGGCGATCTTCAGTTACACGTATTCAAAATTAAACGCGGCTTCCTATTGGAGATATATTCGACAAATCCATAGTTGATCTTCTTTTTTTTCCAAAGTTGATTTTATTCTAGGCGTCTGTCCAGGGTCTATTAATTTTTCCCGTATTGTCGAGTCTGAGCGAGGGTATTCCATGAAAGTGACGGTGATTAGTGGCGGCACTGCGACCAACTCGCTAGTGCCTTATCTATCCGAGCTGTCCTCAGACTCCATCGCATATATTCTGCCCATCTCAGATAACGGCGGATCGACCTCTGAGCTCATCCGAGTCGTCGGTGGCCCGGCAATTGGCGACATCAGGTCTCGTATAGTGCGGCTGATCCCCCCTGAAGCGGAAGCACTAAGGGCTCTGTTCGCCCACAGACTGCCCAATAACTATCCCGAAGCACGGACCGAATGGGGCACTATTGTTGACGGAACCCACAGCATCTGGGATTCGATAGAGACTCATCAGAAGGAGTTGATCCGGGCGTTTTTCATTGAGGTCAACGGCGAACTGCTGAAGCGGGCCCGCCCAGGAAGAGAGTTCCGCTATGAAAAGGCCTCAATTGGAAACATGTTCCTTACTGGCTCGCGTATCTTTTGTGGGTCCCTTGAGTCTGCCGTCGAGCTCATGCTGAGAATCACGCGCGTTCCGTCGTCGATTCAGGTCATCCCAGCATTAAACACTAACTTCAGCCATCACATCTCTGCGCTGCTTAAAGATGGCACGGTCATTACAGGCCAAAGCCAGATCTCACACCCGACACACACATACCGCGATGTGGCAGGGAAAATGGACATTTCTTTGGGCAGCACTCGGGTAGGCTCGCCGATGGTGTCTACACCTGCATGGTCTACGCCAACGTCCGGAAATATCACCCCGCTGCGCGACACTGAAGACGCATTCCTGCCCTTTGCGCACCCAGACCTCACTTCTTCTCAGCTGCATTTCTCCAAGCAGGCTAACGAGCCTTTGCCATCGCCAATTGACCGCATCTTCTACATCAACCCGTATGGCCATGAAATCCACCCCCGCGCGGGGACGCGTCTCATCAATACCGTCTCGTCGTCTGAAATGGTTGTTTACTCAATTGGCAGTCTTTATACCTCTACCGTCCCCATTGTTTTGTTGAAAGGGTTCGCCGAAGCAGTTGCTCGGTGTCCCGTCAAGGTCATGATCCTCAACGGAGAAATTGACCGTGAGACGTCGGGCATGACCGCGTATGATTGCATTGGTGCCATTGTTCATGCCTGCCACTACTCGTACAACGAGTTTGGCGAAGAGGACGTTCGCTCGACGCGTCTACCACCGTTCCATCGCCCTCCGGCCCCGACGATGCTACACTCGCCAGTTGACTGGTCGAGATACGCTACTCACCTTATTCATCTAGATCCTCCGGGCGCCATCCCTGTCTCTGCTAGCAAGTTGGCTGATCATGGCATTACCTGTATTCCCGTCAAGCATGAGCCTGGCAACTACACGCGGTACGACCTCGATGCTCTCTTGGCAGCGCTGAAGTCAATTTCTTCTGCCAATGCTTCCCACAATGATACCAAGAGCAGATGAATTTGAATCGAGAGTGTGCTAGATACATTTTACGGCCAGCCGCACCCGCCGCACTGTGCCATATCACGTGCAGTAAAATCACGTGCAGATCTAGGGGAAATTGAAAAAAAAAAAAAATGAATGATTCATCGGGTGTGATGCCTCCGACCCCGTAAGATACATATATAAGTGATACGCACGGCTCCACCAGCCATAAACGCACATATTCGTTTCTTAATATTTTTTGGCATAATTCTCATAAACTCAAAATGAGTATCCCGGCGATGAAGACCAACCCGAAGATGATTGTGTTCACCGATTGGGACGGCACGGTGACGCTGCAAGACTCCAACGATTACATGACTGATAACCTCGGGTTCGGTGTCGTCAAGAGAAAGGCTATCAATCAGGAGATCCTTGAGGGTACGGAGACTTTCAGACATGGGTTCATTCGAATGTTGGAGTCTATTCCACAGCCTTTCCAAAAGTGCGTCGAATATTTGAAGGCTCACGTTGAGCTGGACCCTGGGTTCGCCGACTTCTATCACTGGTGTGCTGCCAATAACGTTCCCGTGGTGGTTGTCTCCAGTGGAATGAAGCCAATTATTGAGGCTCTTTTGGGCAACCTGCTGGGCCCCGAGGCTGTGAAGAACATTGAGATCATTGCAAACGATGTCAAGGTGAATGAGGATGGCAGCTGGCATATTGTTTATCGAGATGAGTCTAGCTTTGGCCACGACAAGTCTCGGGCGATTCGACCATACGCACAGCTGGAGAACCGACCGCCAATGTTCTACTGTGGTGATGGTGTGTCGGACCTTTCTGCTGCCCGAGAGACCGACCTTCTGTTCGCTAAGCGAGGTCGTGATCTTGTCACTTACTGCGAACGAGAAAACATTCCATTTACTCTCTTCGATTCGTTCAAGGATATCCACTCGCGGGTCCAGCAGATCTACGAAGGAAAGCTAACCATCGATGAGGCTCGAAAGTAAGCCTCCAGCATTATGAATTGCTGTTCATCTTATTTTATAGATGCCACGTTATAGATTTGGTATTTTGGTCATTGTTATGTATTCATTGCGCTCTGCGATTTTGTTTTAAAGCGGTTATTCATGTACTTTGAAGGCTCTGAGTTTATCAGCAGTTTACCATACCTTATTGTTGGCGCCCGGGATACTCCATATCTTGACAGATGACATCAAAAAGCACCTGGTTAAAACTAGTACCCTCTAATTGATAGGGTAACACAGAGAACACAATGGAAATGGAATTCACATTAATTAAATAAATTTGGGGATCAGGCCAACAATCTGCTCAGCCCCTCGTCCTCCAGTTCCGTGGCTTCCAATGCATCCTGCTGGCCAATTCGCCGCAATACGTCCCTCTTTGATGATTCCTGTAACTCTCCTGCTATCAGAAGCTCGTCGAGAATGTAATATGCCTTTTGGAAGTTGAAGATGATGTCAAGCTCGCACACGTTGCCGTAGTACTTGTCCATCTGCTCGACGTAACGGTGAATAATCTCCAGTGTCAGCAGCTCGTTATCGTCTGAGTCAATGCCTGCCACAAAGAAAAGCGATGCATATCTCCTGTAGACCACTTTGGAGTCTTTATACTCGAGGAAGTTGCACATCTTGGTTCGTCGCGCCAGAACTAGCGTGGTCACCTCCTTGACAATCTTCGCCTTCTCTTTAGTCCCCAGGGTCTGGAACCATTTCGCCAGCCGGACTTTCCCTTGCCTTGATAGGAGCAACAAATACTGAATCGCCATCTCCTGTTATTCTTTACTCGTCAACTACACTGGCCTCCGGCGTCCCTGAGTTTTAATATATGGGATTTGGGAGTGGAGGCGTGTACATTCATTTTTGAGTTAATTATCTGATATATTTCAGCCGATTTTATTTTCAGCTAGCTGCTAGCTGCTACTGTAGCTAGCTATAGAATACAGGCTCAGGCGCTTCTTAAGCGAAAGGAAAATGGATGGGCTATGAAATTAATTTGAAGGTGAGTGAGCTGGCAAAGATATAAGTTGTCCCGTATCACCTGTACTTGGCTTGTCTTCTATACTATCAAACTATTATTGTTCCCTGCTTGGCTCTCGCAAAGCTAGCTATGGTACCTGGTATCTCTAGTCAACTGTATACTTATAACCAAAATCAGTGCCAGCCCTCGTTGTTGAGCACCGGGCATTAATCGCGGGCATAGCTGCGGCGCTGTTGGATTCACAATTTGATGACAATACAAGCTGCACGAACCATCAATATTTGGACGCCATAATATCGAGCAACAACTTGCCATATTGAAGCGATACCAACTAATATGCATAGCTGACAGACGTACTAAGAAACAAATATATATATACTTCATACCGGCAACATATATGACTTTTTTTTTTCGTCTTTCTAAGACTGGTCTTGCCAGCCCTTTGGTCGTTCAAGATCCTTGACCTTGTAGTACCGCGGAGTACACGAGTAACCCTTCCAGGTAAAGTTGTCGTCGGGATTGCAAATGCACTTTTTCTTCAATCGCACCTCCTCACTGGTCGGGCAGTTGCTGAAAGGAACGTGGAAGTAGCCAACATCATCAAAGTAGTGGATCTCGTCCTTGTTAAGGAACAGGCTAGCTCCAATAGAATGCACTGGCGCATCGCCCCATCGCTCATAGAAGAATCCGCCAGCCTTGTCCAAGTGGTCAAAATACTTGGTATAGGCCTCCGATCTCCACAAATCAAGCGATGCAATCTCAAAGTTGGACCAGAAGTGGCATCGGTTGTACGTCTCACCACCATCGTCGGAAATGAAGTCCATCATCGAGTCCTTGGCGATATACTGCGGATTTGCCTTGATGAACTGCTTGGTCGCCTCCCACAGAGTCGGGATGGTTTCTATGTACTCGTAAAGAGAGATCGTGAAAGCATACTGCTTTTGGTTGTCCTCCATGAACTTGAACAGGTCGTACTCGATGTCGCAGAACAGATGCACACCAGGCTCGACTCGCCAGTAGTACTTGTATTCGTCGAGCGCCGGGTGCCGCCAGAAGAAGCCCGACTCGAATCGGCACATGTGTCGGTATGGAACAGAGTCACCGTAGATGACCTTCTTCTCTCGCATCTCTTGTCGCACCTTGGCGGCCTTCTCCTGGTCGATCCACTCCGGGAAGCTCCACCACTCCTTGGGGATAACGTCGTACTTGGTCTTGCCAGAGATGAGCATCGACGTGATCTTAATAAAGTTTTCGTCAAACGGCTGGTCGTTGAGGAACACCCAGTCGTACCCGTACTTGTGGTTGAACCGGTCCTCGACCTCACGGATCGAGTTGACGAGCTCCCACAGGTCAGAGTTTCGGGCCAGCGTCACAAACGTCGCATTCGCCCGCTGATAGCTCTCCTTGTCGACTGGAGCGGCCGCCGGCGAGCTCTGCTGGTGGGTCTGGCCCAGAGTCTGATCGAGGACCTGAGGCTTCGCTGCCTCTAGGTCGGCGTTGGGCTTGGCCTTGGACGATACGTACTTCGAGACGTCGACCCGGTCCGTCGACAGCTTGAACATCACCAGGATGATAATAGTCGCTATTGCGACAAACCGCAATACCCTCACTCCGCTACGTGCCATCTGGAGAATAATGGATCGAAAAAGAGTGTGTTTTAAGTGGTCTAGTTTGGGCAAGTGAGTGGGTTTATTAAGGGTTCCCTCGTCCCAAAATTCGATAAAACGGTTGTGCCACGTCAAAGACATGGCCTAGGCACTGCCCGCCTATTCCTCCGATCCCCCTTGCGATAAGTAACAAAAAGATAAAAAAATAAATAAATAAAATACACTGGTATATAAAAATGACAAGCCACCATCAACCCCTACGTTGGAATCTTCGTCTTTTCATAGTGTCAACATAGCCAACATAGTTCAACATAGCCACCGAAGCAAGGAATGTACAATAATACGGCTTGACACAGAAAAAAAATTTTTTTGCGATAGACCGGGTCTCGAGGTCTAGCCCTCGACCGGCCGTGCCACCGCCGCCCAGAGAGAAACAACTGGACTGTTACATCATGAAGCGGAGATCGAAATGAAGCAATCTCTCGTTGTCTTCTAAAGATCGTTTGTTAGGTCTGGATGCCGCCCCCCTGGACTATAAATAGGCTTCACACAATAATCCAAATCATTAGTTTGCTTGCCGAAATGGCATGCAGCTGAATTTAAACTCATCGTTCGCCGCGCACGTTGGCCGTTTTCCTTGTCATCCTTGGCATGCTGCGTGCCAAGACCAGCCGCGGCGCGGCAGCCCCTGAGCCGCACGAGCCGCACATGAATTCTATTTTTCTTGAGCCGCACGAGCCGCGCAGCTGGGACCTCACGACGCGTGCGCGCCAGCCTTCCCAAAACAGAAAGGGCGGAAAAGCCCTCGTTTGACGACCGACGCGTATTGCGGCATGGGCTTGTAGCGTAAGTACAACGAGACAGACAGTTGTTGTTTTTCTTTCAGAGACTGATAATGGCAGGAACGATGCCAGAGGAAAGCGCGTTTGGGGTGGACCGCCCGTATCTCACGGCGTATAAGCACTACATGTGCCATGTCAAGAACTGTCTCTACACCACGCCGAGCCGGAAGGAGTATAAGGGCCATATGGTCACAGGCCGGCATCTTCGGCAAAATCCCAAGGATCTACGTGATTTGGGGCTCGAGGAGCCGCAAAAAATGGACATTGCGGCCATTGTCGAGAAATTGAACCTGCATTACGACGAGGATGCCGTTTTGGTGCCCCAAGGGCTCGAGCGCACTGCAGTAAGAGTCGACAAGCACTATCGGTTCGCCGTATGCTTTGGCAGGCAGATCATCCTCGTCCGGTCACAGATCATTGACCACTGTACCTTCTGCGCTTACTGCAACGACTTTGACCATTTCGAAGCCCAGAGATCGATTCTGAAACTGAAACAAAGTGGTGCATTGACCGATAGCGTTGATCTCGATTCGGAGTATTATGCTTTTAAACGCGTTGATCCGGCGACCGAGTCGCTTCCGCCGCCCATCAATGGCTCGAAGAAGGCGGTCAAAGACCTATGTCTTGAGTGCCTCCGGCTCGACATTGGCTGGCTCTCTATAAATACTGATTTAAGAACGCGCAAGAGCCACTTTGCCAAGCACCATGCCGGCTTCGACAAGGCACTATATGAGAAGAAGTTGTTTAGATGCACTTGCTCAGAGTTCTTCATTACCTCGAACGGCAATTCACGAGTGCATTTCCCGTCAAATCGTCCAGTAGAAGAGGATAAAAAGAGAAGAATCAACAGCAGTGGCGGCAGTACTGGCAGGAAGCGATCATTTGATGCAGCGGTGGTGGACGAGAGAACGGTTAAGAGGCCCGCTCAGAATAATGCCATTGTGCTAGGCTCGAGCTTGGAGGAGGAAGAAGAAGAAGAAGACAATAATGAACACCCGAGTGGGGGTAGTGCCCCACTAGAGCCCGCTTATATCGAATACGTGGAGATATTGGATGATGACGACTACCCAGAGCCTGAGAGCAATGACAAAACTGTTAATGAAATACCTACTACGACTGCGACGACAACTAACACTAATGATAGACCGGCTAATGATCTAAAGACCATATTAAATTCTAATGGCGCCCAAAACCGACGGGATGAAGATAATGACATATTTGCAACGCCTCCGCCCTCCGATGCCTATCTTCCTCGGTCAGAGATCGTCCCACGCCATGACAAAAAAGAGCAATCTATCTCTGCCAGTACTACCCCTGATTTAAGTGAGCCAGAATCAGGGGAAGACCTGACACCAGATACCCCCGTCGAGGTACACGAGTCTGTGCCTGTAACGTATGCGTTTTCTCTGCGTAGTTTCTCAAGACCGCAACCCCCGTCACCAAAATTCGTACAGGCGTACGAGTCTGATAATGACTTGTCGTCCTTTGAATTGTCGGATGACGAACTGGCCACTCTCAAGGCCGAAGTGGATCCCGAGACCGCGGCCCGCTTCCGCTTAGGACGCAAAGACACAGAGCTGCTGGAGTCGGTGGTCCAGGATCTCACCAACGCCAAAGCAGAGGACCAGCTCATGCATAAAATCATGTCTATTGCCTTGTCATATATTCGCTCCTGCTATATGGACGTTCGCGACTCTTCGAGGAGAGACCTTTTGACCCTCGCCGGACTCCCGCCTCTGGACGCGTCGTCTCGGGAACTGCACTTCCTTCATTTCGTCAAAGCTGTTGCCGTTATTTTCCGCTCCTACCTGAGTGGAACAGACGCTTCTCTCATCAAGTTCATTCCATCCCAGGCGAAGGCAATTGAAGAGTTCCTCGAGTCCGCGCAGCGTTGTAGCGTGCATCCTCGCTGTGAGGCCAAGCCCCGGGACGATGCCTATGTCAATTATTCCTACGAATTACAAAAAGAAATGGTTGACTACGGTAGCTCTGATCTCGAGGCAGAAAACGATAATGATGAAGACGACGACGACGACACTAGCAACAGCAACGTATCCTATATGACTAAAGATGCCAAGCTTCGATTGAGACTGGCAGACATGTTTTGTCCCGATATGAACTTCGCTCATGGTTCTGATCCAGAACGAGAGGAATCGCTCAAGAGGCTGCACATGGTTTTGGTAAGAATACTAACAGAATGCCCACTGGGATACAATTGGACTTTGGCCATGAGCGTTTTGGCCATTATGCTTAATCGCCGAAAAAAGGCTGGATTTAAGCAACGAGATCAAACTACTGTCGACGCACAAGAGGCTGCGCAGCAGATCGAGCGGGCGATTTACATCTACAAGCTCATTGCGGTCAGAACCGTTCTGGATACGTCAGACAGCGACTGGAGCAATGTGGGACAAAATCCATGGTACGCTATGGCCTGCAAGGGGAGCGACTCGCCTTTTTTTGCACAGATGTATGCACTACGCGATGAGTTCATTTCCATTGACGGGGGCTTGTATTATGGTGGATTCGGCCACACAGATCATGTATCCGTTAACGGTTGTGTTTTCTCTAAAGAATTAATTACCAAGTTCAACTCGAGTCTCATGGACGTTTTGGCCAGCTTCACCAAGGGGATTGCAGCCGAGCAGCGCTTAAAAATCCCCTCGGGCGGGCATCGACCCATAATTGACGACCCGAGTAATACTCAACGGGGTTATTGCTTTTTGTCAGAAAACGCAAACGCTGAGGTGTTAAAACTTTCGAGGGCCCATTACACGTACAGTAAAACGACTTTGCTTTCTGATGTCGACGAGTTCGACCTTGCTACTGTATTCCTAAAGTGCGATGCTCTTCTACGTCACTTGGCCGCTCTGATTTTCAACAATCTACCCTTTCCAGTCTCTGCGGCGGAAATCGTCAATTGGACGTTCAGGAACCACTCCTGCAAACGAAATATATTCATCAGAAAGGATATGATTTGCATTGAGCGAGTTACGGACTGTATAAGCGGGGGCACGCCCAAGGCAATTATGCTGAGCTGGGTTACAAGTGAGTTGTTGGTCCAATATCTATGCCTGGCGAGACCGTTACAAGTGTACATTGCAGAGAGATTGCGAAGGACTGATTTAGTACCCCTGTTGAGACACTATCTATTTGTGAGCTACAACGGGAAGTGGGCCCCGAGCGATTTCGAGCGAACATACTCTGAGATTAGTCTCCAGCATATGGGGCGATGCGTGACACCACTTGCGTGGAAGAGTGCACTGGGACTGTATCAGCGCCGGCATGACGTCGTTGCTAAAGTCCAGCGCGCCATAGATGTGTCTTCCTTGTCGGCCGGCGGTCCTTCGTTTGACCGTTCATGGCATTCTAGTACATTGGATAATCTTACGCCGCTTTTTCTCGACGTTGTTGACGGCAACGGCTATTTGTTCTCTGATATTATCACCAGCGTACGCCAGCGAATCAGCTAGGAAAGCGAGCATGCGCTCCTGTCTATGTATGAATAGTTCTTTATTTATTGATGTCATGTCATTCATAGTGCTTTTCAATGTAGGAATTGTCATGGACGCGAAAAAGAGGTCCAAGGCAGGATGTGCCTGAGCATGTGTTTCAAAAGTGGGTAGAAGATGATACGCAGGGACCGTTTCAAGTGGTATTGTCCCCTTCCTTCATGCTCCTCAATTAGTGGGCACTGTGCAAATGACAGGAGGACTGAAAAGGGAAAGAGATAACTTAAAAATAAGAAATAAGTAGCGCGGTCTACAACATATCTTTTCAAAAGGCAGTGAAATCGTGTTTGATGTCAGGAGGCTATATATTAGGTCTATATGTTGTAAAAAAAGCTGTACCTTTACGCACAGGTAGAAACGATGAAACACGCATAGATCTGCGAGATCTGCTTTACGCAAGGGCGCGTTCCATATGGCCTTCTGCAGGAACCTACCAGCTTCGCGGCCCCAACTACCAAGGGGTTTACCGAGATTGAAACGCTCGAGATCGGTTGCCTTATGACAATCCGCATTGGCCTTCGAATGTTTGGATGGCAATCTCAGGGCGGGTTTCCACAAAGGCAATTTATTTCCTCGGGATAGCTGGACCAATAAATGTGAATTTCATACAGTTTTAACTACAAGTGCAGCAGCAAGGTCGAGAAATAGTCAGCTAAGTCGTACTTAATTGGTGCTGGTACAATACGCACCTGGTAGGTCTACAGATAAGAATTATATTCGCGTTCAAACCATGCAGTTCTGAAGCTGCAGGGAATGCAATTCAGCCTCCTTGAACAAGTGAATCTTGTATATAGCGAGTATCAATGGCTGGAAAAAACTATATATATACAGGGGTTTGTTTCAATGGACTATTATTTGATTCTTCAAGATATCTACCGGTTAGATACTTGCACACCCACATTAAAACACTTTTTTAGAAATGAAATTGTTTTCGTTTGCTACCCTCTCTGCAATTGCCATTGCGTCTGAGGGCCTTCCACTCCTTTCAAACTCTACTTCCGCAGGTGCTGGTTCAACTGCGATCGAGTCTTCTCTGAACCCGCTGCCCTTGACTTCCGGTTCTGTCATTGCCTCTGGAGTTTCAACAGGCGTTCCATCTTCTGCTGCAGTTTCACCTAGTGCTGTGTCTGGTTCTGTTACCACGTCCAATGGTCTATCTGACGTTCTGTCCAATAAAACTTCTTCTGCGCTAGCTGTTTCAAGTGGTCCTACTACATTCCCGCCTGATGCTAACTCTTCTGCTATTGTTAGAACCCTGGCTTTGCCAAGCATTTCACCTCATGGCTTGCCAGGCAGCGAGACTCCAGTTCCAACTTTTGTCGGCTCCAATTTTACTGAGCCCACTATTGGCAGTCTCAACTCTACTCAGCCATCGCTTCCAACCTTTGCCCCATCAGCTCCAGTCAATGGTTCCTTTCCTACTGCTGGTAGTACCTTCTCACACTTGCCTACTGATGCCCCAGATGTCAACTTCAGTCAGACCCCACAACCCATTACCACGACTGTAATAGCTGCCACATCTCAGAACTCTGTTGCAGTCAGTTCTGCATTGAAGACCTCTGTTCCTGTCATTAAAGTGTCCACTGTTACATCATCCAGTTCTACACAGACCCAGGAAATTCCAACCGACGTACCAACTGTGTTGCCGACTAAGGACAGCTCCGGTCCATCCCAGTCTGTCAACACTCAGATTCCAACTGCTCTCACAAGCTTCCTTCCTGCTCCTACTTCAGATGGCCCAGAAGATGATCCTTCAAACGGTTCTGGTAACTGTATGAATAACGGATCTGATGGCCGCGGTATTGGCCCCGCCGGTTCTGACCACGGGCAGTGGAACAACACTTCTCGGTTCCAGCTCAGGATCTCTTCTCCTAATAACCGCCTCAACGACAAGCACATCACTCCCCTCTTCGCTGGCATTGGTATCAACAATCTATATCCTACCTTCTTCCACGCAGGCTCTTATTCCATCGAGGAGTTCAAGCTTGTCTTCAATTCCTACAATAAGACGCTCAATGCTGTAATTGTAGAATCAAAAGTATTCGGCAACACTACGTTGCCGTTGGTTCAGGTCCTTCCAGACGTTACTGGTGACTCTGGCTTTGGCTTCAACTACCAGGGCCAGCTCACTGTGAATGGCACTGGCCAGTTCTACGCTTGCAAGGCTAGGGGCAATAAGCACATCAAGCTACCAGCCATTGCGTTCATCCAGAACAGTAGCTCTACTCAAAAGGGCACTCTTAAGGTCAACGGCTGCCAGAAGGTCGATATCCTTCGATCTTATCATTAGACTTAGGACATCAATAGGAATCAAATTTTCTATATTTACAAGTCTCCAATTTCCTCTACTGTCGCAAGCGGCAAGATATATACAAGTTGAGAAAGCTATGTACAATGGGACTAAATCTCGTTTAGAATTTCATCAGCGCGGTCGGGGGTAACACGTTCGTACCGATAGAAATCCAATAAATAGGTGCCTCTGCCCTGAGTAAGACTTCGAAGAGTAGGCAGGTATCCTCTCATCATAGCCAAGGCGACTCGGGCATGGACGATGCTCTGCTGCGACGTAGTTCTACTCTCATGCTTGGAAAGGTACATGGTATAGTCCTTTGGAACATAGACTTCTTCAGCGAGCTTCTTAAAGTAAGTGTCCGCCTCACTGTTAGCTATATGGCTGTCATCCTCGCCAAGCGAGACGATGTTTCCACGTCTGTTTCCCGACATGTCATTGACAACCTGGCCAATGTCCTCTTCGTTGAGAATGACACGGACGTCCATAACTGGCTCCATGAGGGCAAAGTCGGTCTTGGCTATCGATTCCAATGCCTCCTCAGCAGCCAGCCGAACCGCTGTAGACACTGCCGACGCGTCCAAAACATCGTCAGGGATTTCAACCGAGGAGACATTGATGTGAACTGAGTGGAGAGGCAGTCTCGCAAGTTTGCCGCCCTTGGCGACGGCAGGGACTGCTCCTATTCGAATGGCGTGGATGATATCGGCTCTGGAGATGAACTTGTGCTCTACCGTCTCAGGGTAACTCAAGTGGTTGTTTTCTGTGTCAAGAAGCTCAGTCGCATCCACTTCATCGTCTTCAAAGACAGGAGAAACTGAAACTTTAACAGATGCAGAGGAGCCAGAGTCTTCAAGAGAGACCGCTTTCTCCACCTCAACCGACGGAGACTGAATGGTTTCCTTGTAGGAAACCTGGATTCTTCCCATCTCAATTTTGGCCTTGAGACTGTTGATCAGACGGTCCTTGGCGATGTCGAGGTGAAGCTCGCCCATACCAGAAATGAGGGTTTGGCTCGAGTCCTGGTCGAACGTCAGCTGCAAACTGGGATCCTCGCGGAGTAAGATGTCGAGCGCCTCGTCCATGCCTCGCTTGTCTGCTAAGGTCTGCGGCTCAATGGAAGCAAAGAACACAGGAGGCGGAACCTGAATTGGATTCAGCTGCAGGGTCTTTTCCTTGGTCGACAGGTGGTTGGTGCCGTCTTTTTTGGAGCCATGCGCGACAATGGTGTCACCGGTTCGGATCTCCTTGGAGCCCATGATTACAGCAATGTTTCCTGCCTCGACTTCTGGCACCTCGACAGACTTGTCCGCCTGCATCTGGAGAAGGCGCGATATTCGCTCCTTCTGGCCATTGGAGGTGTTCAATACGACAGCATTCTGTTGAAGACGTCCAGCGTATACTCTAACGAACACAAGAATGCCCCTGATCGGGTCGTTGGTGACCTTGAAGGCCAAAGCACACGCTATGTGCTTGCTGTCGGGGTCAATTTCGTACGCTTCTTCGGCCTCGCCAGCTGCCATTTGCGCTGTTTTGGCCTTGATTTTTTTCTTTCCTTTGGTATCCAGCTGTGTCTTGCTAACGGCGGTAGGAGGTGGTCTCTCGGCAGGCGAAGGCAGGTATGACACGATTGCCTCGAGCAGCGGCTGGACGCCAATGTTACGGAATGACGCACCGCACAACACCGGTACAATGCTCCTCTCCAGGGTCGCCTTGCGCAGAGCACGACGAATTGAGGACGCTGGTATAGCCACATAATCTTCGAGCTCAAGGTATTCTTCGACAAGGGCCTCGTCCATCTCGCACAGCGTCTCTACAAGGGCCGTGCGGGCAGCTACCACCTCTTGCTGGAGACGCTCCTCAAGATCTGCATAGTCCGTGACGCTAACCTCTTTACCGTCACTGTTCTCCTTCCATTGGATGAGTTTCTGATCAACCACGTCAACGACTCCCGCAAAATCAGCGCCCTCCGACCCGGCAAAGTACGGCAGGTTGACGATACCAACTTTCGTGTTCAGCTTGGCCACAACCTCCCGCACTGTACGACCGAATCCCGCGCCTGGCCTGTCCATTTTATTCACAAATACAATCCTCGGGATGGAACTCTCATTGGCCTGTCGCCAGACCTTCTCTGTCTGTGCCTCGACTCCGGCGACGCCATCCAGGATCGTCACAGCCCCGTCCAGCACTCTAATAGACCGAATGACCTCGAATGTGAAGTCAGCGTGCCCTGGGGTATCAATGAGGTTCACCTTGTGGCCAGCCCAGTTGAAGGTCACCGCTGCCGACTGGATGGTGATGCCCCGGTCTCTCTCGGCAGGGAGATAGTCTGTCACAGTGTCCCCATGGTCTACGTCTCCTATGCGATTGATGAGCCCACTATAGTAGAGCATGCGCTCTGTGGTCGTCGTCTTACCGGCATCAATGTGGGCTATAATCCCGATATTGCGGATCTTCCTCGGGTCCACTCTGTTGCTGTACCGCCTGCCCAGTATTCCAGGAAGCAGCCTTCTCTGTGGAAGTAACAGGGGTCTGAACAGTGCTCTGCTGTTCATTTTTTCGGTCCAATCCCTGCTACAGCTGATGAGATCAATCGATATCGCTTTTGGAGGTTTTGAATTTTTCGCGCGGAATTTCAGATCCGACGACCACCACGAAGAAAAGCCTTGAAAAGGCATTAAAATATCGTCAGAGATAGATATGACATCGAGCAACGAGGCAAGCGGTAAGTTTTGCGAGTGATTTAAATTGATGAGGCAGATTTGAGCTAACAATGTAGGGACGAGTACGCCCATTTCGTCGGGCAAGTTCGACATCAAGGCGACCTACCTGAAGTTCTTGGCCGATGACCCAGAAATGACCATGCCCGTGGCGGCCATTGAATCCCTTGTGTCTCTGCTGAGCATAACACAGCCGTCGACTTCGTCCGAGCTAATTATGCTGCTGGAAGAGGCGTCGACGGCGCTGAAAACAAGCGTCAAGAACTCGGTCAGTTTGTCGGCCGGGTGCGACTTGTTTATGCGGTTTGTGTTGCGTAATATCAACGAGTACGGAGACTGGGAGGCGTGTAAGCGGCATTTGGTGGCCAATGGTCGTGTCTTCGTCGAGAGAGCGAAGGCCTCGCGTCAGAAGATTGCGGACGTTGGTCTGCCGTTCATTCGAGACGACAATGTTATTTTAGTCCACTCGCAGTCGCGGACAGTGCAGGCTCTGCTGCTTAATGCGGCGTCAAAGTTCACTCGGTTCCGTGTCTATGTCACGGAGTCGCGGATCTCGAACCAGGGCAGGCTCATGGCCCAGACGCTGCGCAGCCACGGCATTCCAACGTGTGTCATTCCAGACGCATCGGTCGGATACGTCATTGACAAGGTGGACAAGATCTTCTTTGGTGCTGAGGGTGTGGCCGAGTCTGGTGGGGTCATCAACCAGATGGGCAGCTATCAGATTGCCGTGCTGGCCAAGAACGCAAAGAAGCCAGTGTACGTCGTTGCAGAGTCGCACAAGTTCGTTCGGCTGTTCCCTATTTCGCCCAGCGATATTCCGAACGAGTATCAGCTTGAGTTCACTACTGCGGATGCTTCAGAGGACGACATGACGAAGTCGCCGCAGATAGACTTTACACCGCATCAGTATGTCACAGCGCTCATTACCGACCTCGGAGTGCTCACTACTTCGGGTGTAAGCGAAGAACTTATTAAGATTTGGTTCGATTAATATATTAATTGAGTATATTTAATATGCTATTGGCATGCCGTCAACTGTCTTACCTATTGGCTACAGTCAGTAGTATAACCAGGTACTTAGCTTGCCACACACGGTAGCTAAATAGGTACTATGGATTTTAAAAAGATGAACGCTTCCTCCATTGATCTTCCTAAAGTACCATCACCTATATGGCTACAGTGCATGGGTGGTATTCTCCATTGATCATTATATAGCTACCGTGTGTGGTAGTCTAACTGTAGGTGGTTATTATTAACGTTGATATGCTATTCTCCATGACAGTTCATGGAAACAAGATAAATATCGCTATATTCTAGGACAATTGGTTCGTCTTATCTTGCTAGGTTCAATTGTTGAACGATACCAAGTATCGAAAGGGATTATTTGTAGAGCTTCTCAAAGTACTCCTGGGTAGTGGTGGTCGACTTCAGCTTCTCCTCGTTACCAGAAAGCAACAGATCCGAAGCCTTCCAACTCTCATCCGAGTCTCTATCATGCCAATCAATGCCCACGAACTGCTCGTCATCGCCCTTTTTCTTCATCTTCAACGCCCCCGAGAACTGCGGAGCCATGTTCGTGGCCGCCCGCGCCGTCATCTGCACTGCAGTAGTGCCTGTGTTAGTGTTCGTCTTGGCCGCTGCAGACTTGCTCAGCTCCTTCTCGGTCTGGATCTCTCGGTCAATGTACTTGAACTGCGGCCGTAGCTGGACTATTGACTTGATCGGCGTGAGATGCAATTGGCCCTTGTTGAACACTCCGACCATATACTTGTTGAACTTGTCGCTATTTCGGTCATTCGTCATCACACCAGACATGGTTTGGCGGTCCATTTTCTGCCAGTTATCGCCCTTGTCTTTGTCGTAGAAGTTGTTGCCGGTCATGACTGGGATGTCGACCTCGACGAGGTCCACTCCGGGCTTGATCCTCGAGTCGAGGACTCCACTGTTCAGCGCATCAACCAGCGGATACGCATGCGCTCGTGTAGGGTACTGGTACACGTGTGTCTTGTTGGCTGCTTGCTTGGTGAAGAAGACGGGGAAGCTGTTGATCACAGGATCTTCTTCGTCTACATCATCCTCGTCCCGGAACCGCTCAACGTCAAGCGCCTCTGCTGTGCTCTCGCGAGTTGGAGTCTCATCATTATCGGCCGGCTTAGAGCCTTCTTTCGGTACCGCGTCTATCTCCATCCTGTCGCTCTCCTTCTTTTCGCTGGCCGTTCCCTTGCTCAGTCCGAATCGCAGCTTCGGCTTGGGCTTCGCACTATCGGCGTCGACCATCTTAACATCTTCCTGCTGATTCTGCTGAAGCTTCTCCTCTGCGTCCTTCTTCTCCATGTCCTCCTGCGACACAAACAAGCTCTCGTCTTCCTCCATTTTTTTTATCTTTCAATATATATCGAGCAGATGAGCTCTATCCAATGCTTGGCGGCCTTCATTTTTTTTCAGCATTTGGTGGTGCGGCTGATTATTTTAATTCACCGGTCAATACTAACTGAGCCGCATAAGCCGCACTATCAATAACAGCGGGGCACTACCCGTGACGAATGTAGGGCAATGGCCGCAACCGTAATATTGTACAAGATTTGCACCCCTCCGAAGCAGTCTACGTAGTGCATCTGTAGTCGTCGTAAGCTTTCAGGCGTCTGTCGGACGAGGGGGAATCTGGAGAGATTAGGGTAGATTCCGCCTCCGATTACTTCCTAAAGGAAGGGATACCGCACGGCGATCAATCGCATGTACTCCACTTTCTCATGACCCGCACCAATCTATAAATCCTGGTATAGCCGTCCATAGCACTAAGAACAAGTGAAAAAATAGTCGTAGACGATAATTATGAAGATGCCCATTCGGCAGCTGTACCGGCCTGCGCTACGGCGCAGGTTCAGGGTGCCAGCTGCTGGAAGGATCAGAACCCCGCTGGAGCACCAGCGCCTCCATCAGAGATACACCTTGGGGGGCTGCACGGAAGCTCGCGGAGCCGCTGACTGGCATATCCTCAATAGAAGCCTCGCATGGTTGGACAGAATTACCGGTGAGTATATGAACTGTGATCATCCCAAGCCTCGTGGTTGCTAACCGCCTATGGGAGAAAAGACCCGAGAGTGCTTGTATATGTCGTTGACAAGGGAGTGAATTACCTCCCTGAGTTCCAGAATCGCCTTTTAAGCGGTGTGAACGTCAATGGCAGCCAGGATACCTGCGACGAGACGGGCCATGGCACGATGGTTGCCTCGTTCATCATTGGCAACCAGTCACCCGTACGCAACAATGCCCTAGTCGTGCCCATAAAAATTCGCTGTGACGCAAACTGCTTCACAGCAGTGATGTGGGCCATTGATGACGCTGAAAAGCGGCCCCAGGGGTGCATTATCGTCGTCTCGGGCGTTTCTAGCAGTGACCCACGGCTACCTGACCTAGCAAAAAAGGCAAAAACTAGAGGCATCCTGCTCTTCTTCCTTAGAGATGCTCCCGAAAAAGAGAACATCTCCACAATTCAATCGTTCCAGAGTGAACTCGTCAAATGCATCAATCAGTTTTGATTATTATTTAATAAAAGTACATAGTGAATCGACACCTGCTAACTCGCTACTACCCGTGGCAAATCAGAATTATTAAATCCCCTCCGTCTCCCCCTACAGCCAGTTTGAACTACGAATCTTCGTTGAATTGCAATGGCCGGTTCTTTGTAGCGTGTTTGTTTTCTGATGCCTGGTAGTGTAAGTGATAGCGTGGTCGACCACCGATAAGGTCGAAGTTATTAAATCGCCGCATATTGTGTGTCCGGGACGGTAAATTTTTCCAGATCAAACGTTTACCGATAACCCCTCCAAAACGTACCAGCCCTGTGATATAGAAAGATCAAGAATGGATGACGACGGGATGATGCTGAACCTGGCGGTAGAGGAGCCCTCGACTAGTCGGAAGTCCAAAGTCACTGGGGGCAGGTGGAAGGACCGGCACATGGCCAAGAAGGCGGCCCAGAAGCGACTGGAGCGGGCCCATCCCGAGCTCAAGAAGCCTCAAGCACAGAAAGCCAAGCGGCCTGAAAAGCGAAAGCGCTCCGAGGTTGAGAAACCAGAAGGCGGTGAGGCGCCGCGCCAGTCGCAGAAGCCAAAAATGGACTCCCGAGGAGGAGCATTTCAAAATTCAAGAGAGGGGGTCGATAAGGATACGTTTGTTTCTTCGCTCTTCTCGAGTAACCCTGAAACAACAAAATCAATTGCTGCAGAATCAGGCGATAGTATGCCTGCGGTCCCTCACGAGGCCTCAAATGCCCCATTGCAGGATGCCACGACGTTTGACGGCCTGGGTCTGAACTCGAAGCTAACAGATCACCTTGTGTCAAAGATGAAAATGACTCGACCTACGAAGATCCAGCGTGCGTGCTTGCCAAGACTCATTCACAGAGATAGAGACCTCTTTGTCCAGGCCCAGACCGGTTCTGGTAAGACTCTGTCGTACGTTCTGCCAATTCTGCATAGACTGATGGAACAGCCTGATCTGCACCGAGAGTCGGGGTTATTTGCCCTCATTTTAGCACCCACGCGAGAGCTGTCTAACCAGATTTACTCTGTGCTTGAGAGTCTGACCAGATCCTGCCACTGGCTGGTTCCAGGCATTGTCATTGGTGGAGAGAAGAAGAAAGCCGAGAAGGCTCGAATTAGGAAAGGAATTAATATCCTGGTGGCTACCCCTGGTCGATTGGCAGACCATTTCGACAACACAGAGTCACTAGATTTGTCTGAAATCCGATGGCTCGTACTCGACGAAGGCGACCGTCTTATGGAACTTGGGTTCGAGGAGACTATTACTAAAATTTTAAACAAAATCGAGTCCGAATCGCAGATCAGAACGTCGCCTTATAAAAAGCTGCCACGGCGAAGAGTCAACGTACTCTGCTCGGCTACCATGAAGGGTGACGTAGAAAAGTTGGGCCAGCTGTCTCTGAAGGATGCCGACTGGGCGTCTACAGACTCCATACAAGACGAAACAGAAGATGATATCAAAGCGTCGCGAGAACAGGTTGACTATTCAGCCCCTGCCCAGCTACTACAAGAGTGCTCTGTGGTTCCTGCAAAGCTAAGGCTCGTCGCACTGGCGGGTGTTCTGTTGGACCTTGTCAAGAACAACCCCGATGGGCGCATTATGGTGTTCTTCTCCTGCTCCGATTCCGTTGACTTTCATTTCGCTGCTTTCACCCGTGAGGGACAGGATTGCGACAAAAAGCCTGGTGATGACGAAGATGGGAATATGTCCTCCTCTACCGTAAGAACAAGCCCGCTTCTCGGCGACGGGGCGATTGTGTACAAGCTCCACGGCTCCCTGAATCAGCAAGTCCGAACGTCAACCTTGGCTGCATTTTCAAATAAAGGTAACAAGAACAAGGTCGCGGGCAAGCCTTCCATTCTTTTCTGCACTGATGTGGCCTCTCGAGGTCTTGATTTGCCGCAAATTTCCAACGTTGTGGAATATGACCCACCATTTGCGCAGGAAGACCATGTCCACAGAGTAGGTCGAACGGCACGAGCTGGACAGGCTGGTTCTTCCATTATCTTTTTGCTTCCTGGAAAGGAAGAGGGATATTTGGATATTTTGAAGAGCCATCACCCTAATGGAATTAATTCTGTGTCCTATGAAACAATCCTCAAAAGGGCATTTGGAAAGAAGTGGGATGTTGACGCAACTACTTGGCATTTGAATGTCGAGCGATGGCTCTTGGAAGATGATCAGGCCCTGGTTAAGGCTCGCCATGGATTTCAGAGCCATATCAGAGCATATACTACACATTTGTCGGCTGAGCGAGGCGTTTTTGATATGAAATCGCTTCACCTTGGTCATATTGCAAAGAGCTTTGCTCTTCGAGAGACGCCAGGTGGAGGAGCTGGGAAATCTAAAAAGACCAAATCCAAGAACAACGCTAAAGGGGCTTCTTCCTCGAGTAAGGCTAATGGTGACATGTCGGAAGCTGAATCTCGAAGGCTTATGATGAAAATGGCCGCGAAAGTTGTTAATACTGGAGCTGATGAATTTAACATTGGTTACTAATGCGTTTCTCTGCTGTTTTCGAATTCTAAGTGCATTTATTATACTTTAATGAAATTTTCAATGCTTCTGAATGTCAATTGCCCCATACTCCGCCTAGACTTCAGCTCTATGGATATTCATTTTGTCAATTACCGGTAATGTAGCTCGATCAATCAAGATCTGCCCTGGCTAGCCGCGCGTGGCCTACGTATAGTGTACTTATTGGAGATAGCGCATTCCTACCCGGGTAGGAGTCTACTTTTCTGACACCCAACAATATAACTAACATGGTAATTATACTCTGTATATAATAATCATATTTTTTTCTGTCCTAAAACTAGTTAGTATACTCTATGTACCACCAGTTGTCACCACACAGTAGCTTAGAATAAACATGTAATATTTTTAACGCTTTAATGCATTTTTTTTTTCATAAAAAAATTGAACCACTACACAGAATATCCATCAGCAAATGTATTACACTTGTTATTGTGTTCAAAAACGGTTAAGATGAAGGAGTAAATAATACCTTTATGGCCCAAAAATATATTGCATATATATTGCTAAGGGTGATTTTCCATGTCACTCCTCCATGTCACTAAAGTGACATCGGGCCATATTGTCACACCTCTCCGGTCACTGTCTCAGATGGGGAGCGACAGTTGTATGTATAGTAAAAACCGGGGCGCGCGCCTATAGAAAAACTTAATTACGTATACGTATACATGTATGTGTATACGCCAGCTCGATATCGCGCGCGCGCACATGCATATATATGCGCATGCGCGCTTGCGCGCGCGGAACAACGCGCGTTGCATGCATGCAAAAAATAAGTCACGTGGTCTCTGGCGGGATCGAACCGCCGATCCTCGCGTTAACTATACACTTCTCGAAGTGTGCGAAGAGTTGTTATAATCTCCAACCGACATCACTGGAATGTCGGTCTTAGTATTAGCACGATGCCTTAACCAACTGGGCCAAGAGACCTATGAAGTTGAAGTTCTGCTGTACCCGGTCCAAGTCTTTTCAAAAAAAGCCGCACCGCACGGCTGAAAAAATGAAAGCCAATTCCCGCCGATAGCCGATGTTAACCCGAGATTATTATATTAATCAAGGAGGCCCAATGAGCATTACGAAAGTACTACTAGCTGGTATCATGTTATTCCAGCTTTGAAGATGCAACTCGTTTAATCCTGTAGCATGATAGCGTCCGGCTCATTAGGCTAACGCCCTTGGTGTATCCGGAATACCGGTAATATCTATAGCTATAGCTACAAGGAAAGATCGTTGTGACTCGTTCTCTAGCACGTGTGAGTCGGGAGAGTACGCATGGGTTTCTATTATGAAGTGGTCGCATATTTCAGCGGTAATACATGCCTGTCTATTGCATTACAAAGCATATACATATGTGCCATATTTATATACTTGTATGTACCTGGTTGGACTCTCTGTGACTGACTGATATATTTATGAATTTCGAAACGAATTTTTTTTAAAACCCCAGCTGCGAGCAATTGATTACGTATATATAGGAACGATGTCCAAGCTTTCTGATTTCAACGTTCTCTCTTTCGACTGCTTCGGTACAATTATTGACTGGGAGACTGGTATTTTGGCCGCGCTTCAGCCTCTTTTAGATGCCCACAATGTAAAGTGCTCTCGCGAAGACCTGATCAGGGTCTACCACGAATGTGAAGTAGAACAGCAGCAGAGGACCCCAAGTCTTCCTTACAGTGAACTCCTAGCCACTATTCTGCCCCGACTTGCAAACAAACTCAACCTGCCTACTCCAAGCGCGGCTGTTAGCGAGGCTTTCGGCGCCTCAATTGGTTCTTGGCCAGCCTTCCCTGACTCCGTTGCTGCCCTCCACCAATTGTCGAAGCATTACAAGCTGGTTATTCTTTCCAACGTCGACAGAAAGTCATTTGGTAAGACGAACACAGGACCACTCGAGCAATTTCCGTTCGATCTCATTATTACTGCGCAAGATGTCGGAACCTACAAACCGAACCAACGCAATTTTGAGTATATGCTGCGAGAGGTTAAGGAAAAGTTCGGCGTTGAAAAAGCACAGGTGCTGCAGACGGCGCACAGCCAGTATCACGATCATCACCCATCAAGGCGTATGGGAATCAAATCATGCTGGATTGTTCGACCAGGAGGACTTATGGGAGATGCGGAAGAGGAATTTTTTGACTGGAAGTTCAACACGCTGGGCGACATGGCTGTTGCGGTAGATGCTGAGCTGGGGGTCGAGTCTGCATAAATTAAAGTCAGCCGAACAGTTCCGCTTACTATCTCTTCCGTATGCTTCTTGACGGCACAATAGCTGATCTGCCCATAAGATTGATCGCTGCGCTGAGATTACCACCTAATCACGATTTCATCACTTAATTCGTGCATTGTGGGTATATGCAGCCGCTCCAGCGCACAAGTGACTTCGCTGCCGAGATGAACTCTTCATTAATATTACAGGAAACAATTAATTGGTTAATCCGTTATATCAATACATATTGACGGTTAAAAGGTGACATCCTCTCCTGCGTTTACTCGTTCGGCTTCACTAATCAGGAACTCTTCACATTCTATTCGCGCCTTCTTGAGATCAATAAAAAACGTGCAAATCACCGAAACAGCACAGAGAGCAAAAACGAAGGGGAATCCACTCCAGTTATTGTTTGTTTTATTCGTGATAGCCGAAGTGATAAAGGGCCCGATCCAACTAGAAGTTTTGTTCACAACACTGAAAATGGAGAAGAAAATGAACTCCTTTCCTCGAGGGCAGACCTCGGACATCATGGTCGAGCTGTATGCATAGTAAGGGGAAATTAGCAGTCCCGAGTATGCATTATATAGCCAGACCTCCCATTTATTGTGTATGCCCGCCTTTCCAGTCCACATTCCCACCATGCCATACAGTGGCAAGATTGTAATGAAAATGGCATTGGCCAAGAACATTACTTTGGTGCTCAGGCCGAATTTCTTCTGGATGTACCAGAAAACACCCATTCCAACAATACTTAGACCGGAGTTCAAAATATTCACATAGGCCAAAGTGACCATGTCGTAAGATACAATATCGTTTTGCACAATTCCAACCAAGTTGCTCGCAGTATTCAGGCCATCGCCAAGGAGCCAATAGGTAAAGATATAAAGGCCGGTCTGCTTCAGCTTGAGGACGCTTCGGAATACATAAGCGATCTGCTTGAAACCGATGGTCCAGTAGCTCTGCCCAGATGGGAGCGGTTGATTGACTCGCTTCTGTTCAAGGAAGAACCAAGGGACGCCAAGGACAATCCAGAGTGCAGTAGCCCATGCGATGACGACTGAAATTCCCCAGGTATTTGCAGTCACAGACTCTCGAGAGTGAAGGGCATAGAGGATTCCAACAGCCACGGCATTAGTAACAACCATGCCGATGTTGCTGACCGCCCAAGCCCAATTGGTAATACGATTACGATGGTACGAATCAACTTTGTGGTACTCCGCTTCTGTGATCTCTCCGTTAAGCAATTGATCTTCCTTCTCTTTCACGCTTGGCAGAAATCTAGCGAGTCGTGGAAATACGGCCGTCCAGAAAGATTGGCAGCCCTGATATCCTAAACTCGACAGGACAGAAAGCCCAAATGCGGCCTGCCATTTGCTGGGGTCGTGTACTCCGAGGAAGCCAAACTGTACGCCCCAAGACAAAATTGACAAACCAATTAAAATGTATGGCCCCCATGAGCCGTAATCGGCAAAAGCACCGAGGAAAAGGAACACGACAGACTGGAGCACGAAGCCAATGCCCTGGGATAGCAGGACCACAGAGCTGACAGTACGCTCTACACCGCCAAATTTCACGACGCAGCGGACCGTATCAGCGGTACAAGCAACTTTGCCATAAGGTCGCTTAGTGGGGTCAAACGTTGCTTCGCTAACCAAATTCTGGAAGGCAATAGGGGTATAAGAATAAGGTCCGACACTGTTATTTCCCACGTAGTAGAGCATATAACCAATAATTTCCCACTTCGTAGTTAGTGGTTGGTCTTGGACCACGGCTCGGACGATAACTTCCCCTTTCTTGGTCTCGTCAATAAGGTCATGGTCCTCGTTTCTCTCGGCCACTACCCGAGTCGGGTCATCTTGATTGGTATGTGCCATGATCAACGCTGGGTCGCACAAGGTATGCAAAGGGCGAGGCATATCATATTAATACTTCTATCCAATTTCTATACTGGGTACCCCATGGTTCTCGGGGCAATTGACTCAACCCCGTTACGTTTGCAAATTGTGGGGGAGATCTGCAGCACACCGGTAAATGAATGCGTATTCCACCGGATCAGTCCGTCCATCTCCGTAACAGATTGCGATCGAGCCGCGAATACACCAGCTGGGCCTAGAAGATATCAACATAAGTACAATTTACGGAGAAATTCAACGGATCTACAACTGGTATCAGTTGTGATATGAACCCTATTGAGCGGTAAAAATGCGTAAAAGAATTGATCTGGTATCAGGCGATAATACTTTCAATGCTCGATTGAGCGGTAAAAATATGTAAAAGAATTGATTTGATATCAATTGTGTTCTCGAATTGGTTCAGCGATTCTAGGCCATAAATTTCTTTGAAATCAGCGACTCCTAGAAGTCCGTTTAGGAGTCCGTTCAACACTTCGACGACCTGTGAAGCATCCCACCTACCACGCCCACATTATCTTATGACTACTGTATAACATGGATCTTGGCGCGGCTAGACTAGCCCCGCTTCAGCCTTGCGCTGGCATTTCGTCTGATACATATGCAGTGTTGCCCCTATTGACCCTGTACGTACTGTATGTCCCACATTTCGGTCCGACTGCGAGATAAGAATGCCGATGGCAGTCTTGGCATACATATTTACCTTTAGCCGCCAAAGTGGGGTGGCCCGGACCACGGTACCTTATTGCACCGAGAAGGGCTATTGCATACTGTATGGAAATCCAGTAGATGGACTGGATTAAAAGATTTTGTGAATCTAGAGCGGGCAATTACTGAGCAGATTACAAATATATATCGGTTGTGCCGGTGGCTTCACTATTATCCTCAAGTCTCTTAAACGGTGTCATACTTATAATTGTGGTACCGAGACGACCAAAGGTGTGTATCTTCAATCATAGACTAAGATTACCGCAAGTACCAAGATGACCCAGCTCGACAAGAAGGCAACTATTATCATCGTGGGATCGGGCACCTTTGGGTGCTCCACAGCTCTTTATCTTGCTCGACAGGGCTACAGTAATGTGACATGCTTGGACAAGTATGGTTTACCGTCCCCTATCTCTGCTGGCAACGACATCAACAAGGTGGTGGACTACACGGACGATCCCGAGAACGAGACCCCCGATATGCGCATTGCAAGAGAGGCGGTGGAGTTGTGGAAGTCCGATCCAGTGTTTAGAGATTACTACCACGACGTCGGAGTGATTCTTGCGGCGGTTTCCGACGAGCCATTGAAGTCCACCGAAGCATTCAACCGCGAGCAAAAGCTGAAAGGCCGACGAACATACGAGTACTTGAGCTCCCCAGAAGATTTTAAGAAACTCATCCCCGGGCTTACAGGTCCACTGAAAGGATGGAGAGGGTACTACCTTGACAGAGAAGGCGGATGGGCCCATGCTAGAAAGGCAATGGAATCCGCGGCCGCGGAAGCTGCCCGATTAGGGGTTAATTTTGTTTCTGGTGCCAACGGAGAGGTCAAGGAGCTGGCAATTGATAATTCAACTGGTAAATGCATTGGTGTAGTGACTGCCTCTGGCAATACAATTACTGCCGATCGTATTATCGTTAGCGCCGGCGCCAATGCTGCTCTGATTGCTGACTTCAAGGGCCAGCTCCAGGCAAAATGCTTCACTCTGGCCCACATTAAATTGACCGAAGAAGAGAATAAGCTAATTAAGGACACTCCTGTGTTGTTCAATTACGAGAGGGGCTTCTTCTTCGAAGCAGACGAAGAAAAGAGCGAGATGAAGATCTGCAACGAATTCCCTGGATATACGAATCTTGACGAAAATGGCGAGTCAGTACCGGTTGCGCGACATGAAATCCCGCTAGAGGCAGAGCAAGGAATTCGAGACCTCCTCCGGGAGACTATTCCAGAGTTGGCAGACAAGCCGTTTGTCAAGGCTCGGATCTGCTGGTGCACTGATTCGCCGGACCGTAACCTTATCTTGACCACGCACCCCGAGCATGATAATGTGGTTTTGGCATCTGGCGATTCGGGAAAGAGCTACATGCTTATCCCTATTATCGGCAAGTATATTAGCGCCATTGCCATTGGCGGAAACGAGGCATTGAGCGAGGGGGATCGTGAGTGTTTCAGATGGAGGCCGGAGACGTCCAAGCTCAGAGATGATACACAGCACAGATGGGGTGGCAAGGGTGTTGTCACTGACCTGAAGGACATCGATGAATGGACCAATATCGGCTGGGATCAGGATGAATTGCTTGACAAGACAAAGTATTAGATAGAATTAGATAGCATTTAACACTTGAATCTTCCATTAAGCGAGATTTTCAATTCAGTAGTCTTACTGGCATGTTCCTGATATATCTCGAAATTAAATGCATGGCCATGCAGGTACAGGCAGGGAACAGGCAAGGTATTGTAAACTGTAAAAATATATATAAGGCGTAGTCGGCTAGCATTGAAATCTCGTATAATGGTTTAGCTTTATTCACAGGCGCTGGGACTACAAACAGCTGAAAGTGCAAAAAAAAGTGACAATCATTTTCTATAGGCAAGAGGAGGATACTCAGATAATGTCTAATAAGCTTGTTCGATAAATATAAGAGTATAGTTAATTTAATAGGCCAATGAGTCCTCCAAAATGTTGTGCAGCATTTCGCCAACAAGACCTTCGTCGGCCTCGTGGACGCCCGGAGCGAGGTTCAACACTCGTCGTTGCGGCAGAGCGCCCTTTACCAAGCTGGCAAGGTCAGAACTGCCGAAGCCAAGGGCAGAAATACCTTTCGGCTGGCTCGGAAGCTTGTTGTACAAGAAGTCCTTAAGAGCATCACTAAGGATCTCTCCAGCAGACTCAGCCTTTGCATTCGATATATCGGCACCGAAGACCTTGGCGGCCTGCAAATGCCGTTCTGGGTTAGTTGCCGCGGTGAATTTGAAAACGGATGGGGAGGTGACAGCTACACCAACACCGTGAGGAATGATGGGATGGCCCACATCGTAGTCCTCATGCTGGTATCCCTTATTCTGCGAAGAAATTGGGTAAGACAAGCCGTGGCATAGGTGCACGCCAGCGTTACCAAAGCCCATACCTGCAAGGGTAGCAGCAAGCAACATATTCTCCTGGGCATCATAGTCTTCTGGATCTCGGACAGCCCGGGGCAGGTATTTGGCAGTCATCTCCAACGCAGCCATTGCGAAAATATCGGAGATCGGGTTGGCGCCCTGGTAGGCTGGTCGCAGGATTGGGTTAGTTGGTCGCGGCGTTCGCTCATTGTACGGGATAGCCGTCCAGGACTCGAGCGAGTGGCAGAGCACGTCGAGGCCCGACGCAGCCCTGACTTGAGGAGGCATCGACCTGGTGTTCTCCGGGTCGACAATACCGAGCAGAGGCTTGAGTGCCCGGTGGGCAATGCCGGTCTTCGACTTGACATCAGCCAGGTCGAAAATAGCAGTACCAGTAGTCTCAGAACCCGTTCCCGCGGTAGTAGGCACGGCAATTAACGGCTTGACCTTACGGGTAATCGGAAGGCCCTTGCCCACTGGGGCATTGACGAAGTCCATGAGATCCGCCTCAGGGTACACTTGGAAGAGATTAGCGATTTTGGCGTAGTCAATTACAGAACCACCACCAACAGCCAAGTAAGCGTCAACATTTTTTTCTCGCGCCCACTGGATCGCGTCTCGGACACCATAGTCCTTCGGCTCGCAAATGACGTCGGAGTAGATCTCGTATTTGATTCCCTCGGCCTCCAAGCCTTCGATAGCCCGTTTAACGGGAGTCAAGTTGAGAAGGTTTTTGTCAGTGAAGAGGGCAACTTTCTGGACCCCGAGATTCTTGAGGTCCATGCCTACTTCACGAGTCACTCCGGGACCGAACCGAACGTTACTGGTGGCCATTTCAAACGCGTACTCCTTGGGCAGTGGGTCAGATCTCCTCGCGCTAAATGCACGGTCCTTGATAAAGCTCGTCATGGATTGGCTCAGCCCGCCAGCCTTGGAAGTACACGAGTGGCAGGGGCACGCTGGAGGGTGATTTTGGACATGTCGGAGCAGAGCTAGGGCCCTCTCTTTATTGTTCTTGACTAGTCGAAGCGAAGACATTTATTACACGTACGGATGACGGTTTTAGTCACAAGTAAGTGGAATAGTTATCCATGAAATGCTACCTACTCCTTGGCGGGTAGAGACGGAGTGGATCTTAAATACCTCGAAGCGCGTTTAAGTGTGGGGTGGCAGTTTGTGGGGTTTTTACCGCCGAGATCCGAGCGAGATTATATTTCTGAATCACCTTAGTAATATCGGCCTTACAACTGAGATCTTGGTCCCGGGAATATGGGCCGGCCATATTCTAGTCGTAGAAAGGTATTCTCTCCTTTGGATTGGATTGAAGTGACTATTTCATCATTGATTGGTAGAGTCAGTTGATAAGGGGGCGGAGACGTTGGACGCCGAGGTTCGAGCCATCGTGCATTTAACTTCCGCACATTTACTTCCAGTGGAGAAAGCTTTAAGCCATACATATGTAAAATACAATTAATAATAGAAAATTCTCTTTCCGCAAATCAACTACGGAAAAGCAAACAACTCTCGGTCAAGATATGCAGCCTTTAGGCTCCCGCAAAGAACCAATAACGAGAGTCGATGGGTTACGGCTGATGATGATGCAAGTTAGAGCAATTGGATAACCTGGTGACTAGTCGGTGATACCTCGCGGACTTGGATATGCTCAATGTCGACGTTTGGCTGGCGCGCTGTGGACCAAAACACGACTGCCAAGTACCTTGCAGATATGGCTGCGGAATCAAACCGCACGACGCACCGTCGACGAGGCTGCTCAACCGTCTGGACCGGCACTTCCGCGTACACAGTAGTAAAATCGTCACCGACCGGGACGTAGAACGTATTGATTAGCGGCGCATACTTGGCAGGGACCTGCGGAGGAGACCCATGATCACTCGAGTCACGCAGGTGCGTGGAGTAGGAAAGGGTTACTCTGCTAAGGCTTGGCGCACGCTCGGTGGTCGGCTCCCGCGATTCGACGAGGCGATCGCAGTACTCTCTAATAGCTGCGCTTGACTTTAGCGACAGGACGACGGCAAAATGCGCAATGGGGCTCGAGTAGTTGAGGCAGTCTGGCGCAACAACTTCCACCTCCGACACGGAACAGCAGCGGTTCGACAGCCGGAATAGCAGGTACCCTTGCTTCTCCTGAGTGCAATACACGCTCTTGTCGGGGAAAACGACATTTTGAGGGACGTACGAGTCTCCGTACGCCCCGCCGGTAGTGAGCCGGTATCGCAGAGTTACAAGGTCCCCCTGGGAGTGCAGTTCTGTGGGGCTGCTGTTGCAGCCGTCTGGCCGGAAGAACTTGGTGTACATCTCGCATGGTAGGTCTAGCGACTTGTTAGACCTGGCCGATTTATCCCCCTGCAGGACCTCACACTCGTCCGCCTCCTCCTTCTCCTTCTCGAGACAGGCCTCTCGCTTCATCGCAGCGACAAACTCTCGCAAATCGACCCGTAGAGAGTATATCTTGGGCAGCTATGGCTAGCTAGCAACTGATGCGGTTCACCCCAGGTCAAACAAGAGCACCCGCGTGTATGGTCGTGGGGTCCGATCTCTGAGACATGCGTGCATTATCAACACCGACTGAATTAACATGCGTTAGTTGATTCAAGTATATCCCCTCGATCGTGCGGCTCACGCGGCTGATATCTCACCCGCGGGCCGGCCGAGCGATCGATCGATCGGATCGATCTTTGCTAGCTAGAGCGCAATCGCTATTAATTAACGGTTGATATAGCAATGATTTAATGCTTAACATCGAGCAAGGGCCGCCCAGTGAAGCCAGCGTATTCCGGTTTGCGCGAAAAATTCTCCGCGAATAGCAATGCCGCCTTCGCGTAGAACGCGTCGGGCTCGTCGGGGCAGATGAACCGCTCGGCAAACAGCAGGGCTCGCACAGCCTTGATGAAATGAGAATCAGTTCGCGCTGGGCCATTAAGCACGAGGGCCACCGAGTGAGACCAGGCGGTGGGGATGTCCTCGATTTCAACTGAGTTGACACGCTCAGGCTTCACCAGCGGTCTCATCTCCGAGATGTAGAGCAAAACAACTGCCGCCCACTGAGCCCGGACCATGCTAGCGGCACTCTGCTTGAAAATCTGGCCATGGCTTGGGTTAAGCAGAATTTCCGTGAGCTCGTGGGTCGATGTCAACAAGTGGAGCAGGAAGAAGTCAAATTGAGGGTCGTCGTCTTTATGGGTCACAGCAAACACCTGGGCACTGGCAGCAAGCAGCGTCTTCAATGAGCCTTCAATATCGTCGCTATCCAAGGCCAGTCGCGCCGTGTAGTACGCAACTTTGTCCGGGAACCGCTCAGCGACCTCCTTTGGCGTGTCCTCAAACGGCTCTTCATAAATGCCATCAAAAGTTGCATCGCTACGAATCTCATTGAAGACTTCCACTGGGTCTGCAGTAGTGTCATTCAGGTCAGGAATCGTCACTCCTTTCAACAATTCGTCGTAGTTGGTCGCCGAGAGAGTTAGCGCCTCGGCAGCCAATTGGGCATTATCGCACTCAAACGCATAGCCCAGGTGGATAAGCGGGTGGGTCAGCCCTCCCAGCACGCCTGGCTGCAGCGAGACCTCTTCCTTGACGAAAAAACGCTCGACAATGGACGCCCAGTTGAACTTGGCGTCGACAATGCGATCAGTAAAGAAGTCAAAGAACCCACGCTCGTATTCGCGCTTGCCCAGATACTCCGTCCAGTCCTCATCTGTCACCTCAGTAGGGCTGTCCTCCTTCCAGGGCACGAGGTTCTTGGACTGCGTGTCGTAGATATACGTCAACTGCTTGGGGCTGGCTCCGAGGAAGTACGCCGACACGATAGCGTGAGGTAGGTGGTTGTGGAAGCGGCGCTGGTTACGCAGAGTTCCGTAGGTTGTGTTGTTGGCTCTTATAAGCTGCTGAAGCTTGGTCGTCGACTCCTGGGTGGGCCTTGGAAGGTTGTACGACTCTGGGATCTCCAGCCCCAGCCCGTCAATGCCTGCCGTCGGGCTCGAAATCAAGTTCCCCATCCTCCTCAGTGTGCTCAGGTATCTCGGTGTCCTAATTGTCTTGATCAACGTTATTAATTTCGAGTCAATAACTTCGAAATCGTAGCCAACACGATAGGTAGTGTACAATAAAGGTGGTATCGGATCAATTATAAAGGGGTGCGTTGGGCGGGTGGATTGTTGGGTGGGCCGGTGTTGGGTTGCTTGGTTTGCGAATCGGCGGTGCGGGATGATCAGATCAAATGAGCGTGACGCGAGCGTTGGATAAGGCAGCACATCCGGATATAGGGCTCCTCGCGTCCAAATATTCGGCAGTAGAGCGGTGGTATGACTCGCGACGGGATTCTTATGACTTCAGGGCGGAGGAGGCCGTTTATTCGCTCTCTGAAGCTATTCTCGACCACTACTTTGGAGTCAAGGTGTCGCTTAGCAGGAATCATCTGTGCCCACGGATCGCTAACCGGCTCGACTATGTGGTGTGGATTGGTAAAATTGTAGAAGAGACCGAATTATCAAAGAATAGTGTTGGTGATAGTAGTAGTAGTAAGAGTGGTAATGATACCTGTAGCCTCCGGGGTCTGGATATAGGCGTCGGTGCTACCTGCATATACCCCGTCCTTGGATATAAAGTGCTCTCTCGCCGGTTCAGTTTTGTCGGAACCGACATCGATGAGACGTCAATTCGCTTGTCCCAGGAAATTATTGACTCAAATGGGCTTGCTGATCGTATATCAGTGAGGAAAGTAACCCCCAAAGACAAGTTCTTTGATGTGGTTGGTGATGTGACTTTCACTATGTGCAATCCGCCCTTCTACTCATCGCGAGAAGAGATAAGCCAGTTAAGAAAGCTGAAGCAGGAGTTCCCACATAGCCTGGGTCTCTCTGCGACGGACAGCGAGCTGACGTGCCCCGGCGGTGAGCAATCGTTTGTCCTTGATATGTTTGAACAGAGTCGCAATAACCGTTCCATCCAATGGTTCAGCACCATGATGGGCAAGAAGTCCACGCTAGAACAGCTGGTTTACCATCTCAAGCAAAACAATGTGAACAATTACGCGCTCCATCGTATAACGCACGGGTCAACTCGCCGGTGGGTGGTCGCCTGGTCGTTTTGCGAATCGAGGCCGCCTCAGTCACTCGCCAGCGATTCTTGGACAGCCCGATTCAACCCGCCGAAGACAGAGTTCGTGCTTGAGGCATCAAACCTGGACCGGATTAGGGAAGTTTTATGTTCTAATCAGTTCGTTAATGTCAAACAGAGCACGGAGTCGCTTATGCACATTCACGTTGCTGGAGATGTGTGGTCGAGACTCTTTCGAAGGAAGAGAATCAAGGATGTAAATTATATGCCGAACTGCCCTACAGAGTTTATACTGCGGTATGATAACGGCTCTGTTGTAATTCGATGGAAAAGGGGACTAAACGAAGATGTGGTTAAAAGTTTTATAGGCTATGTCAACCGTGCTAAAATACTGAAATCTGGTCCTTAAAACTGTCAAATATTGTGCGTCGTCTCGGTTCAACTGCGCTTATCTATTTATCTATAATAGGGCCATTGTAGGGCTACTTTACTCATTTTTATAGGTCACACTGTAAACTGTTTGAGAATACATGGTATGACATACCGGTACGTACTACCGTGGGTGTGCGAGTCAAAGTTCCTAGTCTGCTTGTACGGCACTCAGTTTTTCTCAAATAACATTTTACGTTATATTTTACCCCTCTAATCTCTAGTAGTTTTAACCTATATAGAGTATAAATCGTACCGTACCTACATCATCGGCAGCTATATTTCATACGCGTAATTAACGCGTGCCTAATTAGAAAGATTTTGGTGACGCGACTTGATCGGATCACCAAACCCACGCCACGAGTCATGACGAAACCACAGGCTTCGCAGAGTTCGCTGGACTCGTTCTTTGGCACATCAGGCAGCCAGAAGAGGCCCCTGGTCAGCAAGCTCCCTCATGCCAAGAATAAAAAGCCCAAGATAGCAGCCCGCCCGAGCTCCCTACAAGCATTCAAATACAACGGCCAGTCACTTCCAGCAGAAAAGAATCACCGCGAAGATGAAGACTTATCCAGACAGTTTTACGAGAAGTTCGCACAACCCGGATCCATCGAGAAGGTAAGGTTCCGCTCGAAAAAGAAACAAGGGGCCGTCGAACTGAAGCCCATGGCCAAGTCGATTCAGCTGCTGAAGGCGAAATACCCGGATACAGTGCTGCTTATTGAAGAAGGATACCGATACAAGGCCTATGCTGAAGACGCTGTCAAAGTGTCCAAAGCCCTAGGGTTTTTCCTGTCCGACGGCCGTAGGCACTTTGAAGATGGGCACCCCGACGACGACGGGTATGATAGTTTCTCAAGCGTGACGTTCCCGGCCACGAGCCTCGAAGCGCACACCAAGAAGCTCGTTGATCTGTCCCACAAGGTGGGGATTGTTGAGCAGATGGAGTCTTCTGTGCTGAAGACCGGAAGCAAGCCAATGGTGCGAGAGCTTACGATGCTCTACACCAAGGCAACATACTCAGATGTGTATGCGACGTCGAGGGGCCACGACTTAGAGCCGTCCTCCACTTCAAACTATCTAATGGTCATTGCCTACGACGAATCAAAGCGCAAGCAACAGCTGGATGTCGGAGTGCTGGCCGTACAGTGCTCTACTGGCGATATTATCTACGACTCATTTAGCGACAGTGCTATGCTGACTGAGTTGGAGACAAGGCTGGCCCACATCAGACCCTGCGAGATGGCAATCATAGGAAATGACGAAGACAAAAGCGGATCGATTAAGCGGCTGGTCAATAACACGTCAAAAGCTGGAGAAGTCAACTATTTGTCGGTAGAGGGCGAATATGACGAGACATTCCTGGATGGCTACTTTATGAATGCTTTAGAAAAACTCCAAAGTGATGTGGAAAAGGCAGAGCTGTCGCAGTTCATAGATGACAGTTCTAAGTTTTTGCATCCCCTCAAGAAGTGCCTGCATGCAGCAATTAAGCACCTGGAGGAGTTCAAATTAGATAGCATTTTTGCTATCCCGACCAGCTACACCCAGTTTACACAGTCTACAGAAATGTACCTGAGTGGAGACACTTTGCGAAGTCTCGAGGTATTCCAGAATAGCACGGACGGCAGGAACCGTGGGACTCTATTCAGCATATTGGATAACACCAAGACAAAGTTTGGGCAACGGATGTTGAGAAAATGGGTCGCAAAGCCCTTACTGGTAAAATCACTGATTGAAGCGCGGGTTGAAGCAGTCACAGAGCTAGCAGAGCCAAACGAAAAGCTGCTCTCGGTGAGTCAACAATTCCGCAGCTGCATGGATCTTGAAATGGCTCTGGTCAACGTTTTCTATGGACGATGTTCTCGTGCGCAGTTGTACTTTTTCATTACCAAGATGACTAATGTGGCAAGAGTGGCCGCTTCGCATAGTAGTACTCGGTATAAGAGCGCACTGTTGAATGATATCTTCGATACCTGTGCCGAGCATTTGGAGATGCTGGAGAGTTTCTACAAGCTTCTCAACCCGCGGTGGAAGGATCTGTACTTCTCTGATGAGAAGAAGGACGCAATTGATCAATTTCTGCTTGCCGAAGATATGGATGAGGAAGAGAACGAGGACATTCTCATGTATCAAATGGCCGTCTATGAAGCACAACAGGGGCTCGAGAGATACCTCCAGGGGACCCAGAAAGAGCTCAAAATTCCGCTGAAATATGTCAGGCACATCGAAGAGCAGTTTTGCATAGGGGTGGACGCAAAGAATGCCAAAAAAGTTCCGAAAGACTGGGTCATTGTGGCCAAGAATAAGAATATGTGGAAGCTTCGATCGCCCACAAATTTGGCCCTGTTGAGGACTTACCAGCAGCAATTGGAGCGGCTCAACGATGCATGCAAGGTTGCCATTAAGCGGTTTATGGGCCAGCTGGCCATCCACTACAACGAATTGCGTGCCATGGTGACCGCTCTTGCCAATCTTGATACGTTACTTGCTCTGGCGACACTGACGATCCACGGGCACTACGTGCGGCCAAAGTATATCGATTCCTGGGCTCAAATTCGCATTAAACAGGGGCGCCATCCGATGGCTGAGGTACTCAAGACCAGTACATATATCCCTAACGATACTTTCCTGTCGCGCGATGAAAACCGGGCCATAGTCCTGACGGGCCCAAACATGGGCGGGAAGAGCTCTTTAGTGCGCCAAGTCGCTCTGATCACCATCATGGCCCAGATTGGCTCCTATGTCCCAGCAGAAGAGATGGAGATTGGCTTATTCGATGCAATCTACACGAGAATGGGCGCCCAGGACAACATTCTCCGCGGGCAGTCGACATTCATGATAGAGCTGCAGGAGTGCAAGACGATTATGGATGCTGCAACGGATAAGTCATTGGTCGTTCTCGACGAGGTTGGGCGAGGGACTAGTACCATTGACGGTATGGCAATTGCACATGCTGTGCTCAGCCATTTTATTACCGAACTTAAAAGTCTCACTCTGTTTATTACACACTATCCATTGCTGACCAATTTTGCCTCTAGTTTCCCCAAAATTGTGTCCAACTTCCATATGGGATATGAGGTCAGGAAGCTCAGGGATACCAATGACGAAGAACATGACGAGGTTATTTTCACTTACAATCTAAAACCTGGCATCTCGTACCGATCGTACGGACTTAATGTCGCACGGCTGGCGCGATTGCCTGGTGAAGTTATCAAGCACGCCGAACTCAAAAGCCACGAACAGGAAAATCTCGTCAGGGAGCGCACAGAGCTGCGAAATGGCGTTCGCTATGCTAACTTTATCAAATCTTGCATGTCTGAAACTCCGTCCGCAGACCGCATACAGGAGATCCTCCATACTCTAAATTAGAATCATCTTTGACGCTAGAAAATAGAAGGAACGCATTTTTAACATAAAAATTTTCTCGCTATATCCACAATTTATCTACGCTCCATGCAACAATTCCACAACTGAAACCAACTGAAATACAGTCATTTCGGTAGCCAAAGATGGTGAAGGAATGTCACCGCCGATCACCAAGGGACATGTGCGGCTGAAGCACTGGGAAAGTAAAAAAATCCCCCACGATCGCGTACTGTGCAGGTATTGTACATGAGGGAAAGTTCGGCTGTTAATTTCAATGAGAGATGTATCCCAAAGCTCGGTCGACTTATGGTAAGAAGTCTCGTGGAGGGCCTGACTCCTTGAGGCGGATCTGGAACTTGGAGGCGTCCTGGAAGGCAGATCCCGCGCTTAGGTCCAGCGTGAGAAGCACTTCGGAACTCTCTTCTACAGATGGAAAAGACGAAAATAGCGACACGGAACCGAGTAAACAAGCGTCAAAGACTCCCGAGCAAGAGGAGAAGCTGCCCCAATTACCATCTCTGGTAGATGAACCGGTACCCGCCACGCCACGCAAAAGTACTGTTAGGGAGAGGGGCCTGAACAACCAAACACCAACTCCAAAAGCCAATCTAAGGCCCTCACGAGAACAGTTGACTATCGAGAGGCCCGCTCTGAATTCCTCGCCAACAAGGAATGTGAGTGAAAGCGAGAATAGCGACACACAAGCAGATGCGATGTTTTCATCGCCTAAAAGAGAGTTTTCAAAGTCCAGTGTCTGGGATGAATTGGACGACGTGATTGCCGATGCACACCGGAACGTAAAGAGAATCAAGCTCCTCGATAAGTTCAGGCAAGTGCAGAACAAGCCTCTGGTGGAGGACTCACCTTTGAAAAGCGCTCATCAAGATCAATCGGAGAATGGCAGTAAGCCAATTGCCTTGTCGCGAAGTACAACTTCATCTTTCTCATCACGAGAGGCTATGAATAGCCGGTTGCAGACGATGTCACTGACTAAAAAAACTTACGGAGGCGGGGTCGCGAGCCGTGCCATATCGAGCGATAACGAGAGAGAATACGACGACTTGGACGAGCCTTTAACCCCTGAGGAGCCCGAAATTCGAGACACGCAAGATGATATCCTCAATGTGAAGAACGTTCACGAGTTACGTGCCCAGGGTGTAAATGCCGAATTTGTATCCGACGTCAAGTATATTATGGAAGGGTTGAACTTTGATGAAGGAAGCAAGCAGGGTACGCTAGTCGAACTAGCCGAGAAATTTTGCTCTGATAAAGAATTTGCTGATAACTTCAAAATGTCGCCTTTTGCTATGGAGCTGTACGAGAAGGTAACTGCTGAGGACGACGATTTTTGCGCCTTCATGCTTATTTGGCTATCCAATTGCATGTTTGAGGACGGAGAGGGGTTCGCACTCACTATTGTGACACGCTTTGAATGGTTTTTGCCTCTCTTAATCAAGATGATGTCCGATAAAAACTCTATCAAGGAAGTTGCAAAGGCCAATAATGTGAGCCATGGGGACCTGGATGCTCTCATGGAAGTGGTCAAAGCGACTACTAAGGCAGATCCTACAGTTCATGTTTCCAGGGCATGGATTGCGCTTAATACACTGAATTCCCTGGCAAACCTGGGCGCGAATATACAAATACTTACTCAGCGGGTCTTGAATGAGCATGCTATTGAATTTCTAAGGTGTACGAGAGAGGTTAGTGATGCTGTCTATGGCGAACTAGTAAGTGGTAAGAAAAGGCGGAACCAGCAGCTACCGAAAGATTTGGTTACGTTAGGGCTGACTACCATGCAGTTGACCAGCATCGCAGAACATACTGACGTTCCAGACCTCATCGCTGCCATTGAGACATTGGAGGATAATCCTCTGGAGTGTCTGGCCAAAGTAGCTATCTATTACCTCGAATCAGATCGAGATGGTCTGGCGAAAACAACAGTCGATGCGATTCTGAGATGTTTTGTCGTGCTCACAACGCGCTTTGGTAGTGCTGGGGTGTTCCATTACTCGGCGTTTTATGGACCGCTTGCGTTATCGCTCGTCCGTATGGGGTTGCGGCCATCTCATTCGAAAACAGCAACTTCCGATGATGACGATACTCGGGCATATTCGGCGGGCCTTCTTTACAACCTCACTGATAGCAAGCACATTTGTGAGCTAATACTGAAGGAGGAGGTCGTAATTGGCTTTAAACAGCTGGCGCTTTCTTTCGAACCCTATAATCCGGACCTCCACTCCAACGTGCAGACTGTGCATATTTATGGAATTCTTGTACTTGCGCGTCTAATGGCTATTAGCAGCGAAGATGCGCACAGAAAGTTCACTGACGATGAAATTTTCCGGCTTAGAAAGACGCTGTCGGCTAGTATTGATAATCTTGCGTCGTCGCCAATGATGCGGATAGTTCTTCCTCATGCTAAGGAATTATTAGAGAATCTGACCTAGTTCTAACTTATTTATTTATAGAGTATCTTAATATTTTTATTTATTAATCAGTTAATCGATTGCTTATTGAATTGCACAAAACCAGTAGTACGCCAGTGTTATTTCCTTATGCTGTCGGTGTCAGTGGTCAAGCCCGTGTACTACGTACCCTTTTTCAAGAAACTTATTATCCATCCTTTTTTGAAAATTTAGATTAATTCTTCTTTAAGATTAGTTATCACTAACTACGCAAATTATCTGGCTGTTATAGTGGAACGATCGTCTGTTGTACGAAACCACAGTCTTGCTTGTGAACCAGCTACAGCGTCTTTGACAATCGGTGTTCTAGACATTTACTTAAACGATAATTCGACTAAAAATGAGGAATGCATTCATGAATAATCCTTTAACGGAATATTAGTTATAGTACCCGGTAAAATCATTGAACCATGCACGTTAATCATTATTATTATACAAGTCTATATCAAAGTTTTGGTCGATCAAGGAGCCAGTCTATGGACTTCCCATTGGTCCTCTCCCTTCTTAGAATAAATCAGACGGTCATGTAGACGGCCCTTTCGACCCTGGAAGAACTCCCACTCGTATGGAATAATCTTCATGCCGCCCCAGTAGGGCGGGCAAGGAATCTGTTCGACCTCGTCAAACCTCTGCTCCTCTACGGTAACCTTAGCATCCAGCTCGTGTCTGTTTTTGACAATTGAGGACTGGGGCGAGGCCCAGGCGCCGATCTTCGAGTCCCGCGGCCGGGTGTCAAAGTAAATCTGCGATTCCTCGTTGGAGATGAACTCAGTCGTCCCTTCTACTCGGACCTGTCGCTCCATTTCCTTCCAAAAGAAGGTCAGAGATGCATGCGGGTTGGACTTGATGTCCTTGGACTTCTTCGACGTGCCCCAATTGGAGTAAATAATCATGTTGCCGTGTCTGTCAAGTTCCTTCATGAGTACAATTCGAGAAGAAACCCGCCCCGAGGGCAGCTCGGCAGTAGCCAGAGTCACCGATTCGGGTAGCGGAACCTTGGACGCCTTGGCCTCCTTGAACCACTTGTTAAACTGGTTCTCGGGAAGAGCCTCGAGGGTCTCTTTCTCTAGATGGCCTTTGGTGTACTGCTCCGTGGGAGGTGCGACTACTGCTCGGTTAGCGGGTTCCACTCCCTCGTATAGCGAAACTTACAAATCAGGTCGTCCTTCTTCAAAAACCCATCGTAATTCATAGTTGGCATTTGGTCTATTTTCATGTCCTGGACTTGTCGTATCTGGTTCGATATATATAGATAGAAGGTAAAGCTACGCAAGGCTGATGAAAAATCCCAGTAGTGGTAAATAAATGGCCTGTTTTAGGCGAAAATAGCGGTTCTAGCTCTTATAAACCGGCCGAAGAAATGACTCGATTATAGGCGGGGAACTCCTCGGGCGGGTATATTTCATCATGCTATTTCCCACGCGGAGTTGACTACCCGGATCCAGCTAGGGGCTGGAGTAAGTGAACAGCCGAAAGTTGCTTGTTACGTAGGGGAATCCTAACGCTATTCAACCGGTAGTGTCGAAGCCGTATCTTTCAATGATTGCTTTCTTTCATATTCCTCGGACCATAACCTCCTTCCGGTCAGTTGCAGTGGCTTTGCTACCTGATGCGGCTTAGGATGCGGCGTCGGAGTCCCCCGGGCCGTCTCTATAGGTCACCTTACCGGGCTATACAGTGTAGCTATACTTCGCATACAAGGTGTACCTTACACATGCATAACGTAATACAATAGTAGAGCAGCCGGCCTCTGTGAATCGATTCGAATCGACAAGAATACGGCTGATCCCAAAGCAACGACAGATGGGACCGTTTCGGATGTCTGGAAGAATAGCACGTTACCGATGAGTGAAAATGAGTAATCAGTGGAACCGGTCGCAGTTATGAGTTACCTTCGTCACCGACACCCAAAAGCGATAAAGCCTGCTGATCCTTCGTCTAAGGGATTGTAAAACCTGAATAAACATAATAGGGAAAGAAGGTCAAACCAAGCTTGTGACAGTGCTGTAAGCTGGAGGATTTAAATCCCTTACTCTGCGAACATATCACCAGAATTTACAGTTTAAAGTAGCGTGGGACTGTAGAAATAAAAGTTCAGCCTGTTGGCATCATGGCAGAGTCTGAGCTCACTATTCTAATCCTCGGTCACGCCGCCATGGCATTCACGGGAATAGTTGGTTCCCTGGCCCGAGCGGGATTGACTCGGCTGACTACTTTTGATGGGGAGCCATTCAGTGGGTTGGTAATATGGTCGAACTTTGCGGGATGCTTTATACTCGGCATGCTGTTCAACAGCAAACCAATGTTCGATTCTTTGATTATAAATAACCTCTATGGCAGGCAATACAGCGCTTTTGGCGATATTCCTATTTACACGGCCCTTGCTACAGGCTTCTGCGGGAGTCTTACGTCGTTTTCTACGTTCATGCTCGAGTTGTTTGAGCTTTCAGCCAATATCCTTACTCCACCGAACAGCTGGCCTGACCCCGGGTACGGTGTAATGGTGTGGCTCAATTACTGCATTGCAACTTTCTCCCTCTCTGTGGCAGGATTCTTGTCGGGTCGACACGTCAGTCGAGCCCTAGAAAGGTCCGAGATGACCTGGGAACTAGAACATCACGAACGGTTCATAGAATGGACTATGGCGTTCCTGGGCGTTGCAGGATGGATTACCACGGCTGTGCTGGCTATTGTGAAGCCGTCATTCAGATATTGGTGCGTGACGTCCGCCATGGCTCCCTTTGGTGTGTACGCTCGCTTCTGGCTTGCAAGGAGTCTCAACAAGCTCTATAAGAACTTCTTCATTGGCACGTTCTTTGCCAACATTTTGGCGACCATTCTTGTCGCCATCTTCATGCTCCTTCGCCGGGGGATTAAGAACGTCGACTCCTCGACCATCATGCCTATTCTCAGCACCCAGTCCCAGTGTCATGTCGTTTGGGCCCTGGCGGACGGGTTCTGTGGCTCTCTCTCCACTATCTCGACATTCATTGCTGAAATTGTTAATCTCAGGCAGGTCCGATACGCATATCTGTATGCCGTAACCAGCGTTTTCGTGGGGTTCTCTATCGTGGTGGTTATACTGGGCAGCTACACCTGGTCAAGGGGACTCACTGTCCAGGTGTGTTAAGCTTCGAACTGTTGGCATCTTTTGGAACAACATCAGCAATTTAATTGGAAACAGAGAGACTCGCAATTTAAGTGGTATAGAGTACCCATGGAGACTCACGATATATTTCGTTCATGGAGACTCGTGATCTGATTGGTATGAGTAGCCATGGAGGCTCGCCATTTTAATTGGTATAGGATATCCATGGAGACTTGCATTTTTGTTAATAGAGTATCCATGGAGGCTCGCGTTTTACTTGGTAAGATAGAATATTCGTGATTTAATTGGTTATACTCTCAAGGGAACTAAGTGTCGAGTCAAGACGAAATGGGAAACGGAAAGTCTATACGAAGATGAAGGGCTAATATCGCCTCTTGCTATTTAGGTGCGGCAAGGGTTCCTTATCTACGTAGATTCGCGGTTTAATTGATATATAGAGTGTCTTTAATGCTTTAATTGATACAGTAGACTATCCATGACGACTCACGATAAACAAATCGTATGCCCTTCGGATTGCAAAGACTACCAGTGCATTGGTAAAGTCATGATATACATGAACTTCCTACATCTATATTGCAAACATATTTGGGCGACTTACATCACTGCTAGTCAGAATAAATTAATTGTCATATGCGAGGAAAGTCAATGCGGCGCTCTTCATGGCAAACAGTGCGAGGAGGTTACGTAGTACGGCGATCTTCATGGCAAACGGCTTTCGGTCACCGACACCCAAAAAGGTGGAGGGGCGCTGATCACTCGTGAGTAATTATTCAAACGGGACGAAACCGGAATAAAAAAAAGAAGGATGAGACCAAACCACACTTGTGGCTACTGTAGCTATAGAGTGACTGCGCAAATTAGAGGATTTTGAAATCCTACTCTGCGACCATATCACAGGACAGTTTAAGTTGCACGGTACTTTTTAACAAAAACCGTTCAGCCCTTCGGTGTCATGGCAGAATCTGAGCTCAAGATTTTAATCCTTGGACATGCCGGTATGGCGTTCACGGGAATAGTTGGTTCCCTGGCCCGAGCGGGATTGACTCGATTGACTACTTTCGAGGGGGAGCCATTCAGTGGGACGGTCATCTGGTCCAACTTCGCAGGGTGCTTTATACTCGGCATGCTGTTCAACAGCAAACCGATGTTCGATTCGTTGATCATCAACAACCTCTATGGGAGGCAATACAGCTCTTTTGGCGAAATTCCCATATATACAGCCTTGGCTACAGGCTTCTGCGGGAGCTTGACGTCGTTTTCTACGTTCATGCTCGAGCTGTTTGAGCTCTCAGCCAATACTTTTACCACTACAGGCAACTTCCCCAACCCTGGTTACGGCGTAATGGTGTGGCTCAATTACTGCATTGTAACTCTCTCCCTCTCTGTGGCAGGATTCTTGTCGGGTCGACACATTAGTCGAGCACTAGAAAGGTCCGAGATTGCCTGGGAGCTGGAGCGTCACGAACGGTTCATAGAGTGGACCATGGCATTCTTGGGCGTTTCAGGATGGATTACTACTCTTGTGCTGGCTATTGTGAAGCCATCATTCAGATATTGGTGTCTGACGTGTGTCTTTTCTCCCTTTGGTGTGTACGCTCGATTCTGGCTTGCAAGGAGTCTCAACAAGCTCTATAAGAACTTTTTCGTTGGCACGTTCTTTGCCAACATTTTGGCGACCATTCTTGTGGCCGTTTTCATGCTCCTTCGCCGAGGAATTAAGGACGCCGACTCGTCGAGCATGCCCATTCTCAGCGCCGTGACCCAGTGCCAGGTCGTTTGGGCCTTGGCAGACGGGTTCTGTGGCTGCTTCTCCACTATCTCGACGTTCATTGCTGAAATTGTTAATCTCAGGCAGGTCCGATACGCATATCTGTATGCCGTAACCAGCGTTTTCGTGGGGTTCTCTCTCGTGGTGGTTATACTGGGCAGCTACACCTGGTCAAACGGACTCACTGGCCAGGTGTGTTAGAGTTTGAAGCTTTTTTTTTTTTGAAAGACTAATCGCAATTTAGTTGGTAATAGAGTAATCATGGAGGCTCGCGATATTCGGATCCCTTTCGGGGTAATTTTTTTATATATTAGACTAACTGTTAGTTATAGGTCCAGCGATAAAGTATTATATATAGAGTACTGGCAACGGACTTTAATCCAGATTATTATTATATAGAGGTACTGTATATTGCGGTTATTACCATTACTAAAAAATATTTTCAGAGCTAACGTGTTAACCGGATTCCTTTCGGCGTATTAAAAACTGCAGATACATTGATAAGATTAGATTGCGGTTACAGCCGCTACCGTATTACGAATTAGTCTCGGAGAAACGAGATGAGATTCGTTAGTACGCCTATTTGTAAAGTGTTAAAGGTACTATTCTGTGTGCATATTTAAGACTTACTACTGTATTGGTCCAGCTGTCGAGTAGAATTGAACGGTTAGGCCAAAGTGATACAGCGATTAAGGATACCGCCGATATTTGGTTGACACATATTTGGGGCGACTTACGGTGGATGTACGTCATTCATAAATCATCTATACAATAATATATATCGCTGTTAGTCGGAATAAATTAATTGTCATATAAATATGCGAGCAGGATCAACGCGCATAGGCGCTCTTCATTGCAAACGGCTTGTGCGTCGTGTGGCTGGAGCCCGCCTTTATGCTCTTAGGCGCAGGAGCCCGCTTGGACGATACATTGTACCCCAGCATGACATAGTCATCGGCAATTTCCTCCTCCGAGTCATCATCCTGCTCCTCCTCCAGCCACGCATGGTGCAGAGTAATGGAATTGAAGTTCTGGAACGGATCTTCTGCAGTGCATTCGATGCCGTCGTTGGCAGCGGCGCCCTTGCCTCGGGGCTTCTTTTCAACAAACTCGATAGACTCGCCGACAAGACTGTCTACCGGCTTGTCCGAGCACAATGATGGGTCGGGCTTGCCGTACTTGGGCACGATAGGCGGCGTCTGGTTCCGTAGCAGCGCCCACTGCGTCGTCTTGAAGAAGGGGTGCGCCTTGATGTCGGAAGCTCCAGCGCGGCACCCGAGCCGCTTGTTCTCGTCCTTGATCAGCAGCTTGCGGATAAGGCTCTTGCACGGCGACGAAAGCGGCTGGTAGTTGGCACCTTCCAGGAAGTGGACGTCGTTTTTGAGAATATTGGCAAAGGTCGAGTTTCGGTTCTTGCCCTTGAACGGCGTGGTGCCGTAGAGCATTTCGTAAATCAAAATTCCCAGGGTCCACCAGTCGACGGCGCTGGTGTGTCCATTGCCCTTGATGACTTCTGGCGCAATGTACTCCTCGGTGCCCACAAACGAGTTGGTTCTGAAGTCGGCGATGCACGCCTTAGTGTCGATGGCCGGCATGCTGCCCACCGAAGTGCCTGATCGCCCGCCATTGATGATGGTCGGGGCGCCCTCCGAACCGCTCTGCTTGCTGAGGTCAAAGTCCGACAGCATGATGTGGCCCGACTGATGCAGCAGAATGTTCTCTGGCTTGAGGTCTCGGTAAATGTAGCCCATGAGATGCAGGTATTCGAGCGCCGCAGTAACCTCTGCAGCGTAGAACCGTGCGTCCTGCTCGCGCAGACACTTGCCTTCGAGCGTCTGGAGAGCCCTGAAGAACTCTCCGCCCATGCAATACTCCATACAGAGGTACAGGTTGTCCTCCGACTGGAAGGAGTGGTATAATGTTACAATAAATGGGTGGTTCGAGGTCGCCAGAATCTCCTGTTCGGCGAGCGCCCGCTTGATCTTGTTTCGCGAGATCATCTCCTTCTTGTTGAGCACTTTCATGGCGTACAGGTGGTTCGTCTTCTTCTCGCGGACGAGGTAGACAGACCCAACGTCGCCCTTGCCGAGCAGCTTGATCTTGCGGAAGGAAGACGAGTTGACCTCTGCGTCTCGGATCTTTGTAGCGCTCGACGAGTAGGTTCGATTGTAGCTCTTGGAGCCGGCCCGCGACCGGTTGCCAGATTTCTGCGGCGTGCTGGTTCCTGACCCGGGCACTGTAAGGCGGTCGAGCGTGCCAATGTTCTTGGAAATGTCCACATTGCCAGCAGGTTTGGTACTGCTGCTGCTGTTGTTGTTGTTATCGTCGTCAGTTCTCGACTGCTCGGTCGAGTTCTTTTCAGAGATGGCCTGCTCTCGAATAGCATCGTGGCTCTCGCCCTTGGAGAGCATCTGCTTGATGCCATTAGGAGCTGACGCGACTCTTCGCAGGTTACGCGACAGGATGCCCCGATTGGGCGGGTGGAGAGTAGTAGTAGCGGCTGCTTTGGCATCCTTTTCGCAGGCCTCTCCATCCGACGACGAGGACGAAGACGAAGAAGACGAGTCATCGTTATCTTCCGCTACATCCTCCCCAGCCTCATCGCATGGCTTGTCTACTACAATAGGAGCCATGGCCTCTCCGTCGTCTGCTGTCTGTGAATCGTGGGGCGGGAGGCCCTGGTAGGCAAAGTATGGGTTCGCCTGCTGGACGCCGCTGCTGCTATCGCGCAGGGCGGGGCTCGAGGAGCCCGTCGTTTTAGCACCTGGCATCGGCGGAGGAGTCTGTTCGTCGAGCACCACGGCCGCTGGGCTCGATGGCGACCTCAGCCGCAAGAGCCGCGCCAACTTCCGTGAAGATTGGGGCTGGGGTTGAGGATCGTCGTTTGCTACTTTGGGCGAAGTGGAGGCCGCCGTCGGGGGAGAGTGGGACCGCGACGGTTCCTCGACAGACGGGAAAGCCACCACGTCTTCTTCGGTTGGCGTGTGGGCCTGCGACCCGGAGGAGTGGTGGATGGGGGTGCCCGAGGAGTTGAGGTTGAACTTGAACAGGTTCTTGAGCTTCTGTGGGAAATTCGAATGCGGCTCGCCTGTTCCCGGGGTAGTCGTCGTAGAGTTGGCAGCCTTTTTTGCCGGCAGGTGGGTCGCGGAGGAGTTTGTCGGCGGGCTGTCAAAGCCGGAGCTGTCCTCGGGCTCACTGGAGCCCTCGCGGGGCGAATCGCAGCCGCTCGATTCTTCATCGCGTTTCGACGGGGCCGTCATGGCTCGCTGGCGGCTTCTACTCAGAAAGAATCGCTTTGCCGACTCCTCCGTATCCGTCATCGCCGAGAGCAGCGAGGGAGTACTGCGGTTAGTCGCTGAAGAGCCCATGGAACCACCTTCAAACACTCAGGATTGTAGAAATGCAAACACTCTGGCTGTAGACCAGTAAGACCAAAGAAACCTGGAAATAGTCGGACTAATGCCAGGACCTTGAATACGTAACAGACCGGGAAAAAACGTCACGGTAGCCGCGGCCAGGAATTCCAAAATATCGCAACACCAAAAATAAACGTAGCCTGTGCTTCAAACAATCGGCCACAACCAACAGTCGACAGACGGAGTATAAAGCAAGAAGGGGGGGGAGAGGGGGACAAGTAGGTTGGGTTGGTTGTTGTTAGGTGATGAGGGCTAGAACAAGCCTACTCTGCTGGTTGCTGTGGGTAAAACGTTGGGAGATGGGGGGAAGCGGGGGGGTGGTTTTATCGCAGACGATGGACTGTGGGACCTGCCAGATGGTAACAGGACTATGTGGATGCCTTAGTAATGACGATACACCGCTGTATGCTGTGTAATTTGGCGGAATGCGTGGCTTCTGCCGTTGCTGTGCGCTAGGTGGTGCGTGGGTACAGCCAGTTCCGGGGAGAGAGGAACGGGAGTGTCTCTTACTTGCATTAAGTAGAAGATGCTAAGCCTCCTCTCCAAGGCATGCCAACACACGTCGCGACGTGCCGACCCATGGGCCGTCTCCATCCTATTGGACGGTTTACATCGGCAAATCAAAGCAATCGGCGCAACGAGCCGCTTTCATTTTTTTTTAAGTGGCTTCATATGCTTGACAGTTGTCGTTTCATTTCCCACAGCCGCATGGGACTAGTATTAATAGATGTCACCGCTTCCTTTCCTGTTCTGTAAGGAACGACTTGGGCGCCGTTTCTGATTATGAGAAACGGCATGAGAGATAGACCCACGATACGACACTGTTTCATGCCCGCAGGCCGTTTATTTTCCCACTCGCAACAGACACCGCCCAACAAAAGTGAAACTCCACCCCCTTTGACGTCGCGGTCCGATGACTACACAGCTACTGTAGCGTAGTACCTTCAATAAAGTAGTAAAAGTAGCTGGTAGTCCGTCATTTTTGTTGGTTGGTAGTTAAATTATGCTTGTAGTTGGCAGTTCGCAGTTCGCAGTCCGTGGAACTCACGTGGATGTATGCGTCGGCAATGCACAGCTCGGGGTAGCACTACCGCAGTAGATACAATATAATGCGTAGTGTAAAGCGGTGTATCAATGATGCTGTAGGCAGAAGGGGGGGGGGGACTCACTGAGACTTGTTGCGTAATATCTCCACGACGCGGTTGGCAACTGGTTCATTCGTGAAACTGATGAGCCTGGTGCTACCCCTACTACTATTCGTACTATCAGCAGTACCCGCGTAGAGCACCGACGCTGACTTGGAGATCTGAACGTCTGCATGGGCAAGATCCGCGTAGTGTTCGAGATCAAACCACTGCAGCAGCCGTTCTAGGACGTAGAGCACCCTGCTGAACGGCGCACCCGTTACGGCGTACGGCGTCTCTGACTGGCGCACCCCCGTCAGGCAGTATTGGGCCAGTCTGGCCAAGTGTGGGGAATGGCACTCGGACGTGAGAACAATGAGCGGGTATCTATCACCGCTCAATGGGTTCTGTAGGTGCTGGCGCTGGAGTTTCTGGGGTGGAGAGAAGCCCTCCTCGTCGCAGCCTATCAGCCACTGTTGGATCCACGAGTACTTTGCGAACCTCACCTCGAACCGGAAAACGCCGCCAAAGAACGGCGACCTTTGTGAGCGCACAAATATGACCCCCTGCCATACGCTCGACGGGCTGATGTCGTTGACAGTGAATATAGGCTTGCTAAGGTCCATTGGAGCCGTGGCCCAGCCCTTCTCAGGAACCAGATAAATTCCAGGGATCTTTGATCTCGACTTGCGTATGTAGGCACTATAATAGTTAGTTTTAATTGGTTGTTTTTAATCAATCGATGGCCTTACAACTCTTCTAAGCAATCATAATTTTTCACCATTGTTTAGGATTTAGCGAACTCAGGGGTAAAAAAGCGTTAGGGATTGCAAGCCGCATACCGCTTTAACATTGGGCGCGCGACCAAACCTCATCATAATACAAGAGTATCCACATCCCGGATCGGTCTCAACGATAGCAAAAATTAGCAGCTCAAGCATGCAAAATGCGTTTGACGTTCCGAAAGAACAGTTTAGGCATATAAATCATGGCGAAGAAAGCCTCCTGTTTAGGCCCATAGCGCTGGAGGACGGATTTCCCGTCGAAGACGCCGACGAAAACGCGTTGGAAGCTATCATCGCTGACCCTTTCCGCGTCACGAACCACACTAATAGCCGACTGAAAAGACAACCCAGCTACACAGCGCTATTCGAAGAGTACTCTAGTGAAAACAGCCCAGAAGAAGAGGAAGATGCTGACGACGACTTCTGCGACCCGGAATGCCTGCTCCCATTCGACTGGAGGATCAAATCGTGGGACGGATTCTACAGCTTATCCGATACTACCGCCAAGTCGCTAACCCCATACCTTTCAGAGCGACCAATTGAAATCGTTGACACTTTTCTCGAAGATCTGGAGCCGCCAGAAGCCATTAATATCCCCACAGATAAGCTCATATTCTGTCTCTACAACCTAGCCCTCGGCAGACAATCGCTTTTGTTCTACTTCTCTGATAAACGGCTGGCGTTTGTGCCTATTCATGAAAAAATTCGTACCCCCGGGTGCTCTTCGCACATAACTGAGAGCGCCATCCAGGTGCTTTCCAAATGCGGGAGTAGGTTGAAGCGTCTGCGATACACCATCGCCAAAATCAGAGAGTCCTCCGAAAGAGACCAAAGTCCCGTCCTTATGGCTTTCGCAGACTGCATAGACTTGATTGTCAACCGCATTGAGCGGCAAATGAGCGGCATTGGACTGAATACTCCCCTGCTTGCATTGCTGGAGCTGACCAATCGCCCAGCCCGTGTAATTGCCCTTCTTACCGGGCTGCTGGGATGCGGCGACGTGTCAAAGCCACTCTCCTTAAACAGATTACCTACCGCCAAGAAATTGCTTGACACCCTGTTTGAGCGTGCTATTGAGTACGAAAACTCCGACCAGCACCTCTTTTCGCTGACGCGAATGCTACTACAAAGAGCAAGTGAGCCGTGGCTATTGAGTTTTCAGGACATGGTAGGACTCGGCAACCGCCAGGTGTTCTGGCGCGAAGTGGACTACATATCCTCCCAGCCAGATGTCATTGTTCAGCCCATTGATGGCAACGACCTTATCGTAACTTTGGATCAGTCGAGAATTCCGCGGTTCTTAGATTGGTCGCTTGCAGTCAAGGTGCTGCAAACGCTTAATTCGTTTTTGGTTCTTTCGAGATACGGCGATTACGAAACCAACACAGCTCTAAATGCACAGAGGCAATTTCATCTGGCGTGGTGCTTCGATGTTGCAAGCATAGCAGAGCTCGATAAGCGCATCGAGCAATTCCAGCAAGAAAGGGCGCATTCGTCGGTTCCTGAAACCAGCGACATAGACATGACTAAACCATCATCGATCACGGATAACTTTCATACCCTGTTAATGGCGATGGATGTGCTGCCTGAGAGAGTTGAGGATATCGAGGACGATCTTGACCAGATCTGTCTTGCTATTCTCAATGGAACTCAGGTTTCAGGCACACATCATCATCATCATCATCATCATCATCATCATCACCAAATACCCATGGAGGTTGTATTCCACGAGTCGTTTCATTCAATTATTACCATTCAGCATGAACTGGCAAACCGCCTCGTACTGAATATCTTCAACTCTAACAACAATCTCAACATTGTCGGGCATACAACTTTGCTACGGCAGATATATTTATTAGGCTCTGGTGTGCTCGCGGTAGGGATCGAGCACTCTCTGTTTGGCGGCCAAGGAATCGACATGCTGGGACGTGACCACGGTCGGTGGCCGCCGCTCTCTACAGAAATAAACCAGACGCTCTCGGAGGTCACTGAGCAGGCTATTCTCTCGTTGCATATTAGCAAGCATGTCTCTGGCGGCGGATACCTCAACTTTGGCATCCGCACCGGGTGTCAAAGCTCTATCCCTGATCTCAATGGTACTGACGCGCTTCAGCTATGCTATAATATTCCTCCACCACTTAACCTCATTTTGACTCCAGCAGTTATTCGCCTCTACGATGCCATGTTCACCCAGTTGCTACGATTGCTCAGAGTCAGGCACCACCTCAAAGGCACTGCTTCAAACCACTATGCAAGGCACTTTGTGTGGACGTGGAGTCACTACATATCGGAAACAGTGATAACTTATCATTGGAAAGAGCTGTCTACGGTTATGGACACTCTCAAAAGCGCGCCAGATTCTGTCACATTGCAGCAGGTCATCGACGCTCACTTGAGTGTCATACGACACATTGCCGAGGACAGTTTTCTTCTGAACGATAAGATATCGACTACGGTTGACGAAGTACTACAATTGGTTCTGACAAACCAGGATGTCACACCGGCTGTGCGATCTATAGTGACTGAGCTGTCAGATCAGAGTCAGCACAACTCTCTACGACGAACCTTGCTTCTAGGACTTAACTGGAATGGGTTCTACAGCTCTGCAAACCATAGATAAGTTAGAAAGCATGGTTCTTTTCTGGACGGTGTTATCGTTCAGCTTGTTTGTTTTTTTCTTCCGAGAAGACTTTCTCAGATTTGTCGACTTGCGTAGCATAACAAAACAGAAAAACAAGCCAAAGAATTGAGTCATGAACGTGTTTTTATATTAGATCAACGTAACATTTTGTTTATCGGGAGTAGCTCCAGACGTTCTTGAGGAGACCGTCCTGCTGGGCAAGTCGGTTGATGGAGTCGTCAGCCTCACCTCGGCCTCGGACGTAGCCAGAGAGAGCGTAAGTGGTGTTGTCGCCTGGGATGGCTCGGCCCTCAGCATCGACGTTGGCGATGTTGATCTGGACAGAGGCGTGGTCCTGGGCCTTGATGATTCGGTTAGTGGCAGAGCACTTTCTTGGAACGTAAAGTTCGACCTTTAATCAGTGGTTAGCAAAAATTCGTCCAACATTTTGTTAATTTCGACATACGAGGACACCCTTATCGTTTTCCATTGTTGATGATTATATGTGACGACTGTGGTTGAAAGGTCAGGTTTTGAGTTTTTTTCACTTTTCTGTCGTGTTGGTGCTAGGCGTGCGCAGTGGTACACACTCACGGAGCCGCACGACCGCTATAGCGAATGGGGCCCTCCTTGAAGCGGGCAGAGAGAGGGTCTCACTCTATGCTCCCAACGACTACTGAATTGGGACATTCCGGGCCGGCAACTCCAAATGGGAGGGCGTGCAGTATTGGGGCATCGCGGAGTTCAAGTTCGTCGTGCGCGCCCCACTCACGATCGTATTCCCTGGTGCGTGACGCTAACCTTCCTATTACGGAAGGAATCACGTGATTACGGCCTATGATTGGGATATCCCGAGCGGGGCCTGCGGCGGAGGGAGGTGGGGAATAAGATCGACGATGACCTCCGCCCCAAGGTTTAGGTCCGCTGATGATGATGAACTTAAACGATCGAGCTCCAACGGCCCACATGGTCGGGGCTTAGGCATTGCTGGGGCAAGATGTTGGGACCCTATTCCCCACAATTCAACCTAACGTAGCCAATTAGTTGCAATTACAGTACATGTGTACTACAGCAAATGCATCTGGAATGGTCGAGAAACGTAGGTACATTACATATGATACCGTCCACGTACTTCCCCCACCAAAACAAGAGCTGGCACATCTGCCGCAGCACCCCGGGGCAATGTACCCAATTGACACGTTTTTGACGTCGGGCAGCACCCAACGCTGGAGCCATTGAGCGTCCACCGCTTGCCCCATATGCACCTTGCACGCATCCGAAGCGGGAAATCGCCTACCGCTCAGCCGTAGCCCATCACCGCACCCACACCACCTCATTGAATGGCCAAGAGAACTTCATTTACTCCCCCTGGGCTCAGGATACGCCCAACCCTAGACTTGGAAATACCTCCTTCTCTGTACCCACAAACTTGCTCCCGTGTACTAAATCGCTCCGCGCCATAGGTCCATCGTGATCGGGAGTGTTTCATCTCAGTCAGCCGCGCCGCACCCACACCCGTAGCTCCCCCCTCCCTGCAGCGGATGATTGCGCGCCCAGCCGCCCGCCCGCTATATTTTGCCTTCCACACCCCCCCTGTAATCTTGTTCTCCTATTCTATCATTTGAGATTGTGCGTGGTTTCGTTTGGAAAGTATTTCTGCGGCACCATTCCTGTTGGAAAAAGAATGAGAAGACCAAGAAGATCTTCCCAAATAGAATATAAAAACTAGTTTTGTCGTGTGTGAAAAGTAATATTTTCCATTTCATTATATTGCCGTTTGTGTGTGTCCATAGATTTGGCTCGTCTTATCTGTTAGTATCACCGCTCCTATCTGTGTGTACTTGTATCCTGTCACTGCTATTTTTTTACATATATAAAAAGAAGATAAAAAAGCGGTCGAGACTACGAGTACTGCATTTTTTGGCCGAGGGTGTATATTTTGTATTTCGGTCTGCATTTGAATCGAGAATAAGTGCAGGTTGGTTATATTTTTTCAGAGTTCCAAACTTTGATCCGCAGTGCATTCGTCTCTCATGCTGTCATGGGTACCGAACTGAACCAAAGCGTCGTACACCCGAGCCTAGCAAAGCCCGTCGATGTTCTGCCCCGGCGTACCGGTGATACCACAAGTTCAAGCTCGTTTGCTGCCTTCTCGTTGCCAGACTCCACCAAGGTAGCTAAGGTGCCCCAGTACATCCCGCCCGTGGGCTTCCGTCGTCGATCAGGCATGCCGCTGGACGACCTCTATGAGGATCATGGCGATGAGCTGTCAATGTCGCTCCCTGCCAAAAACTCCATGATGACCATGATGCATAGAAAGAACAACCGGCCGAGGCCGTCAAAGAAGACCCAGCGGTCGCCAGCCGCTTCGGACTCGTCGCTTGAGAAGTCGGACGAAGAGGGCGGACCCAACCCGAGATCGCGAAAGGCGTCGCGGTCTTTGAGGCTGTTTAAAGAGAACGAGATTGATAAAAGCGAGGGCCTGCTCCGCGACATTGGCAGAAGGCAGTCTGCCGCGGAAAGGAAACGGCCTACGTTGAAAAAGAAGTCAAAATCTACAACTCCGGACTTGCTGCTGCCGCCGTCGCCGGCGCCTCCCGCACCTCAGCTAGTGGACAACAAGAAGCTGGTACGGCCCAGATCGCGCCAAGACGATGAGAACGTTCACCCTGAGACTGGTAATAAGTCTCCTGGTAAAAGTAGATTGCATCATCATCGTTCCCCAAAAAAGTCTTTCAAGCCAAAGGTAGACCACGTCTCTTCGGCTACGTACTTTCCCCATACCCCTAAGCATCACGTCGATCAGCATGATTTAAGGGAGGAGCCTCCGTCTGATGAGCAGCCTCCGGCTGCCCTCGTCATCAGGAGGGACAAGGTGACAGGTAAGCCAGAGGCTGCGGTCGTCGCGAAGCCTCAGAAGATTGCAATCCCTCCCCTTCCACCACATGTTGCCGAGGATAAGGCTCCTTCATCTCCACCGCTATTCCGTCCTGGTTCTTCCTTCGACGAAGACGACGAGGAGAATCTGCAGCAAAGGTTTCCGCTATCCGTTGAGCTGACTCCCTTCCAACACAAGGTCGGCGGGCACACTGCCATCTTTCGATTCTCGCGTCGGGCTGTTTGCAAGGCTCTCATCAACCGTGAGAACGCATGGTACGAGACGGTGGAGCAGAACCACGAGGCCCTGCTCAAGTTCATGCCCAAGTACATTGGCGTGCTCAACGTGAGGCGCACGATTATGGAGGAAGAAGAGGACGATATGGATACAGAGTACACAGACAGCGTATCGGCAGCTGCCGACAGTAACTATAATAACGCAAACCCTGGTGAGGATGTTGTCAATGAGGTTGTTCTCGATGACAACATTCATATAATCCCCGATTCGTTGCTCAAGAAGTACTCCTCCTCTGCTCCGTCGCCGGATTCTATTGAGGAGCGCAGTGATTACATTGGTGTGACGCCTCCTAACGGAAGCTCTGGGAACAGCCCACGCAACGTCAGTTGCTTGGCATCATCAAACAGTCCTCGCAGCGGATGGGGTGCTACAACTGTCAACAGAAAGCTCCGCGACCTTGTGTTGCAGGAAGTATTTGCTCCGCGGTCACCCACTATGCGACCAGCCTCTGCATTCAACTTCCCTTCTTCGGGGAGCGAGCTTCGGCACCGTCATTCGGTTTCCGCTTCGCCGCGACCCGTTGAGCCTGTGTCCCACCGAAAGAGCTTTAGCGGACTGGCGAGGCCAAGCTCCAGCCGCGATCTTAACGAGCTGCACCACAGTCGAAGTGCGACCCTCGAAGACTACGGGGGGTCACTTGGCCGACAGCATACTGGAACGAGTAGTCCAGCGAGCAATGGCTTGCGGTCTGATGGTGGAATTGATGTGCCTGTTGTTTGCGAGAAGAGCTCGCTGATCCTTGAACCGCGAAACGAGAGGGGCGGCTCTCCTATTGTTGTGGACGACTTTTCGCATGACGGCGATGATGAACACGTTGGCGAGGAAGAGGACTACGACGTTATTGGTTACGATGAGGGCAAAGAGAGCGCCGACGAGAGCGTGTTCCATATGGAAGACGAAGAGGACGAAAAGCGAATGCCGTTGTCGTCGAGTGCTACTCCGGAGAATCCTTCTGCAAGACTTGTGTCGGCGAGTTCCTCTACGAGCCTGGCCTCCGGTCTTAAGAAAAGGCGGGTATATGTCACCACGGAACGGTTTATTCTCCTTGAGGATCTTACAAGAGGCATGAGGCGACCGTGTGTTATGGACCTGAAGATGGGTACGCGGCAGTATGGCGTTGATGCCACCGAAAAGAAGCAGCGCTCCCAGGCGAAGAAATGCCGCCAGACGACGTCTCGAAAGCTTGGCGTGCGTATCTGCGGGATGCAGGCTTGGGACGTGGAGAAGCAGAAGTACTTCTACCAGGACAAGTACTTTGGCAGAGGCGTTAAGGCTGGCTCGCAGTTTAAAGCATGCCTTCGCAAGTTCCTCTATAATGGCAAGTCGATTGGTTCAGTGCTACGGCATATCCCAGCGATCCTTGACCGGCTCAGCGAGCTTGAGTCTATTGTGAAGCAGCTTACCGGCTACAGGCTATATGGCTCTAGTTTGCTGTTGATGTACGATGGCGGTGGCGATAAAGAAGCCGCAAAGGTGGACATCAAGTTCAGGCTGATTGATTTTGCGCAATGTATCACCGCAGAAGATAAGCTGCCTCCGGAAACCAAAGCGCCGCCTAAGCACCCCCAGACGGCGGATATGGGCTTTCTCCGGGGCCTGCAAACGCTGTCAAGGTACTTCCGCCAAATTTGGAAGGATATTGTGGGTGAAGAGTACTATGCGGGTGCGGAGGTTGACTTTTCAAAGCTTACCGAGCGGGAACTGGACTTGGAAGATTTTGACTTGTCTGTGTTCCCTGCTAATGATGATGATTATGTTACGACTTACGATTCTTACGATGATAGTGATGTATCTGTGTAATTTATTTTAATTGTAATAACTTATGCACTTTATATTTATTTCTACGAGTACCGATAGGACAATGTGGTTAAATTTGGTATGTACCGGTAGTGTAAGTACCCTTACTTAGTTTCGTGCCTGCAATTCAATTGCAAATATGGGCCATTTAATCTTGAAAATGCGTCTAACCTGTCACCTATATCCATAAATATGTACCATAATTTAATCAACGGCCACTTGTACCGGTATCTTTTCAATGCCAGGTGCATTTTAATTTACAGATAAAAGGCCTTCTCCCGATTCATAGCATGATACCGGTACTGTAACTTAGTTTATACTTTAATTTCAACGTCTGATGTTATCATAAATTTTATCGGCTTACCTAAATTATTATATTACAATTGAATTGAATCTGAGGATTCAGTGCCAGTTTTACTATTATCCAAAACGTCTTGATTTTTCAATAATTGTTGATCAACCCGATAGCATTTATAAAATGTTCAACCCATTTTACAATAAAATATATATACTGGCAGATTTTAAGACATATATCTGGTAGTATAAATTAAACTAAAGATACCATTAGAGATTTATATAGAAATACTACCTGGTAGATTCAGTATTCATACAGTGTACAGTAATTGGAACCTTCGCAAATATCGCAGCCATATGCACCGATGTCTCAGGAACAGGTTCATGTCATGATTAAATTATCCACCAATTATTCACCCATGCTGCAACATTGATATCCTTCGATATGATAACAATACAGTGCAGAATGACTTATATCCCCAAGTGTACAAAATTTAAGGAACTAATTTCCGTACGTAATGGGTTATTGTTATTTTATCCGACTCTGTATATAACTCGGTCCAGTTACGTGTGCTACAGTAAGATGGGGGTGGGGAACTTACTACTGTAGCGCTTTCCAATACCCCACGAGTAAGGAACACATCTATGTATATACCATAGCTAAGCTGCACGGGTCCACGAGTGTAATGCACCTTACAATTTCACTCGGTCGATAGAGCGAGGTAGGCCACTCAGTAGCGCTAACGGCGTTTTAGATGTCAAGTTCTTCATTGGAAACATTCGCCTCATACAAATGCCGTTTTCGAGGACGCAGAGAATATGCAGAGCTCTTCAAAGTAAGTAGGTATCTGGCACGGCGATGATAATGGCTCAGTTCCTTCGGGTGATGCCGGTGGAACTTTGCTTGTGTTCAAGCCGCACCATAATAGACCTGAGTATCGGACATGAGCGACAGTGTGGAACTCCGCATTAGAGAGTCGCTAACGTACATAAGCGACCCCGGTAGGGAGATACAGTTATAAAAGATCTGTATATTCCGCGCCTGAGAAAAAAGAAGTATACCACACTTCTCTTCGAAGCGACCGTAGAATAGTGAAAATGTCCCAGGCTATTACCTCTTCCAAGGTGCTCATTGGCGAAAAGCTTGTCCCGGCCGTGGTCATCTACTCCACGGAGACGGGCAAGATCGTTGAGGTCGTTACTGACCTCTCCGAGCGAGAGGCCAAGCTCAAGGCTCACGGCGTCACCAAGACCCGAGATATGGGCGATCTCGCCGTCATGCCAGGTCTCGTCGATGCCCACGTGCACCTCAATGAGCCAGGCCGAACCGAGTGGGAAGGCTTCGAGACCGGCACAAAGGCTGCTGCTGCTGGTGGTGTCACCACCGTCATTGACATGCCGCTCAATGCCATCCCACCGACCACCACCGTCGAGAACTTCAATACAAAGATCAATGCCGCCAAGGGCCAGTGCTGGGTCGACGTTGGCTTCTGGGGCGGTGTCATTCCAGGCAACGAGAAGGAGCTTGTTCCACTTGTCAATGCTGGCGTCCGCGGCTTCAAGTGCTTTATGATCGAGTCCGGCGTCGAAGAGTTCCCAGCTGTGTCCAAGCAGGACATGGAACTTGCTATGAAAACCCTCGAGGGCCAGCCCACGGTCATGATGTTCCACGCCGAGCAAGCTCCGCAGGAAGAGCACGCTTGCGACGACTCCAAGAAGCCAGAAGCGTACCAGACCTTCCTTGAGTCGCGACCAGATTCGTACGAGGTTGATGCCATCCAGTCCATTCTCGACTCTGCGCCAAAGGCTCCAAATCTGGCGCTCCACATTGTGCATCTGGCCTCTGCCCGGGCCCTGCCACTGGTGCGACAGGCTCGAAAGGAAGGCATTAAGCTCACTGCTGAGACCTGCTTCCACTATCTGACCTTCGCCGCCGAGGAGATCCCAGACAAAAACACCGCCTACAAGTGTTGCCCGCCAATTCGAAACGATGCCAATCGGGCCGAGCTGTGGGATGCTCTTCTCAAGGGCGATATCCAGACAGTCGTCTCCGACCACTCTCCATGCACTCCACACCTCAAGCAGCTTGAGGTTGGTGATTTCATGTCTGCCTGGGGTGGCATTGCTTCCGTTGGTCTTGGTCTGCCGATAATCTGGACTGAGGCCCAGAAGAAGTACCCACAGATCACATTGAGCGACATTGCGCGATGGATGGGCAAGAACACTGCAGCACAGGTTGGTCTCGACCACCGAAAGGGCTCCATTGAGGCTGGCAAGGACGCTGACTTCTGCATCTTCGACCCAGCTGCTGTGTGGACCCTTGACCAGACCAAGATGCACTGGAAGAACAAGCTGTCGCCCTACCACCAGCGACAGATCACTGGTAAGGTCATGGAAACCATCCTCGCCGGTAACACTGTGTACACTAGCGACAGTGGCCATGTCAAGGCTGCCACTGGTAACCTTCTTCTTGAGAAGCGACAGTAACTAAAAAAATCTTTGTAACGATGTTATGCTATAGAATCATTATACAGTATTTTGCTTGCACGATACTCCACTCAGTGAATCCCTTCCGTCTCCCCCCTCTGTAATGGCTTAGGCTCCACTACTATTCTGTAGCAGGTTACTGTTACAACGAGAAGTTTTAACTTCACAGCTTATAATTTAGTACAGGCAATCTACTTATCACTTCTCATGGAGACATTGTGATAAGTGAGCATATATTCCGGACTATGATGTGCCACAATTGAGCATTACGTTCAGATTTTTGACCATTACCCACTGTACGAACACAGCATTGACCATTATACAAAACATCAATATTCACCGTTAAGAGTTACGACATTCAAGAATACAATATCAACCATGATATGTCCAAATTACGAGCTAAATTTAACATCAAGTAGTTTCACAATTTATAGAATTCAGCTAATAGAAGTGTCTTCACAAAATGTGTGGAGACACACAGTGATGCCGCGAAGATCGGAGGTTAGTTGTATTTTTGGCATGCGCGGCCCGTTTCCATCCATCCATCCGCCCAACAGAGGTCGCTCTCAAAGGGATTTAAACAGCCGAGACAAAGCGTCACTGAGCTATGGAATGGACCGATAATGAGTCCTAAATACCAAGAGGACGACGGGGTGGACAACCGGTCACGTAGAAGTGGAAGCATCTCCAGTGATGACGGGTATTTCACTGGTATGGGCGTGGCGGCGGACGATATTTCGCTGCAGGACCTCAGCCTCAATTCAGATGAGCATACGACCGCGTACAAAGGCGCCAAACAGCTATTCCTTGGAGATCGTCATTCCACCGAGGGCGTGCCGCGACGGTCGGGCAAACAGCCGAGATCTAGTATGTCCGATACGGAGACTGTAGCACTGGAAAATGATCTCATGAACCCGCAGCAGCTCGACGTCATTAGGGCAGGGCTCAAAGAAGCATTGGGGAAGGACGGCCAGGGTGCCTGGCTGGCTGATACTAGCAAAGCTGCTCCCTCAATTGCGCCAAGCTTATCTCCCTTGGCTTCGCCTGTGCATTCAGTTTACCGTCGCTCTAAAGATGCTTTGGGAGTCGCTGAAGAAGGGCTAGGGGTTAATGAACAGGGGTACTTGTCACAGTCGACATTGGGGGTTCCTGGCCGCGACCATGCTGGTGGCAGTGGAAGTTCGCCGAAGTCCACGGCCAAGCATTTGTCGACAATGATGCGATCCTTCAGCTCGCGGGTGGCTCAATCTAGACAGGAGCCCAATGATTCTCCACTACCGTCGCCAAGCCTGACTGACGTGAGTTATTTGAGTTATTCGCCTTTTGCGAGCTCGACAAACCTTGCTTCGGTGGACACAAGCTACAGGCCGCACTTTGAAGAGCTTCCGCGGTATCCTTCCCCGATTCAAGTTGGACTGGAGAGACGTCCACAACATCCTCAACAACTGGATGAGTCGGATGAGTGCCTGGTAGGCTCTGGCCATGAGTATGACCCAGAGTACCGTGTGTTCGAGCTCAATCTTGAAGAAGAGGAGGAATTATTCGAAACTATGACCGTAACAACGGCAGGGGATACCACAGGCCATGCGATATATCTACCCCCGCCGCCAAAGCTAGTGGGAAAATCGCTCAAGGTATTTGATCAGAACAGTGTTGCGCGGCGGAGGTGCAATGAAATCGTCAGCTCCTCATGGATAGAGCCGTTGTTGGTCATTTGCATTGTTCTGGAGACTGTCCTGCTGTCGTACATCACTGCCCCGAACATTTTCGGAGAGCACCCTGACGGAGAGCTGTTTCTTCCCTGGGGGAAGTCCTGGACAGATTGGACTATGCTCGCCATATTTATTATCTACAGCTGCGAAATTGTCGTAAAGGTCATAGCATACGGTCTTTGGGATGATTCCCAGCTCATCCCAGCCCACCAGAGAGTGCCACGCTGGAAGAAGTTCAAGCAGAGGCTTCGAAGAGACAAGTTTGTCGAAGTATCAGGCGATGGCACTGGACCATCAGATCCAGCCCCCCTGCAGCGAAGCATGCCGGTTATTCTGCGAACGTTCACATCGCTAGCGGTGAACGACTCAAAAACAAAGCATATTATTCGGGCAAAGCGTGCGTATCTCCGATCGAGCTGGAATCGAGTAGATTTTGCATCGGTCATCGCTTTTTGGATATCGCTGGGCCTCAACGTATCAGGCGTTGAAAACAACCACACTTTTTTTGCATTCCGAGTTGTTGCTCATTTACGAATTTTACGACTTCTGAACCTGACTTCAGGAACGGCCTCTGTCTTGCGTTCAATTAAAAAAGCGGGCCCCTTACTAACGAACATCGCACTTTTCATTGGCTTCTTCTGGTAAGTTGCCATTTTATTCCATTTGTAATGCCATTGCTAACGTTAAAAAAACAGGATGATCTTCTCCATCATTGGAGTACAGAGCTTTAAGAGCTCTCTACGTCGAACGTGCGTGTGGGTTGACAAGGAGGGTATTCAACCCAATTACACCACTCAGCAGTTCTGCGGAAGCTATCTGAACGCGGATACGTATGAGGTTGAGCCGTACATATTCTCTGATGGCACCAAAGGTGCCAAGGCAAAGGGATTCACATGTCCTGCCAACAGCTATTGCGTTAGTGACACGAATCCTTACGGCAATACCCTTTCGTTCGATAATGTGTTCAATTCGCTTGAGATTGTGTTCGTGATCATGTCGGCAAATACCTTTACAGATATCATGTACTATACGACCGAGACTGATTATTTAGTGTCGGCACTGTTCTTCATTGCTGGTATCGTTGTGCTTTATATTTGGCTCATGAACTTGGTTGTTGCGGTGATTGCGTCGTCTTTCACGCTGGTCCGGGAGGAGCTGATGCTGCACAAGAAGGAAGAGTCTATTCTGAATAGCCTGTTTGGCAAATTTAAGCGAAGAGGTAAACATGGCGCCTACGACGGCCACCATTTGGAGTATCTGACGAGAACTAGCATTGGCAAAGCATACCAGTTTTTGGGCTTTATTTGGCCTCTCATTATCTGGGCTGATATTATCGTCCAGTGTACGCTTACGTCTGCTAACCGGGAATCCCAGTCGCAGTTTATCTACAAATGGCAGATATTCACTACTTCCGCTCTCGCTGCCGAAATTGTTGCACGATTCTTGCTGTATTTGCCGGACTGGCGTCAGTTCCTGTCTTCAAAGAGCAATGTTATTGACACAGTGTTGGCAATTGTGACGGTAATTATCATTTTACCGCCAATTCACAAGCATGAAGAAGTTTACGCCTGGCTGACGTTTTTCCAGTTAGCACGGTTCTACCGAGTCGTCGTGTCGGTGCCGTTCGCGAGGGATATGTGGGCGAAAGTGCTGGGTAACTACAGAACGATCTTCAACCTTACTGTGTTCCTCTTCTTGCTTACATATCTGTGTGCTCTCTTGGCTTCCTTGCTTTACAGAGGGGCGGTACCGTATGAAGATGAAGGTACCGTAAACGAAGTTTCCTTCTTCGATCTTGCTAATTCGTTCGTCGGATTGTACGTTGTCACGTCCACTGAAAACTGGACTACTATGTTGTACCTGTCAGTTCAATACGCATCCAACAAGTTAGTTGCCATCACCTTTGGGGCCTTTTTAATTGGCTGGTATATCTTTTCGAACTTTATTGTCCTCAACTTGTTCGTTGCCATTATCACGGAGAACTTGGAGATCACGCCGGAGGAGAAGCGAAAAGGCCAAATCCGTCTATTCATCAAAGAGTATGCGCAGAAGATGAATTTCCAGTCAGATTACATGGCTACGGGTGTTAAATTGGTAAAAGGAATTTTCCAGAGGACTATAGGGAAGGGTTCCAAAGAAGCCAGTAACGTTCAGAATGCCGATGATGTATTTGACTTGCTTCTCGAGCGTCAAGTCGTGGAAGGTTTCTTAGTTGAAGGCCAAGACGAGCCGGATGACTCTGAAGTTGTGAGCAAAGAAACGGCTAAGAAAAGCTTCCAAGAGAGGTATAACCCGGCAACAGTATTGAAAAAGACTAAGGACTCTTTTTTTCGGTTTGCTAAACTGAAGAAGATGCATGAAAACCCCTTTACTGACACACAGGAGTTGTTGTCTGTGGGCAATGATACTACGTCCCATCCGATTACAATGGCGCAAGAGTACCTTTCCAATCAGACGAATATACAAGAGCGACGGGAGAGATATCTACAGAAGAACCCGAACTATGACAGGTCGATCTATCTGTTCCCGCAAGGCAACAAGCTCCGCCGGATGTGCCAAAATTTGGTGGCCTCGAGCTATGGTATTCGCCAGGCTGGCGCTGCTAATCCAAAGCCCATGGTTTGGAACGTTTTTACAGGCTTCATGCTTGTATCGACTATTGGATTAGTCGTTACGGCTTGTATTAACACACCCGTTTACGTGTTTGTCGAGTACGGCAAGATTGAAAGCGACATGAGCAAGTTGAACTGGATCACGTTTGTTGATGGCGTGTTCGTCGTGGTGTTCACGTTTGAGGCGTTTATCAAGATTGTCGCGGATGGCTTTTTCTTCACACCAAATGGATATCTGAGATCTGATTGGAATCGAATTGACTTTTTTGTGCTTCTCTCATTGTGGATTAATTTTTGCAGCGAAGCGTTTTACAACGCCTATATCTCACGATTTGTGCGATGTTTTGAAGCGCTGCGAGCACTACGATTGCTGAGCATCACTTCTACTGCACAAGAAACGTTCCACAGTGTTATTATTGTCGGTTTCCGCAAGATCATTGGTGCCGCGCTTATCTCACTGTGCTTGCTTTTCCCGTATTCTGTATGGGGTCTGAATATCTTTAACGGAAAGCTCAACTACTGTACGGATGGCTCGGTTGGAAACTTTGGTGACTGTGTCGACGAATATCTTTCGTCCCCTTTCAACTGGGACCTGCTCGCCCCGCGGGCGGTGGCGAAGACGTACTATGACTACGACTCGTTTGGGCATGCATTCTTAGTCCAATTCGAAATCATTTCCCTAGAAGGGTGGGTCGATGTTTTGAATTCGGTCATGGCCATCACTGGAAGAGACTCCAATCCTGAACCGTTTGCGTCCCGCTACAATGGTATCTTCTCCATTCTCTACAACATTCTCGGTACGATTTTCATCTTGACGCTCTTCATTTCGGTTATCATTCAGAACTACTCTGAAAACCGTGGAACTGCATACTTGACCGAGGAGCAGCTCTCGTGGTATGAAACTGTAAAGGGCCTGAAGATTGTCAAGCCCAAGCGGCGGCCGCCTCAACGAAAACCTGGGACTATCCGACATTATTTGCTCCGCAAGTCGCTGGATAAGAACTCATGGATTCAGTGGGCGGAGATTTCTATGTTACTATTGATTGTTTTGCTGCTCTGCCTCGAGTATTATCCCGCTCCTGACGTGGCCGAGGTTGTCATCTCGTCTGTGATTTTGGCCGTAACGGGAGTGTACGAGTTGTTACTGTTTGCGAAGATGTATGCACTCGGGCGAAGGCACTTCTTCCGACATTTGTGGCAGGCGTACGCGTTTGTCATTACGACTGCATCCTTGATAATCACTTTTGTTGGTCGAGCATTTAGCATGCCGGAATTCTTTTACATTATTGAGAAATTGCCGTTAGTCGGAATGCTGTTGTTGTGGATCCCCAAGAGTGAGCGGTTGGACCAACTATTCAAGACGGCGTCGGCGAGCTTCACGCACATTGGCAACCTGCTCATTACTTGGTTTATCATGTTCCTGATGTATGGCATTGCCTTTACGCAAGTGTTTGGACTTACTCGAATCGGGCAGTATGGTGGAGTCAATGCCAACTTCAGGACGGTACCGAAGGCGTTTTTGCTGTTGTTCCGGATGAGTTTTGGAGAAGGGTGGAACGAGATTCTCAATGATTACCTGGTTTCGCCGCCGAATTGCGCAGTCGCGACGACCAAGGATGGGACTACAGATGACGGAGACTGCGGGAACCATGCGTACGCGTATATTTTGTTCATTTCGTGGAACATTCTGTCGATGTACATCTTTGTGAATATGTTCATTTCGCTCATCTTTGAGAATTTTTCCTATATCTTCCACCGGAATAACGAGCTGGACATCACAAAGAACGACATTCGCAAGTTCAAGGATGCATGGGTGGAGTTTGATCCTAGGGGTACCGGGTATATCAGGACGGAGGATCTTACTAAGCTGCTCCGGAGGGCTGAGGGATACTTTTCACTGCGTATCTACGAGGGCAAGCACACGGTCCCGGCTATTTTAGAGCGATCACTTGCGCGAACGGGCGACATTTACCGAGTAGACGTTCCTGCCCTCAATTCGGTAATTCGAGAAATTTCTGGGCCGCATTATCGAAGAAAGCGGCAAATTTACGACATGTTCTGCACCCAGGCGCTGATAGAGGCTACCGATAAGGGCATATCGTTTACGACGCTGATGCTGCAGTTCCCATTCTACAAGACGCTTGATGAAAACAGGTGTCTAAAGTAAGTTCAATTTTACACTTTGTGTGAGTGTGTACAAGTACTAACGATGAAATAGGCTGGACGACTACTTGAAGCGAAAGATGCTTCGGCGGCAGATTGAGGTTGAGATGCTCAAGAGCCGCATGGTTGGATTCTTGGAGATGATTTACCTCAACAAGAAGGCCAAGGCGCGGATGAGTTCGAACGTGCCCATTATCAACATCACCCCGAATTTTGCGTTTGATGATGGACGCCCCAAGACTCCCGAGGAAGAAGATCGGGGCAGAAGCTTGATACTGGGCCAGAGCCCAACCACTCGGACGAGCTCTGCTCAACAACATCTCACTATTAAGAACACGAGCCCGCGGCGGAAGCGAGGGCCCAGCTATTGACGCGCCGAATTTCACGATCTATTTGGCCGTTCATAAATGTACGATTTATTGACGAATTGATTATAGAATGGATAAAGCCTATCTCAATGCTACTTACATCCTTGCCCTTACAGGGTTACCGTACTAGGAGGTGCCCCCAAACGCCCTTAAGCTAGGCTCCGCCGAGAGATCACTGGACTTGACCACAGGAAATTGCAATTATATATGGTACATGATATGTGTTGCTACTCTTAGCCGCATGACAATTTTGAAAAAACTAGGTCAACGACCGGGAACTACGCGTAACGCATGTACATGAAAACTTAGCAATGCAGATAAACGATTGAATTATCTACTCTATACAGTACCACAACTCCTTATCAATGTTTTAACGGCACAATCAACGTGATCCATTTGTGTAGTGCCAATTTGATCGGCAGTGTACAATCCACCCGCGCTTTCGAGCTGATGATCGATGGTTACACACGGTTATCCACAGCGGCGGAGCTACGAGAAAAAGGCCCACACTGCAAATAGAAACAAAAGAACGATATCAGATTCTTTAAAATTCTTCTTTGACTACTCAATTCTTAGACAACCTAGTAGTACTACAGTAGCACTACCGGTACAGTAGTAGGATTTAGATACGAGAGTATATCGCGTAGTAGAGCCTCCTCGGCACTCCGAGACACAAGCCACGCCGCATAAAGTGCGTTGGGTGAACAACCTAGGCAGTATGCTCTTTCACGGTCCCACTACAACGGGACACAGCCCCCCTTCTTTACAGTAAAAATGGATAAAATACGACGCGAATCATGGTATTCGCAATTCGATAGACCACGTACCAATGAGAAAACACGTCCAACTCCTCACAAAACGCGTCAATTGAACTACAGTGCCCCCCTCTCGTATTATGCGTGAAAAAAGAGGCAGCCATATTTTGCGCGCCCACCCCCACTACCCCCTTTTGTTCATTGGTGGGTCGGCTGTTTTGGGCATTGTTTTGTGTGAGGGCAGGGGATAGGCCAGTCCCTTTTCCCCTCGTAGTGCGCGCGCACGCACGCGGGCGCGTTGTTGGGCGCCGTCGCAGGAAGGAAAAAAATGCAACCGCCCCATAGTATAATATAAAAGGTTGCCACCGCCAAAAGCATCACCATACTTTCTCACTAGTAGTATAGTAGTAGTAGCCCATACCACACTGTACGGCCGACACCACCACACACCACCCCCGGACGCGTAAATTAATTCCCAAATGCCTAAAGATATTGAGCCCACCACTCGACGACGAGTACAGAAGCGAAAGAAGGACCCCAACGCGCCAAAGCGGTCCCTCTCTGCTTACATGTTCTTTGCCAATGAGCAGCGTGACAATGTGCGAGCCGAGAACCCAAACATTACCTTTGGCCAGGTCGGCAAGATCCTCGGCGAGCGATGGCGGGCCCTGAGCGAGGGTGACAAGGCTCCATATGAGGAGAAGGCTCTCGCTGACAAGAAGCGATACGAGGACGAGAAGGCCGCCTACGACCGACGAAACTTGGAGAGCGTCTAAACGCGAAAACCACTTGCTACTTTTAAATATTTATATTCAGGGGACAGTTAGTGCTATGCTTTCATTCTTTTTAACTGTGCGATAATAATATTATGTGATTTTTCGTCTCAAATTTGACCAATTTTTTTCGTGGACTGAACGCGTCTCGGAGTAAACGGTTCTACGGGGTCTGGGGCTGAGCTCTAGGAAGGAACTGCCAGCAAAGTAATGGCAATTCAATAGCACTGACAGCTCAATTGGAGTCTGCCAAACTGGGTGAGCTGCGCCGTTTGAAAATTTAGGGTCAATTGGACGCGTTTGGTGCGCTTTTCGAGGGCCAGCCCTCGAGCTCGCGTGGCTCCACTGCGCAGAGGTTCCTCGACTTATCTCGCCAGTCCTCGTAGAGGCAAGCAATAGCTATGGTATAGTTGGATTCATCCTGGGCTTACGCGTCAATTGGCTTTTATAACTATTATATACCTCCGTAGAACTCTACTGCCTTAGGTATTACACTCCCGGGGATAAACAAATACAATTATTAATGACCGTACTAATGACAAAGCAGATTATAGAGTATCAACCGCTTTATGATTATTGACTAATTTTGTCAGGATATACATAGGCACCATTAGCGCATGTTCGCGACGCGTATTGAGACGCGTCCAACATTCCTCGGAGGGCATGGTGCTACTGCCACAGACCTGAAAGATACATAAATTATTGATAAATGACCGCTATATTTATTAGGTGCTAGCTGTGCTATTGATACACGCGTTAAAGTCCGAGATTCAGCCCATTGGTTGTAGGGGACGCGTTTTATATAAGCTTCGAGACGCGTCGCGTTGGAAAATTACCGATGGATATAGTAGCACCCGTGTACCGTAGCCAACTATGCCAGGACCACTAAATTCAGCTATCGTAAATTTATCCAAACTTTCAGCAATCACAGATTCCATGGTAGAATCATGAAAGATTAAGTCCATTGACCCGAGCCCTCCGCGGAGCTGAGCCACGGGGGGTCTGGGGGGCTGGCCCCCCAGGATAGCGATTCAGTGTAGTTAGCGTTCATAGAGTATATGTATTATGCCTGGTTTTTTTTCCTCCATCTTCTATAGTAGTCTGGTTAGAGACCGCGGGGAGTAGTTAGGAGTTAAGCCTTGGTGGGGAGGGAGTGGTCCCGAGCCTTCTGGGCCTGGATCTTAGCGACGGCGTAGACCAAGCCAGCCAGGAAGCCGAGGATGATGGCGGTGACGGACGAGAAGGTGACCGGGGTGTCGAAGAAGATGAGGCCCGAGAGGGCGATTGGCAGCTTGTTGAGGGCGCCGACCATGGAGTAGGTGGTGGAGGAGGTGACCCGCACGCACCAGCCCGAAGTGTAGGAGATGCCAAGGGAGAAGACACCGGACATGATCATCATGGTGATGACGGTGTTTCGGGACTCGGGCGGGAAGTTTCGCATGACGTTTTCGGCGGACCAGTCCTCAAAGATGAGGGAGCCGAGCAACATGACGGGGATGGAGAGTAGGTTGTTGTAGAACATGGTGTCGAGATCCTTGAAGTTGAACAGCTTGATTCGCTTTCGCAGGTAGAGCACGAAGCCGGCGTTGGACAGGCAGTTGAGGAACATCCAGATGTAGCCAACGTTGAGGCCCGTGGGGGAGCCCGGGGAGGTGATGTCGGACCAGGCAGCGACGACCGAGGAGAGCACGATGAGCATGAACGAGAAGAGGGTCAGCGAGGACACGGAGCCGCCGAACCACAACACCTCGCCGTATGCAATGAGGATGATGGTCACGTTCTTGAAGATGGTGTACACGGGGATGGACAGGAACTGGATCGCCTTGGAGCCGGTGTAGATCATGGCAACAAGCAGGAACGAGATGGGGAACCAGTTCTTGGCCTCCTCCTTATTGAAGCTGCGGAAGTTGACCACGCCAAACGCCTTGAGTGCCTGGATGACGGCCAGGCACACTGCCGACTGCACAACAAGCACAATGAAGTTGAAGTTGAAGTTGCCCGACAGCACCAGCTTGTTCGTCACGGTCATCATGATGGAGGATGCGCAGTAGGAGAACACCGCCACCGACGGCGAGTTGAGGAGCTTCGAGCTCTGTTGGCTGGACATGGTTGATTTCTTACAAACGAGCGAACTTAAGATTGGAAAAAAATGACAAAAAATATAAAAAAATGCCTCACAAAAAGCTTTTCCTTTATTTCGCACCGCCTGAGCTTTTGGCTATTTTAGCAAAACCCGTTAGTTAGCCCGGTTGGTATCTGGCAGATTACTGTCGTAGCAGATGCGGTTGATGAAAACCTGCCATGCTGGCCGCTTTTTTTTTTTTTTTTTTTGTCTCGCATTCCCGTCAGGGGGATGTTATTTCATGCAACGTTCAACGTGTGCATTAATTGGACCAGCGGGTGTACCTAGATGCAACAGGGACGATCGATTAGGATTCGTATATTGGTAGTAGCTGGTGCATATCGTATCGTATCTAATGTATTAATTAGAATATACTGTTTTGCACTGGATCTCAGCAGGCCACGGTCTCCATCAATCTCGGGCCACATATCATGTTGCAGATTTTAAAAGACATCGTTCTATGCGGCATGAAGATAAGACGTCCGTTTCGTACATTAGTACAAGTACATGTAGTGGGATATAGACGTCATCCACTACTCATATTGGCATTCAGTTTCGTAGGTAGTGCTTGGGGGGAGGTGTTAGCAAATTCGAGGGCCAGCCCCTCGAGGTCCCATGGCACCGCTACGCGGAGGATTCCGACAAGCCCGGCGCGAAGCGTTGCTACGGGGGGGGGGGGGGGGGGGAAGCCCCCAAGTTATCCACTCATTCATTCAAGCCTTCGAGGCAGACAGGCATGCTTGGTGCACCAATTGTAAAGGGGTGAAATAACGGAGCCGTTAAAATAGCGGATGTTATCCGAGACATAGCCCCTGCCCACAACGCTTCGACACACACCCAAACGTCATCCCAAAGATCTCGCCCAGGATAACAATGCAACAGCTAGATCCGAGCGAGTTTGGGTCATGGGAGGACTTGTTCCGGCAGTACACAGTCGGCGAGGTGAGGTACCTCAACCAGGCGCTCGTCGGCCAGTCGGAGACGAAGATGCATGACCTGCGCGCCCTCATAGGGGGCCGGTACAAAGATCTGCTTAGCCTCAGTGATACCATCGACGAGATGGACCGGCTGTCGCTAGACGAGGATGAGAAGCTGTCGAGGCTATGCAGCCTGAAGCATTACTCTTTATGGAGTGCAGGTGTGTCGAATTCAGGCCGGTTTGGCGACCCGAGGCAGCCTGAAAAGCGGCGAAAGCTCGAAGATCGGGCTGTGGCTGGGATGCTGCACAATGTGCTGGTATTTCTGGAATTCGAGGTGCACAAGCCACAGACGACAAGCCTGGTTGCAATTGCCCGCGGTTTCCGTCTCGCCAAGGAACTGGCGAGCGGTGAGAGGCCGGCAAAGCTCACTAGGCTGGAATCTGCGTTCTCGAGCCTCTTGGAGAGGCACTTTGACATGGAGAACCCCAGCGAACACTCTGCGCCCGTAGATATGTTTATTGCGACAATGCTGTTCCACGAAATGTCGCCCAAGGAGTGCCTCGACTACTTCATGTCGCACCGGTTATCCCTCATTAAAAACACTCTGGATCGGAGCGAAGAGAGCGGAAGTGACCTGCTTAGGGGGCTGAAACTGGCCAGCTCCACACTGGACATTATTTACCAGGCATACCGCAATCCGAAGCTCGTGACGAAGCAGCTACGGCACCACCGTGACGTGTACAAGCTTGTCGAGACGCCGGAACTGGTTGACAAAATCGAGCTCGACATTGTCAAATACCGCCAGTGGCTCCCGGAGCGCATACAAAAGGCAGATAGCGTGCCATTGAAGTGCCTCGAGGAGGAGGAGGAGGAGAAAAAGAAAAAGAAGACGACGACGAAAGAGCCCGTCACGACCGAATTTGCATCCAAAGTACACTCTATATTTGCGTTGCGACTGGAAAAAGCTGGTTTGGGCGGTGACCTTGGGAGCCTCATTTCTCTGTACCGAAGCGTCATTGAGATATTCCGTGATTTCAAGCTTTTGAGACGCGAGCTGGTGGATGGCGGCGACCCGTGGCTGGACGCCAAATTCAGGCCCAAATGGATCGAACAAGTACAGGCTGTGCTTGATGAGGGTGTTACAGTAAACAAGAACATGATTAGTGACACAATCAATTCCGCCTCTCCGGGAGCGGCTGGCAAGTCTCCGTTTGACGATACCATGATTGAACCCACTGAAAAAAATCTGGCATTGATTTTTGCATCCTTGGAAGATCACAATGTCGGCCGTGTGGGCGGCTGGCGAGAGCTGGCGGTCGAGTTTGAGAACTGGAAGCAGCAGATTGAGTATACCATCGGCGACCTTGAGAATATTAACAAAATCAAGTCTGTTGCGTCGGCGTTGGGGTACAACAGCAACGCCGGTGATGATGATGATGAGGACGACGGCGATACCGATTATGACGAGGACTTGATACCATGGACGAGGAAGGAAACTGAAACAATTGGCAAAATTTATACACAGTTTACGTCGTACTTGGAGAGCTCGGTGGGGCAGGCCGGCAAGGCGGTCGTTGGCGAATTGGGCGAGCTCGACGGGGATTTGGCAATCAAGAGTTTCAAGCTACACGGGTATCTTCTTGCTGACTATCACCTGGGCCGTATTTATAAGGGCGAGATTGTAGCAGAAAAGGTAATTGGCCAGCTCTATCGAGATGTTGCTGCCAAGCTGTGCGAAGAGATTCGCTACACTGCCGATACTAGAGACATTGACCGCGCCGGAGCTAATGCGGAAGCGGGGTCTGTTGAGAAAGAGCCGGGGAAAAAGCGTGAAGAGACAGCCATTGGTGATTCTAAAGATGTGGCTACAGAGGAAGAAGAGACCAAGGAGTCCACCGATGACGAGACATTGACTAAAGAAACTGGCAATGATGATTCTTCAATTGCTCAAGATGCTATAGTGGAACCCAACGGCACCTCCTCTACTCCTAAAGAGCCTGTCAACGAGGAGCCCGTGCTACCGGTCCAGGAAGTTGAAGCTCCTTCTCTTTCGGTCCTATCATTCCTTTCCCGCGCTACGGAGCTAGTCCTGCACTCGGTTGGATTCGACGATTTGGTGTGGTCTCACCCCGAAGTTACACAGCTCCGTTCAGCACTTTGCACGCACATAATATCGCTGGTATCACAGCCGGATGATCGCGACTTTGTGTCACGGTTGCTCACGGCGAAGGGTGAATCGCCGTCTGACGATATCCAGTCTGCCGTCAACCGATTACGCATGATGTATATTCCTTTGGCTTCAACAGACTAGCCATTGGAGGCTTAGCGGTTTATTTATTAATCACCAGAAAAGACAAGGTAACCATCAATGGATCCATCGTCAATGTCTACCATTGAAAGGACAAAGTGAGAGAAAACAGATATACAATCATCCAAACCTACAACAAAAATAGATAGCATATAGAGATGGAGCCAACATCTAAACATTTAGCAGCTCTCCTGCAGAGCTGGCGAGGGCGTTTGCTCCACCGGCAAGTCCATTCGTAATCGCGTCATTATTCTCATGGTCATTTACTCCGTTAGTGTCATTAGTGGTACCACCATTAGCCGCGGCGGTGGTGTGCTCGTTATCGTTAGTCAGATTATTAGGGGTAGTGTTCTCGTTATCGTTATTCGTCGTATTACTGCCAGCGTCCTGCTGGTGCTCCTGGCGCTGTCGCTCCTCAGCCTCCTTGCGCTCACGCTCCTCAATCTCGGCCGCCGTCAGGAAACGGCCGCCCTGGCCCCGCGGCCGACGCATGGCGTGCTTGTGCCGCGACTCGTGGAGGTAGGGCTTCCGCCCCCGGGCGACCTTGAGGCTTTCTTCTAGTTTGGCTCGAGCAATGCGCCGTTTGAGGATGCGGTGGTACTGTTTGGCGTTCACGTAAAACGGCTGCTCAGCAGCCGGCTGGTCGTTCTCCATTTTTTTTTTTTTTCGTTATCTCTCAAGATTCACACAAAAGTTCCACAAAAAACCAAAGTACCACCAAACAAAACTCTGCCCAACACTCAGAAATAGTACCAAAGAAGGAGTCTTATCGGATTAGCGTCTTCCTCGAAAGATCGGAGTGAAGGATTGACGACAGGCAACGGGCCCTGAAATGTCCGGCTTCCTTTTTTTTCCGATTATTCGCTGCTGAGTCAAGCAAACAAGCGATAGCGGCACGCAATTAGTCATATTATCCCAACTGCACAGCCGCTCGCGAAAAACACACCATTGGCATTCAGCTTCGCGATACCCTGTACTAGTGCTTGGTGTATTCGAGGGCCAGCCATCGAGCTCCCGTGGCTCTGGTGCGCAGAGGATATCAACAAGCCCGATGAGAAGCGTCGCCACGGGGGGTTTGGGGGGCTAGCCCCCCATGAATGTACTCCGCTAAGGGATCAAACGACGGTGGCTCCACTTCGCGGAGAGTAAGCGATTAGTCATAACATCCCAATTACACAGCCGTGCGTGAAAAATTCGCGAAAGATCTCGTCGATTCTTTCATCTTCGAAAAGGCGACTCACATTTACTAATCGGTGAAATTTTTTTTTTTTTGATATTTAAGTATCGCATCATCTTGGCAGATATTCAGATATCGCATAATCTCGGCAGATACCAAAGAAAGCAATTTGCCAGAATACACAATGTCGGAAGACCAGAAGACCAACCTAGTGTCGGATGTCGGGGATGCTGTTGAGCAGCTCGACAACACTAGTACCAATAACGAGGTGCGAATCACCTCTGCGGCGGACGCTGAGGGCCACCCAGTACAAGAAGTCGAGTCCCTGTGCATGAACTGCCACAAGAATGGCACTACACGAATGCTGCTGACCCGGATCCCGTACTTCCGGGAGGTGATCATCATGTCGTTTGAGTGCCCGCACTGCGGATTAAAGAACTCTGAGATCCAGCCGGCGAGCCAAATCCAGGAGAAGGGCGTTAAGTACACACTCAAGCTCGAGCAGCAGAAGGACCTTAACAAGCAGGTTGTCAAGTCCGAGTCGTGTGCGTGTCGTTTCATCGAGCTCGACTTCGAGATTCCACCGCAACGTGGTCAGCTGACGACCATCGAGGGACTGCTGGACCAGATCCGGGACGATCTCGAGTCCGACCAGCCGGTGCGGAAGCACGTTGACCCGGAGACTCACGATAAGATCGCCGAGTTCCTGAAAAAGATCGAGGGCGTGCTGAATGGCGCCGCCGAGAGCTACCCGCTTACATTTGTATGCGACGACCCGAGCGGAAACTCGTGGGTTGAGTTCGATCCCGAAGAGGCGGCCCACAAGTGGTCGAGCGTCGAATACTTCCGTACGCGGGCCCAGAACATTGCATTGGGCGTCGCTGCCGACGTGAGCCCCGAAGAGGAAGAGGAGCAGCGGCGACAGCGCCAGGAGCACTCCATCGCTCTGGGCGGCAAGTCTGCGCTGCCCAAGACGGCGCCACGTAAACTCAATGATCCGCGACGAAACGAGTCTGTCGCGGCGAAGATCGAGCAGCAGGACGAGGAAGAGGAGGAGCATGAGATTGAGAACTACAAGACCGAGGTGCAGACCTTCAATGCGACGTGCCCAGCGTGCCACGGCCCCTGCCCTACGCACATGAAGCCCGTAGACATCCCGCACTTCAAGGAGGTAATCATCATGAGCACGGTGTGCCCATCGTGCGGATACAAGAGCAACGAAGTCAAGACGGGTGGTGCCATCCCCGCCAAGGGCCGTAAGATCACTCTCAAGGTCGACGATCCGGATGATCTGGCGCGAGATATCCTCAAGAGCGAGTCCTGTGGCATGCAGATCCCCGAGCTTAACCTCGACCTGACCCCGGGCACACTGGGCGGCCGGTTCACGACGCTCGAGGGCATTTTGACCCAGGTCTACGAGGAACTCGAGAGCAAGATCTTCAACGAGTCCCACGATTCGATGGATGTCGAGTCCAAGAACAACTGGAAGAACTTCTTCGCCAACCTCCAGGCCGCCATTAACGGCGACAAGCACTTCACCGTCATCATGATCGACCCGCTGGCCGGCTCCTACATCCAGAACGTCTACGCCCCAGACCCAGACCCTAACATGACCATTGAGGACTACGAGCGAACCCACGAACAGAACGAGGACCTCGGACTCAACGATATGAAGGTCTAACCTCCGCCGGGCTCTACGATAACCTCTTTTATGTATTTCACGATCACCCTCTATAGATTAATATTTTCTCACAGCAATTGCTCTTAAACGATCTTGGGGGAACCCCCCTGGGCTCCGCTTCGCGGAGGTTATCTCGTCGATTCTGCCATTCCTCGGCGAAGCCGAACTACGGGGGTCTGGGGCTGGCCGCCCGGTGAACTTTCCCTTAGATCCTCCGCTGTCAATTGATAGTCTGTTCCAATCCCTCCGCGAAGGGGGGGTTGGGGGGCTAGCCCCCCCAGGTGTCTTCCGTCAACTATATATACACCTGGCGCCAGATCCTACGTGGCGACAGATCATACACAAGAAATAACATTATGATACACGAAGTCTGAATTATCGCTGGGGCAGGATGGAGGCGCCGGCACGGTAGCGGTCGACGACCCGCTGGATACCGTCGATGCCGCGCTTGAGGGTGGCCATGTCGGGCCCGTAGGAGATTCGGACGAAGTGGAACATGGGGGAGTCGTGGAGTTCACGGCGGGCGAGCGGATTGAGGTCGAAGAACATGCCGGGGACGACGATAACGCGCTCCTTGAGCAGTTCCTGGAAGAAGCCGAGGGCGGTGCGGATCTTGCCGGGCAGAAGCTTGAGGTCGAGCCAGATGTAGAAGGTGGAGTTTGGCTTGAACTTGAACTTGAAGCCCATAGCCTCCAGGCGGTGGATGCAGTAGTCGCGCTTCATCATAAAGTGCTTCTGGAGCGCGGCCATCTCGGTCCTGACGTAGGTCGGGTCGAGCATGGGGATGCAGGCACGCTGGAAGGGGGCGTTGGTGCCGCCGTCGAGGAAGGATCCGGCGGAGCTGAGCGCGTTGATGTACTGCTTGGGGCCCAGGATCCAGCACACTCGCCAGCCCGGGAGACGGAACGCCTTGGTAAGACCGTCGAGGATGAGCACTGGGTCGGCGTTAACGTCCTGCACGAATTGCGCAGAAGACACGGAGGAGCCATCGCAGCCATTGTCGTAGTCGTAACGCGAGTAGAACTCGTCCATAATGAGCAGGCACGTCTTGCGGCACATATCGTGGAGCCGCTTAAGGTCGGCGGATCGCAGCGACTGGCCGGTGGGGTTACGCGGGTTCGACGTGAGCAGCGCAGTCACGCCCCGGTTCAGCTCGCCCTGGATGATGTCGAGGTGAACCGAGTAGTTGTCGCTGTCGTCGAGCGGCACCGGAATCGGCGCGAAGTTCTTGAACAGCGACAACATCTCTGCGTACGCCGTGTAGTCCGGGAAGAAAAAGGCGAGGTAGCAATCACGCAGGATGGACGCGATTCGAATGAGCCCCGGCCGTCCGCCCGGCACGATGCACACGTTTTCATACGTGTACTGCGACGCCATGCCCTTACGGTAGTCGTGGTTGTACAGGTTCGCGACGGCCTCTCTGAGCTCCTTGAGGCCGGCGGTCGGCGCGTACTCCCGCTCAATGATGTCAGTCTCTACGCTCTTGGGCTTCTCGTTGCACCCCGGGATGGTGCCCACCTCGGGCGCACCCTGGCCAAAGTTGGCCCAGCTGGGGTCGTCTGGGATGTATCCCTTGGCGACGGCCTGTTCGGTGGCCCAGATGACACCGGTGGAGGCGTGGCTCTGGTCGAGGCCAGGGTACTTGTGTGCCGGCTGGGTGTAGACGTCCGGAAGCGGGAGCGGCGTCGACATGCCAGACTCCGAGTGGAAGAAGGCCGGGTCGCGCTTGTTCGACCCGTTCTCAAGGAAGAAGTTGCCCATCTTGTTTTCCAAGTTCTCAATGTTGTGCATTCACGATGGTGATTCACGATTCAGCAGCAATCCACTTGCTATATATATCCGCCTTGTCAAAATAGGCCCGGGGAGGTTCGTTACGAAATATTCCGTTTTCGGGTCCCATCACTGCATATCTTCATGGCCACCTCCGACATCCCCTCTCCCCCCGCGCGCTCGAAAAATAAACTTGCAATCAGAGCTGGCATTGGCGATTGAACGACAATGTAACTACGGTCTTAAGGGGGTTTGGGGGGGCTGGCCCCCCGACTACGGGGGTCTGGGGCAGAGCCCCAGTGTTAGCCTTTGTATCATTGATCCATCTCACTACGTAGTACCCCTTACAATTAATTGCACTTGGACCATACTGTAGTTATATTGTGTAGTCATATTGTGGATTTAACAGCGCTAGCTTGTTGGCTCATTCCGATGAGTAGTTTGGACGGTGGGGCACATACATCGCATAACAGTCATTGGGGGGAAGGCTCCGAGCAAGAAACGCCCCGAGTTACACCAATGCTATGAAAAGGTTCGTAGCAATCTTGTCCCGTGGGATTTCGCTGCTGCCCTGTCCTTCTTGGGGGGCTCAGCCCCCCAAACCCCCCTGGGCGACGCTTCGCGTCGGGCTCCAAGCACTAGGAAGAGTTGCGCCAATTTGTAGCGTGTATCACAATTTAGAGTGCCGCACATAGGTACCGCATCGGATTAATTGGTACCGGCTTTATCGCTATCACTGGCATTGTTAACAAATGAGCAAAGTATAATTGATGTATATTTACTCTTGATATGTTATATGGATCTTGATAATATCACGATTTCAAATGGGGGACCTATTTGGAGATTACTGGTATTTTCGTGGTTATAGGCAGTTAACCACTGAAGGCTGGTCAGTTAACTGTTGCCCAATAAGTACTGGCACCACCACGATCCAATTAGCATAAAACATACAGGATATTACCGTAATGCCAAGCACACATAAAGCTGAACCCTACTCACTACTGCTACCCCTTACTACTGCTACTCATTGCTCACTAAGAACTGATAATTACTTCAATAGGGGGATAAACTTGTCCCAGGGTCAATTTAATGAACTGCCGTACTACAGTTGGGCTATGTTCTCAGGGACTACTCCCTGGCCTATTTCAATATAAATAATCTAACAGGTAACATGCACATATATAGGTGTGTGCATATTAGATCTTCGTAGCATCCTCATCGAATTGGCAAGTCCAACAAACTAGCACTCGCTGAACCCTACCAGTGTAGTTATATCGTGTTATAGGATGGGGTTCTACCGGCAAAAGACCCATCTCAATAGCACTGGTGGCCTATTTCTAGTATTGCAGTACTGTAGATCGTGATCAATTTAAAAATTGGCACAATAGTAGTTTGCTTATTCTACGAGCTGAACTCTGCCAAGAGATGGAATTAATCGATTAAAGACACTCAGTGGCCTCCTGCAGTAGTAACCGGTAGTCCATTTCTACGTAGTACTGCAGCTCGGATCGCTATCTGAAATTATTTTTTTCCGCCGACAACCACCGCGATAGAGCAACCACGGTACTAGTATTTCAACCAACTCTATCACGGATAGTACAAGATATATTAACCACATTACCAGTGATATAGATATATCAGCCGCTGGATCAAGGTTAGATATTAGATATATCACGGGATAGTACTAGACATCAGCCACCGTATCAGTAGTCTACCAGGGATAGTACTAGATATATCAACCACTGCATCAGAAGTACTGGAGGGATAGTACTAGATATATCAACCACTGTATCAGAAGTACTGGAGGAATAGTACTGGACATACCATATAGATACCGATTAGTACCACAGACCGTAGATACTCGTTACCGATGCTTCGACTGGCGAGATCAGCGAGATTGGGAAGGCGCTCGCTCTATGTAGACGCTCGACTGAGGCAACAACTAAGCTCTTCGCTGGGCACCGACGTCGTCGTCGTAGGCGGCGGCCACGCTGGTTCTGAAGCCAGCGCTGCCGCGGCCAGGGCCGGTGCCGCCACAGTGCTGGTGACCCCGAAGCTCGCCAACATTGGCGTCTGCTCCTGCAACCCCAGCTTCGGCGGCATTGGCAAGGGAACCCTCCTGCGTGAAATCGACGCTCTCGATGGCGTCTCCCCGCGCATTGTCGACCGCGCAGGCATCCACTTCCAGGTGCTCAACCGGTCCAGGGGCCCCGCCGTGTGGGGCCCGAGAGCCCAGATTGACCGCGACATCTACCGCCGCGAAATGCTCAAGGAGCTTCAATCCTACAGTGACCGCCTGGCCATCAAAGAAGGCGCTGTCAAGGACGTCCTCATAGATACCACCTCCGAAGGCAGACCCGCCATTGTCGGCGTCATGCTCGAATCTGGAGAGCTTATCCGCACCAAAAAAGTCATCATCACCACGGGTACCTTCCTGTCGGGAGAGATCCACATCGGCCTGACCGTCTATCCAGCAGGGCGCATTGGCGAGGAAGCGACGTTTGGCCTCTCAAAGACGCTCAAGTCGTTTGGGTTCCGCATGGGCAGGCTCAAGACGGGCACGCCTCCGCGGCTGCTCAAATCTTCAATTGACTTCTCGGAGCTCGAGGTCCAACCCGGCGACGCGCCTCCGCGGCCATTTAGCACCCTCAACTCAGCAGTGTCTCTGGCCAACCAGCAGCAGGTGTGCCATATGACGCGTACCAACCCCAAGTCTCACGACATTCTGCGCAACAACCTGTCCAAGTCGGTCCACATCCGCGAGTCCGTCAAGGGCCCGCGTTACTGCCCATCCATTGAGTCGAAGATCCTGCGATTCTCGTCCAAGGAGTCCCACCAGGTGTGGCTCGAGCCTGAGGGGCTCGACAGCGACCTCATATACCCCAACGGCATCTCCGTATCCATGCCTGAGGACGTCCAGCTCGAGTTCCTGCGCACCATCAAGGGCCTCGAGAACGTCATCATGACCCAGCCGGGCTACGGCGTCGAGTACGACTACGTCGACCCGCGCGAACTGCAGCCCTCGCTGGAAACCAAGAAAGTAGACGGCCTTTACCTGGCGGGCCAGATCAATGGCACCACGGGCTACGAAGAGGCTGCGTCCCAGGGCATCATTGCCGGCATCAACGCGGGCAGAGCTGCGGCGAACAAGACGCCATTCGTCATGAAGCGCACACAGGGCTACATTGGCGTGCTTATCGACGACCTCGTCACCATGGGCGTCGAAGAGCCCTACCGCATGTTCACTTCGCGTTCCGAGTTCCGGTTCACCGTCCGGTCAGACAACGCAGACATCCGCCTCACGAAGATTGGCCACGAGCTGGGCGTCGTATCTGATTCGCGGTACGATCAATTCTGCCAAGACCACACAGACTACGAGCGCGCTAAGCATCTCCTCCAATCGCGCACCCACTCGCCGTCTGCCTGGTCTAAGCGTATCTCCGCCATCAAGCTCAACCCTAGTGATCCGCAACGTCGATCTGGCTACGCTCTGCTGAGGCTAAATGACGTCTCTATCTCTACGCTGTTGCCTGAATTCCCCGAGCTTGCTCAAGTTTCGCCAAGAGTGCTCGAGCAGGTCGAAATCGATGCCAAGTACGCTCCTTATATTGCCCGAGAGCTCCAAGCGGTCAAGGCGTTCGAGGCAGACGAAAACCTGCAAATCCCGCATGATATGGACTACTCGTTGCTTGCATCGCTTTCAAACGAAAGCAGGACCCTCTTGGAAACAGTGCGACCTCAGACCTTGGGCCAGGCAAGACGGATCCAGGGAGTCACACCTGCTGCCTGCATTGACTTGTTCCGTTTCGTCAAACAGAACCGATCCTAACTGTACATATCATAGATTTTGTAACATAGCATTAACTCTAACACGCATCAACTCTAAATATTCGAATGCATCAGCTGGCAAGCGTGCCATAGGTTTTTGTAACGTCGCTTGCGTCGACTGTAATAATTGTAACACGGTGATCGTACCGTGGTAATATAAATAAAGGCTAGATGAGATCCATGAGTTCGCCTGGAAGATGCTGCTTAGCGACTGCGTAAAGGGGCATGTTGCGCGAAATGATCCGCTGGCGTCTCATCAACTGCACTACATCCGACCCGTCTATTCGAGTTCGTCGCGCATGTTCAGAGTAATCTGCCAGATCAGCCATAGCCTGCTCGAAGTACGCTTCGGAAGCTTCAATGATTGCCGGCATCACCGAAGGAGCAAGTCGTTTCTCGAGCGGCAACGACTTGATGAAGCTTTTAATAATTCGTGTCGGCAGAGCAGTAGGCTGCTCTCGCGTAGGACGACGCGCCTGTCTTGCTTGTGCCACAGTTGCCGTTGGTATTTGCATAGGAAGCGTCGCGTTGTCCTCTTTAGCCCCGTCGTAGTCATTATCAAGATCCGACCATTGATAATCTTTACCATTTACATTATCATCGTCATTATTCATGTCCATTAAATTCTGTTCGTCAACATCAAAGTTGTCGTTAATCTCGTAATTGGTAGTCTCGTTAATAAGTTCGTCATGAAAATCAGGCTCGGGAACTACGTCCTCCTCTTCGTGGAATTCAATCCTAAAAGTAGGCTCAACAGGAACCTCTTCTTCTAATATACTCTCATTCGGGAACGCTAGACTCTCCTTTCTGCCCTCCATCCTCATAACAGTATGATCATGCGCGAAGCTAAACTCTTCGCTTAAGCGAGGAGCGAGGCTCAACCGGCTATTGGTCATACGCCGCCTGGTTTCAACCTGCTCAATTGCTTCCCTCGAACTTGAGCCTGCGATTTCACTACCTCGAGTAAGCCCTTCAAGGTCCTCACTGACTAATGGTTCTTCTTCCGCTTCTCCAACTCCACCTGTCGGAGCCGGCTGTGATCCGGCGGTTTCCACGACAATTGTGGGGCTGGTGTATTCGATGGTCTTCTGATGCTCCAGCTCCTTCTTCTCCCGGACCAAGGCCCTGCTGAGAGCCCGGAGGTCGTCCCTCGGTGTCGGAACCCTGTACCGTGACACCCTCCGTCTCGGGGTATTCAACTTCCGCATGGCTCGGATAGTGTGGGGAGTCACTGGGTCCCTTCTCGGCGTGGTATAAGGCGTGAATAGCCCTCTACGAGCCCCGCTATGCCGGCTACCATTGTCCAGCGCTAGCGGCCCTGGCGTAGATGGATTTTCCATATCAATTAAGTCTTTTCATACAGTAACCGTTACTGTTTATGTTTGATAACGGCCTGGACTTTTTGGGAGGCTAAATTTCGTCAAATTAGCGATAAGCTAGTACGGCGCTGAAAATTAAAAAAAAATTATAGAATTTCAAGATCGAGATCAAACGACGAGATGGCTAAGGTGATTGATACAGCAGTTGACGACTTAGATGATGGACTCGATTACTCATTCGATCTATCTGGAGAAGAGGATGTTAGTCACCTACCGACAGAGGCTGAGCTCAAGGAACAGAGTGACGAGAGTGACGTCGAGGTAGAGGAAAAGTCGAAGAAGAGAAAGAAGAAGAGTGATAAGCTGGTCCAGAAGAAAAAGCTGAAGAGCGAGAGTCTCGAGAAACAGCAGAAGGAAATTGCATTTTACACTCCCTCGATGATTGCCGATTATATCGCCAATAAGATCCGGAAACAAAATAAAGATCTATCCACCCTTGAGATCAATGAAAGAAGCATTGACCAGACCGCATTTGTAGACACCGCTGGATTCAAGAAAGAAAGAGTTTTGGACAACTACCAGGAGTTCATTTTGAAGTACTGCAACAAAACAATTGAGGACGAAAATCTTGTTCTTGTGCTGGCAATCTCTGCCATCCGCGCATGCGATATCACTAGAGCGCTCAAAAAGCTACCAGGCGGCTCGATCAAGCTTATTAAGAAGAACGGCCTAGAGTATGACAAGAAGGCTCTCAATGGAAAGTCAAGAGTAGCATGTTCCACGGCAGGACGGGTAAACAAGCTTATAAAGGAAAAGATTCTTGATAAGAATCGCATTGGAGCTATTATTATCGACTGTTCGAATCTCGACCCTAAGGCTAGGACAGTATGGGATTTGGAAGACACCGTCCCAACTCTTAAAGAACTAACGTCTGCAGAGCAGAGCCCAAATATCTACATGTATTAGGTATGGTAATGAATAGAATATGTTAATAGAAACCTCTAATTTAACTCAGTCATAGTTGAAGGAAATTAAAGTTGTCTAATATCAAATGTGAGAACCGATAGTGCTGGCAGTTCAGCGAGAAGCTAATAGACGCTTTAGCTCATCATCTATGGGACCTAAAGGGACGTCAATAAAATCAATGTGCAATGCATGAGTATCCGAAAAGTCAAAGCGCCCTTGGTGAGTACAGGCCACCAATCGTCTGCAATTCAACGGTATATAGTCTAGCACAGGCGGAATGTTCATGAACGTATGGCGTCGTATGATATGGACATCGGAAACGGAAGGTCGCGCTAGTAGCCTTTGGACAAAGTAGAGCTGACTCAGAATAGATTTGGGATCTAGTTCGACGGCAACGATAGGAGGAAGGCATTTTGAAAAAAGTAGCCTTGCGTACAGTTTATCGTGTTTGCTGAACCCTATTAATGTCAGAGTGAACTTCTGAAGCGGACGAGCGAGCTCCAACAGTTGTAACACTTCATCATTACCATCAGGGAGCTCACCGCATTCGAGGGTCTGTAGCATTGGGTATGGGGCTGCTGGATGCCATTCTATAACCTGTACTTTTCCACCTGATATCGCCAAATGTTCCAGGCTAGGAAATAGGTAAGCATTGGGTAAAAATATCGCGGCAGTGAGCGTTAAAGATTTTAGGAAATTGCTGCTCATTGCAAAATCTCTGTCCACAGTAAACCCGTATCCGCCAATGGCTTCGAGATGAGTTACAGAATCAGGTAATTGTATTTTGCCACTCATGTTGCGCATAACAAAAACAAGCCGGGCCAAAGATTCATATGGTGAAATAACCTCTTTCAAGCGGGCTATACTCAGCCCATATTTAATAACAAGTTCGGCAAGATTGGCAGTAAGGTTGGCCACGGGGCCTTCGCTTTTGACGGTTGTCTTAACTGTCAGTTCAGTACAACTAGGCAATTCGTTCAATGCTTGAGCGATATCACTACCCGGAACTAGCACGTTATCTTCGTTGATAATTAGTCTTTGTAGCGGGTTTTTTGAAAAACTCTGCAACGCACGAATTACTGGGAATCTATTCGAAAAATTTCCAATTACATCCAGCGATTGGAGCCTTGAATTCTCTGCAATGCCATTTAAAATTTCAACAAAGAGGGCCAATGTGTCGGGGTTATCCGTGATTCCTCTGTAAATGCTTAACTGGACATGTTTGATGTAACAAAATTTGCGCCTGATGATTTGGATCCCTTGTCGAATGTTGCTTGAGTCTATTTCATTGCTGTAGTGGTTGGGTATAGCGTAACCATCATAAGGAGCTATCAACGCCGTGATAATGTCGTCAATATTAGTATTGTTATTGTCTTTCCATGATAAAAGAGCCTGAAGAAGTCTATTATTGAGTGCAGAGTCGCTCGTACTCGAGGGGGCAAGTCGTAAGGCCGAGTAAATGTTATGATAAACTTCATATCGCTTCTCCAATTCTGCCTTGCCAACGTTGATCTTGATCTGATTTAGTGTGCTACGGACAAAAGAAAGAGCAGATGAATGTTGGTCCAATGCGCATTGAACAGCGTCAAAGAGCGTTGCAAATTTGAGAACAGGCTCGCATATGTTGCGATTCAGTTGTACCGTTACCTGGCTCCAGATTAGGCTGTCTGCCAGCCGAGCCAACATTTTACAAACTGACCTGACTCTCCATAGCTGACTGTCAAGGTTATACTCATACTCTCTAAGATATTGTAAGACGATTAGCCAAATTTCTGGGGGTAACTGCATCGTTCATTTTGGACTTGATCGTTGTGGTGCCCCTGGTATAAAACGGGGAATCGTCAACGGCAATCTCACATGTACCCGGTACATCAACTGGTAACAACATCCGAAAATCATAACTCCAGCTTATATACCCGGTACTACATGGTCCTTACACGATTGGTCTAATTTTAGATAATCAGCTCATGCATGCTATCTTTATTTGAGTTTCAAATACAGTTAAAATGTACCACTGGTATTTAGAGTGATAATCTGCTGTACCTTGTGAGACATTCATAGGCCAGACTTGGAATCTGTGAGGCTACTCGTCTCCGTAGTCTGATTTCAAAGCTGAAAGTGTTCTGGCTAAAGTTAATAGTATTGATGGAGACGAGGTCAATAGTTGCGTATTATAATAACAATCGGGCCCTTTTACTCTTCATAGTTGGAAATTTGTTACACTACTCGTAGGGGTACCAGTTGTCAAGAATTGATGTATTTCATATTAATGGTACTGTACAATTTATCATTTGAACTGTTAGAGATGCTTTTATATGTCATGCTTAGCGAGAAAGGCCTTGGTCTTGTCGTCCAAATCCGCCATGTTCTTGACGGCGCCGTTGAACTGGGTGTTGATTCGCTTCAGCTCAGCAACAGCGAAGAGGGTCGGGTTTGGAACCGAGGGAGCCGGGTCGACATTACGCGTGGTGGTAGTAGCCAAACGGATGAATGCCGCGCCGAAAGAAGCGTCCTCTAGATCGAGCTCCATGTTGAGCGCAATATCATCATTAAGAGTCTGGGGAATTTCGGTTTCCAGAAGAGAAACAAGGGTGTCAAGACCCTTAGCAAACTTGTCGGAGTACTTGCCAGTGAGGAATGCCTGCTCCTGGCACAGGAGCTTAGTAAGGCCAACGGCCGCAATCTTCCGGTCCTGTGCGCTCTGGATCTTGAGGGTAGCAGGCAGGATGAACTGGACCAGCACTGGCCCAAATACGCCATCCTGGACATTGTCGAACAGGTCCATAGCAAACGCTGGGCCAAGGCCTGGACGGTTCTCTACAGCGCTCAGGAAGTACACAAACCGCGAAAGACGCGCTACGAACCGGTCAGTCTTAGAGGATTGAAGACGCTGCAGGAGAAGCACGCCAATCTGCTTCAAGTACTGCTGGAGATCCTCCACAGAGATCCCGAGGAACACTTCTTCAAGTAGATCCAGGCCATAACCGTCGTTCACTCGTGACGCAATCAGCTTTTGGAAGACGCCCAGCAGAGGAACTAAGTTGCCGGTGGCAACAATTGCCGAACTACCGCCGTGAACGAGGATAGCTTGCAGAAGACCAACCAGAGCCGGGATATTGCCTCGTGCCTCCCACAGTGCTGGAGACATGAGGGGCCGAATAAGCTGCTGATAGCCTTCGGAGAGGCCTGCGTCCTTTGGCGTCGCCCGGAGAATCTGAGCAAAGATCTGGAACACATAGGGCGCAAACTCCTGGATGTCTTCCTGGAGGACATTCATGAACACGGGCATAACCACGGCCTCGATCTTGCTGGGGCTGACGGTCTGACTGCAGAACCGTACGACGGAACCGATGGCCTCGAAGGTATAGTGATTAAACTTGGGGTTGGACGGGTTCTTGCTGATCTCACCGACAATAGCCGCCAGCTGCTGGAGCAGCAGTTCGCCAAACGGAGCAATACCCTCCTGGGCTGTGATAAGAATACGCATGATACACTTCATGAGGAACTCGTTTTCGGCTAGCTTCTCGGGCGACTTCTGGCCATTACCAATGATGAGCTGGAAGAGTTTTGCTAGCAGGCTCTGGGCCACCGGCTGGACATCGGCCTTGGTGAACAGCAGGCCCGACTGGGTCTTGTCACGCATAGCCAGGACTCGCTCAATCGTTATAGCACTGTAAGTGTAGACGACATAGTTATTAGAGCCCAAGTGTCTTTCCAGCATGCCAAACGTCTCTGTGAGCTGAGGCTTGGTCAGCTGATTTCGGAAGGTGTGAATGTACTTGATAGCGTCCACCTTGAGGATTGGGTGGAGGTCGTCGTTTACAAGGTCCGGGGCGATGTTCTTGCTGAAGAATTCGACAACATCCAGGTTGGTGGCCGCAACTCCAGCATTAGTAACACTGCCCTTGGCAGCAATAGCTGAAAACATGTAGATAGCAGCGTCTTTGCTTCGCCAGTTCTCAGCCTTGTTCTGGGCGTACTGGGCCAAGTACTCTTCGACATATCGTGTCATCACCTGGGTGACCTTAGACTCCATCTTATCGGAGAGCTCTCGGATGAAGTCCGTTGAGGCTCTTCGGCGCGTATCACTGTCAGACCCTTCGAGGTCTCTTCTGATGAACTCAATTGGGTCGTCTTCAAATAGCTCCTCGTCTGACGTTCGCATGGAAGCGTTCGGCAGGATAATCATTCTAACAACCTGATCAAGCGGCTCCTCGAAGATCGTCGCCAGTCGCTGCACCTTAGCCACGGACGTCAAGAAAGCGAGTGCCTTGCTCACCAAGAGATCGTATTTCTGCTCGAGACCCGTGTTAGTCAGCAGAGTCCAGGTGGTCTCCACGAACTTGGGGATAAGCTTTCCGAACACCTCTTCATACCGCTGGGTGTACAGTTCCAGCAGCTCACAGATGCTCGCCTTGACCTTTTCAATTGGGCCCGTCTCGTCCTCATCATCGGTAACGAGAAGCGGGTTGCTGTAGGTCAGGTATCGATGAACCTTCTCCATGAGAGTGTCCAAGTTGTCCTCGAAGAACTCAGGGATGTCCTGGCAGTTGAGATCAAAGTAGATCTTCATGATGAGATGCAGAGTGCCGAACAGGTCCACCAGCACCTGCTTGTTGGCCTGGTTTTCCTGGATGAGACGATCGGTGTGGTCGAAGAGCTGCAGGAACGGCACCGAGAACTGGTCAAGAACCAGCTTGATTTCTCGGAACAGGGCATCCGACCTAAACAACGGCCGCCATCGTTTGAAGATGGAATGGGCCACGGTCAGTACGCCATTGTTCGTCTTCGCATCCTGGCCCAGTTGCTCCACCAGAGTAGGGACAAGGTTCTCCCACCTGTCTGGGAAGTCGCTGTCTGCCATGATGCTGACCGCCTCGCCAATCTGCACCTGGAGCACGGGAGGCAGCGAGATCATGAGCTTGATGATCTCCGATTTGAGGGCAACCACGTCCGACTCGGGGATGAGGTAGTTACCTTCCTCGTCGGTCCACTTGCGCTTGATGAAGTTCTTGAAGAACACGGCGCCGGCCAGCCTCGTCTGCAAAGGGAAGCTGCCGCTCGACACGATGTGCAGCAGCATGATGGAGAACTGCGGCTGGCGCTCGTTCTGCTTCAATTCAGTCTCGGCGGCCTTCGCCCGGGTATGCTCGACGGACTGCGCCAACAAATTCGCCAACGGCTGGAGATCCATGGTGATTTGTGTTACTCCTGTTCGCTAGAGACGACGATATGAGAGGGTTGTAGTTACACCGCGTTGTGACTTGTTTTGAAAAATGTTGTTGTCGCGTCTCCGTGATATGATTTACTCTGAAAAGGCTGCTGATACTTCAATTGCTTCTGCGATTGAACTTGAAAATGGGGAGATTAGTTCAGGATTATTAGTACAGGGTTGCTATGAGCTTACGGTACAAATGCTATTAAACTTTTAAATCAAAGGGGTTGCCGCTTTTTGTGCGGCTCCGTGCGGCTGATTAGGGGTATATATATATGTATGTCGTAGATTATCAATGCAAATCATTAGTTAGTAGCTCCAAGAAAAACCTTAAGGGGCGAGAATAAGCAATATCGCTGCATATTCTGTTCATTTTAGCATAGTTTCCGAAAGCATTGCGAGGGTTGAGAATTTCCATTCGTCATCGAGTTCTAGTTTGGAGACTCCCTCGGGCGAGTAGAACTTGATAGCACGGATGTGACTATCTCTTCCGTTTTGGTGATTCGCAATGATGACAAAACGGACGAGAAACGTTTTCAGCACACCATCGCTGCGGACCTGATCGAGTGGCATATGGGTCCAGCCTTGCGGTTCGACCATTTCAAGAGTAAGAAGCCGCTGGAGGTCATGGTAGCCCGTGCCGGCCTGGATCTCTATTTTAGTCGGGGTGTACGACTCATCCAGCGGGAAGTGCACAAATAAAGATATGCGCTGGAGCGACACTCGCTTCGAGAATTGCACGTCAATGTTATGCGGCTGTCCGCCATCACTTTGCCAGTACTCTAATGGAGAATCCTTACGCAATTGCTCTACTCCATGCCCCACTTTGAAAGAGGAAACAGTCCACCATGCCAGATTGCCAATATCGGCCAATCCCTGTTGTTCCATGTCCCGGACACCTTCATTGTACATTGTGACCACTTCTTTCTCCAAGTCTTCCACGTCTGGTTCAGCTTGTTCTCCCTCTTCCCCCTCCCCCTCTTCTTCTTCTTCTGATTCTTCTTCCTCCTCTTCAGAGTCTATCTCCTCGTCAGTGCCGCCTTCTTCTTCTGCGATACTCCGCACTCTAGTGTTGACTAACCGACTCCAACTGCCTCCGGAATTATCCATCTCTTCATGCTCCTCCTCATCATCATCCTCACTAGGATCACTGGACATCATTATATAAGGATCGCCTGAACCAGGATTTTCACTGTCATAAAATTCGCCTATAATAGGATCATCACTGTCATAAAAATCGCTCATCGTTTATCATTACAGATCAACTGTTCCTTGGTATATGAGATCTGGTGTATATTGGGTCCGTAACGATGTCGGTCTACGCGTATATTTGGGCACAAGGTGATCGATCGATAAACATATTGAGCCGCATGCGCCGCACGATTAGCCTACCCCTGATTTCTAACCAGTGCATTGTGTGCGGCCAATTTCACATGGTAGGCTCCAATTATCTCTGCTATTAGCCGGTTACAAACTACTTTTCAGCCAATCGTTGTAAAATCTCTGCACTGCTGTTCTTGCATAGTCTACTAAGAGTGGTGGATTGTGATGGTTGAACGGTCGAGCATCAGTAATGGCCAATTAAATATACCGAATTCCAAGCTAAGGTAGGTCCATATATCTAATGGAAATGAATTGGTAGAACAGCGTAGAATAATGGTGCAGTGAGCCGCAGGTGGCTCATGTGTTTCGCCCCCTGCGCGCGCGATAAGGAGAAACTCCATTTTCTTGTCTCGTTGGAACCCTCTGGACGGACAGTGCACTAAGCGTTTGCAGTAGTAAATTGGCCCCTGGAAACAAATTAAATCCATCGGTGGAAGTACGTGGGCCATTGTATAATAGCTGAATTGTCGTTGGTCGGTCATTGAGACTCCCTGGTAGGTATCGTCACACTGTAGTCTTTGATAGGCTGTGAAGCTAACCTCCACCGTTGTAGATGTCTACGCCGTCATCATCGAAGCCAGGCGATGACGCTACGCACAAGTCTCCTGCGGCCGGGGGTCTGGGAAATGTTCTCAAGACACTGACGAAGCCATTCAAGTCGTCCCCGAGTGTAACCACTTCGTCCTCTCCTCAAATCAACCCCACAGTTCTAGGTAACATTCATGGCATTGAGATCCGTGACTTGCTGGCTAAGTTGGGGCCGAACCAGCGCGGATCTGGGTCTTCAACGTCGACCGGGTCCCGGGTTGCCGCATGCGAATTGATTCGGTCTTTTGTAGAGACGTCATCGGTCTCGAGTGTGCCTGAGATTTGGTATGCGGCGAAAGACATGGTCGACTCCAAGCAGCCACCAGAGTGCCGGAGGGCGGGATGGAGGCTCCTGAAGGCATGTATTAACTATGACGAGTACTCTGTGGCCACCCGTGTATCATACTACCGGAGTATCGTTCGTGGGGCCTGTTTGGAGGACTTTGACCTCCAGCTCAGCTGTCTAAAAGCGCTCACCAATGATGGCCGAAACGTGCTGGATCTTTCTCAGGCGGGCAATGTCATTGGATATTCCCTGCCGCGAGTGCTCATCTCGTGGATGCGTCGCGTTGCTGGCGAAACTCAGGAAATCCGGGTCGGCAAGAAGAAGGACATGGCCAGCCCGTGGACTACTATGGAGGAAAACTTCCACAGCCTGCTGAGATTCGCAATTAACGTACTGAAGTTTAACATTGCCGTGTTCAATGAGCCGGATCTCGAGGCAATACTCAAGGAGACAGTGGGCATCTGCCGCAAGACGTCGAAACGTAGTGATATTTCTGTGTGCTGTGACCTTATAGATACAGTCATGGTGTACGGTTACCTACCGATGGAGAACTTGTGCGATATTTTGGAGATCTTATGCGGAATCACTATTACCGTTGAGCAGCAGGCCGACCAAGCGTGGCAGTCCGTGCTCAACCTTACTAAAAGCCATACAGGCAACAACACAGTGATGCTGCTATGCAGAATTTTAGAAGGCTCGAACCACCGGGAAGTCAATTCTAATACGATGCGGGGCGCTGCGCGATTCCTCGTACGGTTGATTGAACTTTCGCTGACTCCAGGTGCCCGTAAGCAAATGGTCGAGATACCCATCCCCCAGATCCTGTCATCGCTACGCATTTCGCTCAATGTTGAGAGTGTACGGCATGGGCTGGAGGTCTGTACTTGTTTATACACGATCCTCAGCAACCAGACCATCCGAGATGCTATCCCTTACGAAGTGTGGGAGTCGAGCCAGTCTTCTCCTCTTGAGTCGGTATACTTGCTCAGCCAGTCGCCAGTACTTTTGCGAAGGTCTCGTCAGTATCGGCATAGGAGCATTGCCGACAGTAGCAGCGGGGACGACGTTATTGGTGAGATTCTTGAGAAATTCCAGCACATCACTTCCCTTGTGGCCAAGATGCTAAAAGACAAGCGAGCGTTTTCTGGTCCTTACGAAATGCTTATCAGCTTCTTGCTTGATATGAGCGCTTACGTTGATGATCAGAGTGCTCTCACGGTTATATCAAGCTTTGAAGCTGATCACTACTGCAACCCATTGTCGAAGAACTGGGCCGATAACCTCGATACTCTAGTTGCGCACTTCTGGGATGACCACACGTGGGGCACGGAGGTCCGCAGTAAACTAGTCAAGCTGGCACGGTCTATATTCTCCATCTCTCGGGATATCTGCGAGGCCGAAGTAATCAGCAAACTCACCGAAAAGCTTTTTGGTTCAATTGCTGAAGAGCAAGATGAGGGCGCTCTCGTAGAGCTACTTGAACTGTTTGCACAGATAGCCGTTCAGTGTGATCTGGAACCGTTTGAGAGACTCTGCAATATGCTCATGACCGTCTACAACAGGGATTTGTCGCCGTCAAATTTCGGACATGAAGCTGAAAGCAGCAACCCCAAGGCGAGCTTCCAGAGCAGATTGGTCGCTAGATCGCTGGCCCAAGTTTTCGTCTTAACGTTCAGGTTTAACGCCGTCAAGGCTACATCGGTGTACATGAATCTGGCTCAAATTTGTCGAACTACCATGAACTCGTCGCCAGAAGCATTCGTTGAAGCTGCGAGGGTGCTGTGCAGAATACGTGTTACGACCGACAATTGGGTTTATTTGACGGCTCCCAATAATATGGATGGCTTGGCCGCTACTGTGGGCCGATCGTATTCGACCCATAAGCCCGATGGTACCGAGTTCTGGTGGTATCCTGAGGATATTGCCTATCTTTCACAAGACAACCTGGAGACGCCCTCAGCAATGTTGAAGCGAAGTGCCAGCACGGAAATGAGCCCTAGAAACGAGATCGATATCTCGCGATGGCTGAATATAATAGTCGATGTTCTCGAAAATGGAGCCGAATGGGAGGCGTACTCGTTTGTTCTTGCACATTTAGGCCCCCAATTATCCAATATTCAGCTGTTCTGCGTTTGCAGTGATGAGATACTGCAGCTTAGGAAAGTTTTGTGCGAACAGATATCCAATGCCAAGGTTCCTGTCCAGCCTCCTCAGAAAACAAATGCCATTAATACTCCTCAGGATCTGCCTGCAAGCCCTGAACAATCTGCTACGACGATGCCTCCATCCGGTGCCACGGGCGCGTCAGCCCAGCTAAGTACAACCCATTCAGCAGCAAGTACTAAGCTGGACATTCTCGTGGCACAGATCCGAACCATGTCGAGTGTGATTGGATACAGCTCTATGATATTCACTAAAAGAGATATGGACTTCATTGTCCAGGCTTTTGTGCTCGGTCTTTCTTCGTGGGAGAAGACTGCGGTTCCGTGTATTCATGGCCTTGTCGTTTGCTGCTATGAATTCCCGCTTAGTATTAAAAAGTTTATGGGCCAAATTTTCACCAAGTTTCAGACGAAAATTACCACGACCACTTCGAGTCCCCATATTCTGGAGTTTCTCCTGTCGCTGGCCAGACTGCCGTCACTGACAGATAACTTCACTCTTGATGAGTATAAGCGTGTGTTTGGCATGGCATTCAAGTACATTCAGCATGCCTATGATCTCGAAAGGAAACCAGTGATATCCCAGGAGACTGCATCGTCTACTACTGCTAATACTACAACAACAGCAGTATCTGCCGAAAATAACACCGAGAACAATTACCTCTCGCAGTACCTTCTTGCGTTAGCGTATAATGTTATCGCAAACTGGTTTTTAACGCTCAGGCGGTCCAGTCGCCACTTGATGGCCACCTTCATTACTAGAAACCTGATTTTGGCCAATGGTACTAACGATGACATTGATGAGCAAAGTCTGGCCACATTGGACTTGATTTACCGGTTCACCCACTCTGACCTCGATCTCGTTATGCAATCTACGACGTCGCGACCAATCCCACAAAATTATGAGTGCAAGCGCTGGGTTTACGGGACCAGCATAGTGTCAATCGAGTCAAATGTGGAGACTGGCAAATCTCAGATAGTGGTTAGACGGCCGACAGGGACGATTGTGCTCAGCGTCAAACCGGACGAGAAGACGGTCCCACAGCGACTCAAGGATCGTGTCTTGCTTTACCATACGCAGCAAGAACTCGATAAGGAAGACAAATTGGTGGAGAATGAGCCGTACAAGCTCTTCTCACCATCTTACATGCTTCTTCAGCTTGCGCGTCCCGTGGACCCTTACAATCCGATTAAGCCGCTCTTGCTTAGCGACGATCCGGCTATCCATCGGGCTCTGGGCGCTTTTGACCGTACTCCAGTTGTTGATTTTCACAAGATTGGCGTGCTGTATATCGCTCCTGGACAGAACTCGGAACAGGAGTTCCTTGGCAACACGTGTGGATCTCGAGCGTTCCGGCGATTCATGTCGAGGCTTGGTCGTCTGGTGCGGTTGAAGAACAACAAGCAGATATACAGCGGCGGGCTTGACACTGAAAACAACGTTGATGGTGAGTTTGCCTACACATGGACGGACAAAATCACGCAGGTTATTTTCCACACAACGACTCTGATGCCCAACAATCCGCACGACGTAAATTTCTCGTCCAAAAAGCGCCACATTGGAAACGATTACGTTTGCATCTATTACGACGAGAGTAGCCTGCCGTTCAACTTCGAACAGGCGCGATCTTCACAGTTCAATTTTGTGAACATTGTTATTTCCCCCCATACTGTTGCATTTAGTGAGTCCGATACACTCTCATCCAACTCAGTTAGCAAGAACTTCTACCGAGTGAGGGCTTATCGGCGGGATGGTGTCCCTGCCGTTTTTGCAGCGTGTCACATGAAGACTGTGTCTGAAGAGAGCCTTCCAGTGTTTGTGCGAAACCTGGCTCTTATGGCGTCCAAGTTCGCCACAGTTTGGCATTCAAACGGCCAGTACATTAGCAATTGGCGGTATAGACTACAGCAGATACGACTTATTGAGTCGCGAAGACGCAAGGAACTTGAGAAGAAAAAAGAGGAGCCGAACTTTGGGGAAGACGGCGAAGCTGAAAAGGAAAACGAATACGACCTTGAACTGTTACGAAATATGGAGTTTGCCTCGTTCACATAGACATGATTTGTGTGCATGAGATATAATATGATGAATAATGACTAATGTATTTTTGATCTACATACTATTTTGTATCGCAAAAGGAGGGGCTCATTTGGAATGCATGTCGTCTCGATGTCCGATTATTTTGGACGTCGGCAGCTAATTGGTTCAAAAATTCCTTTTGTTATTCAATGATCAGGCTCAAGGTTTGACTTAATGATCAAGCTTAAGACTGAAATCAATAATACCCACGCCCTGGTGGACTGAAGAAGTGGAGTAGACGTCAATGTCGTTGCAGAGGTACTGCTTAATGTTCTCCTCTCGGAGGCCACCAGAGCACTCCAGCAAGAAGGATTTGCCCTTGTGCTTGTGCTTGAGCGATTGTGCCGCAATCTGGAGACCGTCTCCAGTGAAGTTGTCCAACATGATGACATCTGCACCGGCATTGATTGCCTCATCAGCTTCCTCCTCAGACTGGACCTCAACCTCAATCTTAGTGGAGAACCCTGCAATTCGTCGAGCCTCCTTGATCGCACTGGTGATGGAACCAGTGGCCCAAATGTGGTTGTCCTTGAGCATAACCATGGAGCTTAGATCATGTCGATGAGGGTCAATGCCGCCGACAATCATAGCGTACTTCTCAGCAAGCCGGAAGCCCGGGGTAGTCTTTCGAGTACCGGCGATGACGCCCTGGAACCCGGCCTCCCGCGCCAATTGCAACAGTCTCTGCGACTTCGTCGCAATGCCCGAGCATCGCGCCAAAATGTTAAGGGCCGTTCGCTCGGCGACCAGCACGTTGCGAGCCTTGCCAGTGACCTTGGCGATCTGTACTTTGCCGCTCTTCGACTTGGCAATGTCGACGAAATCGCCTTCCTCGACAAACCACTCGGCTTCGACTTCGCACTGCTTGAACACCTCTTCGGCAAACGGGATGCCCGCCACGACGCCAGAGGCCTTGCACAGCAGAGTCGCCGTCTTCTCGTCCTCACCAACAACAAACCCGCCGATATCAAACGAGGGGACGTCCTCGGTCAGCCAGAAGGCTACGTCAGCTCGCAATCGAGATCCCGGAGGCAACAAATGGGCGTATTTCGACATTCGGAATGTTTGGTCTAGTGGACTAGGTAATTTGCTCCACAGTTGATTCATGAGGTGACTTTTCCCCGCGGCGGGTGGCTAGCCGGAAAATTGCCGTATGCACGGCGGGCGCAACTAGGCCTCATTACAATGCTTCTCTTTATGACGAGTGCGAAGTTTGGAAGTTGTTGGACTGCGATTACCAGTCTATTAAAGTGTTTAATAAGTCCGAGGAGATACGGCTCTATTTGAATAATATAAATAACCTCTTTCGCTATCCAATTGGCTTCAGCAGTTCCATCACATTCGTGCCTGCCCAGGGTCACGGATTAAAAGTGCAGTGTACTTAGTAAATGCTAGAGAAGAGATAATACAGCCGTAGCTTGGAGAATTGAGAGTTGAAGAATGACATAAAGATTTGCATACTCACGGGTAGCATGCAGGAGAATTCAAGGGGTAAATTGAGGAGTAGATGGAAGGGTAGCATTGAGGAGAATTTAAGAGTAGGTAAATCGAGAAAAAGAGTAGCGAACATCGTTAGTCCATTTTCATATACATTTCTAGTTATACACAAATTTATATACACCTCACATAAAAAGAAGTAGAAAATAATTTAAGGGACATATTAATCATTAGGAGTTTGTGTTTGAGACATGAGTTTCTCAATCGACGCCAGGTGTTTCCCGTAGGTATACTTCTTGAGCGCCTGCAGCTGAGGCTTGATAGCATTGACTAGCCGGTCATGCTGGTCTCCCTTGGTGACATCAAGTAGCTTTTGCACAACGTAGTTAGCAAACTGGTCTCGCATCATAACCGCAATTGGAATCGTATCGCTGCCAGGGGTCTCCTTGAGCATCTCATCTATGAACCTCCCCCGCTGGTCTTCAGAAGCACATGTGATGCACTTCTCCACAACGTTCGACGCGTACTTGTGCCGGGAAAACGTAAGAAGTGACTCTTTGACAATGTTGATGATCTTCTCACGGTCTTCTGGCCGGCCGCGCTGGACTACATGCTGAATGACATAGTTCCCGTACTGGTCCTCGACAAGATAGAAAGTGTACGAATGCAGCTCGTCGAGAAGCGCTTGCTGGGATTTCTTGTCCGAGTGCTCGAGCATGCGCTGAATGACTCGGCAGCCATACGGGTGCGTCGCCAGCTGGTAGACTTGGTTGTGGAAAGCGTCGAGAATGAACTGAATGTGCTCGCTCGGGATGCGCTCAATGGCCTTTTGAATTACGTGGTTGCCGTTCTGGTCCTTGACACATCGCAAAACGTGGCCGTCCAGCTCCTTGATGAGAGCCGCCTGCTGGTCAGTGAGAACATGCTCGACCGCCTTCTGCACGACTCTACACCCGTACATCTGCAGCGAGAGTCCAAGAATGTGCGTCTCCATCTGTTTCGCAAGAATGGTCTTCTGCATTTGATTGCCGAGTTCAAAGAACTTCTGAATCACGTAGTTGCCAAATACGTCTGTCATGAGTTGGAGCGAGTTGGGGCGGATCTCGCTGAAGATGATCTCCTTCTCCTCGCTTGTGGCCGTCTCGAGCCGCTGCTGAATGAACCGCGAGCCGTGCTGATCACCACTAAACTCCACAATGTGGCCATACAGATCCTTGAGCTCGTATTTTTTGGTTTTGCTCGTGCGGAACTCCTCTAGCAGCGGGCTGCGCATGCTCGAGAAGTCTTTTCGAGGCAGCGGCGTAGGCGGGCTCTGCGAAACCTGCGGAACCATTTCCGGCGTAGTCACAGACGCGGGGGTATTGGCAGTCGGGCTTGTAGTGCTACCGCTCCGCGACGAATACCTTCCATGAGACGGCTGGAAGCCGACCCCTGGTGGTGTTGGTTTCGAAGCAAGCTGAGGAGGAGCACGTGCGCTGAACCCGTTTATGCTACCAGACCGCGACGGCGGCTTCTGCATTGGAAGCGGTGGCTGTCGATAGTCGATGTCTACGTTAAGCTCGGGAAACTCGTCAACCTGTGGCGGTGGGACGACCATTGCTGCTGGCGGCAGGGGCTGAGTGTTCCACAGCGAGGTCATGGAATTCGACCGTGACGGCTGATTAGAGCTTGCGGCAGTGGCCCCCTGGGTGTAATCCAGCGAATTGTACACTGGCGTCGGTGACAAATATGGGCTAGTGACGTTGTCAGACCTGAAAGATGCTGACGACGGCGAGTTGAGCTCCGAGCGCGATGAGTTGATTAGCGATCCCTGTGGTCCAGTAGACACCAATGACGGGCGCTTCTGGCTGATTAAGCTACTGTTTCCTCCACTATTAGTACTGTCAATCGACAAGGAAGACATGCCGCTCGACAGCAGTTCAGTTTCTCTGGTAGCCTCCGCGACCTGGGAAAACCGGTCTAGCAAATTAGTTGATGCAAGTTGATTAGTGAATGGCTGGTTGTAAAACCGCGGAGTAGTGGTCGCGACGGGGGTGTGCTGTTGTTGTTGTTGTTGCTGTTGTTGCTGTTGCTGTTGCTGCTGCTGCTGTTGATAATATGGAGACATCCCCTGGTTCTGCTGGATCATGGCGGGAGGCTGTACAATAGCATTTGTCATCTGAGGCTGCTGTTGCTGCTGCTGCTGCTGCCTGAACGCCTGATACGATGAGATCTGTGGCTGGGCCTGGTTGCTAAACGACCCTGATCGCATAAAGAACGAGTAATGGCCTGTAGGGTCGGTCTGGCTCGAGTTACGGCGCATAAAGGCTCGATCCATGTTATCGCCTGTCCTCCACCCGTCCGCTATCGAGGCCGATTCAAACGGCGACTCGTCAAGTCTCGACGAAGCCGCAAAGTTCTCGGCAAACGGGGACCGCCCCGGGTTTGACATGGTCGACCAAATGTTGTTGGCATGGTTGAGGCTCGCCGTCGTGCTGTTTACTTGATTAGTCGTCGTTGTGCTCGTAGACGCCGTGGTGAAGACGCCATTGCCCCAGGTCTGGTCAAACGGCGTCGCAGTCGAGTTGGACGAATCACACGAGGTCCTACGGCTCTTGGGGGCGATGGGGATGTTGAAGTCGTTCAACATAGACTGCACGGTTAGCATACTTTTCCACCACTGTGAAGAGAGAGAGAGGGAGAGAAAATTGATAATGAAGCCCAGTGGGCATTTATAATACGCTCCTCCTTCCAAAAAATAAAAAAAAAAATATAGGGTCCCCGATGAATACTTACTTGTTGAGGCATATTGTGCGGGCTCGTTATTTACAGGTTGAGAGCGCCAGTCGCTCAAATTCCAGGGTATTTTATTTGCCTCTCTGGAGTTTGATTAAGGGGAAACAGGTGCCGTTTCAATTAGAGTAGTCTCGACGAATATCGCTGGCTATCTCCTCTGGACTTGTTCTGTCGGAGAAAAGAGGTTGTGAAACGACGAGAATCCAAAATAAAAACACTCAAAATCTCTCGAGGTAGCACCCTGTTGCGTCCAGGTCAAGAAGTCTTCCTCTTATCTCGTTTGCTGACGATCGTGGGTGTTTCGAGTGATTTAAATGGCAATAGGCCAGTCAGAAGTGACCGTACAACTATCGGCGCGACTGCTGCTCCCAACGGAGTTATGTTTAATAATTTCCGGCGCTGGTAAAGTTAAGTTAGGTCTCCTCAGGGGGATGGAACACGCTTACGGGGGCAGTTGCTCGCAAATGCGGTTGAAAAAAAGGGGGGATAGCGAAGTAGGGGTTATTTATGGTTGTCCTCCACTCTTTATCAAGGTGCGATGTAGTTTGCTTGGTAGGAGGAAAGGGGCTTAATTTGTACGATATTGGGCCAGGAAGCAGACGGTCGTATGGTGACAGACTGCAGGTGATCAGTAGAAGCCCCGTGTGTAATAATGACGATCTAGCCGCCGCTGTGCATAAGAAGGAGGGGCGGAAAAATACGACCTGGAGCACGCAATTGAATGGGTATTTCCTGTCGTTTTTATTATTTTGAGTTATCAACTGTGGTTGCTCCTTTGCTGGGTGAATGTCGAAAGAGATTTTGGCTTGTCGCTAGCGAACATAAAAAGGTTCGCAAGAGAGTTTTACCCGCCGCACGCGGCTCGTGGGGCGCAATGCACAATTGCGACATTGCGTGCATCGCGTGGATTGTACCACCCATAGTTTAATTGCGATTGGTTTTATATACAAGGCGGTTTTTCGTGTGATCGCGGACGTGTAGTGCGACTGACTATCCGGGACGACGGCGGCGCGACCAATAAATGCTATGCTCGTGGTGGAAAGATATTTAGAAGGTCAAAGAAATAGCAAGGCAAGCCAGATGATGGCAATTGAATTGCAAGTTACTGTATCGTTGATTATGTGTGCTCCACTGGATGCAGGATCTATCAAATGACGAATGGAGACCTAGCCCGAGATCAATAGAACCCAATGACGCGTTCCTAGAGTAGTCCAGAGCTTGTGTTATGAACCCTTACAGGATGTTTGACCAGCGATGGGAAAGTTAACGTCTCAATGAAGTCCCATTGGTACTACAGGAATCATTTCATGCAAAGCTCCCACCGCAGAAAATACAAGACCCAATTGTACACAGCAGATAAAATAGAAGAATGTAAGCTCCTATATTTGTATTGAGCTTTCCGGCAAAATGGAAAACACATATGAATTACGTACTAGGAACGGAATTACCCTACTAGAAGTACTGTACTGTATTACCTTGCAAGGGCCAGCCCTCGAACTCTCTTAGCTCCATTTCATGAAGCATTCCATTGTATAATAGCCTTGTCGCAAGCAAAGTCTTCATTACAAGTTGAGACGACCAAACGTGCTGCTCTGTATATCGAGTTTTATGTCAGCCATGGTTGGAGTGTCTCGGCAGAAGCCGCACGCGCGCCTATCAAATCATTGTTAATTAACGATTTAACATACGCCGTTTTATTAACACACATTAACGCGTCCACGACGCGCGTTTTCAAATGGGCATGAACGAAAGATACCGCCACAGCTAATATATCGACTATGATGAAGACATACGGAAAGTCAAAGCGGCGGAAAAGCAGCGCACTGTTTGATCACTCCGTGGAGCCCTTTTCATCGCCCAATAATTCGACAACTTCCTCACCAGTGCTGTTCTCAGAGGCACGGAGATCAACAACATACTCGCCTTCGCCTCAGCCATCCTCGCCCCTTTCACCGCTCTCACCCATCTCCTCAAGGTCTCCGTCCCCAATGCCTGAAGATAATTGGTCTGCAGATGAAAGCACGGAGAAAGAAGTGACCACCGATAGAAAAAACAAACGCAGGGAGCCGACATCTCCATTATCGGCTGTGAGTAGCGAGTCCAACGAAAACGAAATCAGTATAGGGGATGAGAGCTTAATATCATCTCCGCTGTCTTCACCTGACAGCACACCTCGGTCTCCAGTATTATCTCCTTCACCGGCCCCCATTGTCAGCAAACCAACCGGCAATAAGCGCACGAAACTGACGCAAATGTGCCTGGACTTGGGTCAAAAGACCCAAATTACATGCAAAGAGTGTGGTATGTCGTATACCCCGGTGGATCAGTCCGATTCTGCCCTGCACAAAAAGTTTCATGCTCGCGCTTTCGAGGGCCGGGAGTGGCCTATTGAGCCGTCAAAAGTCGTCCAAACATTTGACAATGGCGATCAAATTATCAAGATCAACGGCGACTCAAAACTTTCCGAAAAACGAGCGGCCGAAGAGCTCATGGAGCTGGTTAACACCGAGCTATCGGCACCGCCGGAGAATCCCTATTGGAAGCAATCTACGGGAAAAGGTGCAGCCTATGTCTACCTATCAGCTAAAAGAGCGGTTGCAGTAGTCGTAGTGGAGCGCATTACCGAAGCGAAGTGGATGGATATTTCTACTGGTGAGATTATACAATCCGAGGCACCTAAGAAAGCAATACTTGGCATTAGCAGACTATTCACTGCGCGGAACTTCCGACGCAATGGCATTGCATTGAAGCTGCTAAATCAGGCTAGTCGTAACTTTATTTACGGAATGAGCATTGGCAAGCTCATGATTGCATGGAGTCAACCTAGTGCTGCTGGCTCGCTTGTCGCCAAAAACTGGTCTGGCTTTGAATACAATAGCTCACGCTGCAAGGTACTTGTCTACATAGAATAGCTGCAATTTTTTTCTTCCATTTTGTTTCCTATTCCGTTCTAAACGGGCGGAGAAGATTTAAGCCGCATAAGCCGCATTTGGTCACGTGAGTTAAGGTCACATGATTGATTTTCTTGAAAAATGCTGAGACAACCGACATAAGATCGTTTGATCTCATTTGGCCCCACGATATGATTAGACTGAGCTGCTGTGGGCAGTACGTCCGGCAAGCACGGCAGAGATATGGAAGAGTTGCTCTCTACTCTACAAGCAGCGGTGGCGAGGGGCCGCAAAATAATAAATCAACGGTAGTCAAGTTGCTGTATTCCCTGTTTCGTCCAAACAGTTCTGGCGTTGAAAAATATCAAAAGCAACAGAACTACATCAGGCATACGCGGCATATACGGGAACAGGAAAATATGGTAGACGTTACTGACCGATCAGAGACTAAATTAAGTGAGGATTTTGATGATGTTTCGAGTGAATTGAGCCCGCGGTTGTATGAGAATGACAATTCTAGGAAAGAGTTATCACCGCACAAGCATTTATACGATCTTGCAAAAGCAGGCGAGAGTACCCATTTGAGGCGTACGGATGCCGGGGCCACAGATTTTGTGAGTACTGAGCAAAAGTTCCTGAAAAAGTATCCCTTCGCAACCAATGTGCTGTATTGGTACATTCCTGGACAGATCACATTTGCCAAAAGCGACTTTCAGCGCATTCTGCCGCCTCCCTCCGAGCGAATTGGCAATTACGATGAGAGCCTGAACCACAGCGATATCGAATTTGAAGTCAGGAGAGCGAGAAATCCAAATACGCTGCAGTCTTGGTTCGGGTACTATCTTATTTTCCCATCTCGAGAGGCGGCAGCGCTCTATTATCAAGAAACCCTAGGGGCTGAGTTATGCGGGCTCCAGCTGAAACTACAATTTGCATCTACAGAAGCCAAAGGGCTTAATTGTGATCGTTTGGACAGTGTGCCAATTCCCCGCTCACATTGTGCCGTAGTCTACGGGCTTCCTGAAGGGACGACGAAAAGACAGCTTTTGCGAACACTGTGGGACTACAATCTAGTTGATAGCGATGATCTTGCAGTAGATCGCATTCGGACCAAGGAAGTCAAGTATGGAGGCGACCCATGGCTTCTGCGATTCAAGACACGAGAGGAACCCAGACGGCTTGCGCGAGAGTTCAACCGTCGCATCTTCCCTAAAACCGAATCCGAGGTACTCATTGAGGTGCTGGATTAATCAACCTCAAATGACGCCCGTAACTCGTGACCTAAGGAAGAATGCCGTTTCTTCGTATATTTATCTTGTAAATATGTTTATAGAGAGCTTTGTTCTTTTAATATATTCCCCACAATTAAATTGGTACATGGCTCTATAATTGAAGGAGAAGCCAAACAACCAAGGAGACCAACGGTTGTTTGGCGAATATGCTGCGGGCTAATCAAACCCTTCAAAGCTCCTCCATGCTTCGCGGACCAATTCCCACCGCGGCGCCTCTCGTTCCTCTTCATTTCCACTGGGACTCGACTCCCGCTCAACAATGTCATACTTTTCCCATTTGCACTTGTCACTTGTCCACACAACTATGATTGAATCCTCGGCAGACCACCCCACGACGCCTCTATGTCCTGCTACCCTAGCTGACACAAAACTCCATTCAGACGAGAAGTAGCTCGGTAAAAGAGGCACTTTGCTCAACAAATGGCGCCTATTGGCCACCGCAGAAGAGGTATCAAATACGTGCAAAGTGTTCTTGTCCGACAATATTGCAAGCCTGCGTGAAGAGTTAGAGAATGCCATAGAGTAGACTTCTGCCCGGTCAAGTCCACGCCTGAACTCGTGCAGAAACGCCGTGTTCGACGTCGTGTGTAGTCTGATGATTGTGCCAGTATCTGAAGCGCTCGCCAGAATAGTGCCGTTGTTATTTAGCGCCAGGCACCGAATCGCGCTCTTGTGGGCCCGCACTATCGACACAAGATTATCCTCGAGATTGACAATCTGGATCTGCCCCGGGGTGCGGCTGGGGAAAGCCAAGTGCGACCCTGCTAACGCTGCAATGCCATGGGGGTTGTCAGCGGTCTCATAAGCTGCAATCTGTGACGGAGGAGAGCTAAACGCATAGACATGCACTTTGTTCTTCAAAACAACAACTATGCGCGTCCGCGACAGGAGCACGTTTAGAATTGAAGAGAGGAACTCTAGCGATATAGCCGGGCGGTGCTTAAGATCGTCCCATATTATGACTTTATTCTGCGAATACTTCGGGTTATGTCCTCCTCCGACGAGGGCCAGGTAATTTGTGCGATACAGCATTTGGGAGATGCCAATGCCTCCGTCCTGGAACCTTCGGTCGACCCTTAGTTCAAGCGGGTCGCTTGAGTAGACCCGGAAGCCGGAATCGTGGCTTACGGCAAAACATCCGTAGTCCTGGTTAAATGAGCACGACAGAAATGTTTTTGGGCCCGTATCTTGGGCAATATTCCGGTGGGTGTTCATATCTTTCGCGGTCTCTATGCAATTTGCGTTTGTGGAGCACCTTGTGTCGGTGTGATGATGATGATTGCCGATTGGGACGGCTTATCAGAGGATCAGCCTGCCCTCCGCTCGGTAGACTTACCTCACCTTGGGACTTTTACTACAGGTATGGAGTACCAGGTAGTTCTTTGCCGTAACCAGGCTGGCTTTATTGATGAAGGAGATATTGTCGCAGCAAGCGCTGGTATCCGAGTGATTCTAATGGGCTTGTTTATATAGGTAGCCAGTTCCGTTCCGCTTCAAGCTTTTGCTACATGTTAGATATTCGTTCAAGTGTACTGTACTTGGTAGTACCTAATTTTGTAGCTGATGATATGAATTGAATACAAACTGTTGAACTATTGCATTATAAATATCCAAGATCACCAGGAAAAAGACTGTTCGAAATATTCAATTCGGCTGTGAGCGTCGACGATGTATTTCCGGATGGCAGATCTAACGTCGTCATTCATTGAGCCCGGACCACAGACGACCACCGCAATGTCTCCGGAATTGCAACTGGAGGTGGCCTCACTGATGATTTTATCACTGTGCGGGCGGCCAGGCTTGAAGCTAGATCTGTACTGTAGAATCTCGCTTTGTTTACCTTTCTCAAATACCTTTGCAAAGTCATCGCCACTGTCGGACAAGCGGTATTCAGCCAAGGAAGAAGCAGAACTTGGATTCGTGATATAGACATGCACCTCGAATCGCGGGTCGTTTCGCATAGCGTCGAGGTATACTCTGAACCAAGCGAGCGGCTTTTCGTCATTTACAACCCACACAAAGATAACACGAGTGCAGACATCAGGCCGCTTGAGGATCTCCACCGCACAGCTATAAGGGCCCGTTACTCCAATTCCACCGGCAAAGAGCACAACCGTATGGTATCGGTGCACCGGAAGGCGGGGACCATATGGGCCCTCAATGAGTACTCCACTCTCGGCAATCCCGCCATTTTCCTCCAAATACCTTTTTATCTGCTTGGTTACACCTTTTTTTGCTTTGAGGAATACGACAAGCCTCCCTTTGTCTGCAGGATTTGGGCTTTCAATGAGGGTGAACGGATGACTCTGCCAGAATCGATTCCAGCGAGCAAAATGGAGGAACACAAATGCCCCAGGGTAGAATTCCCACCTCCGGGAAAAGTCAATCTTTATCTCTATAATATTAGCATCGTCCTGAAGGGTAAGCAAAGCCTTAGTACGGACACCGGACCAAAAAAGTCGCACAATTCGCATGAATCTGTCGAATGCCCACACAGCAATGGACGCGTAAACCCATTCCATATAACCGATTTTGATAAGGTGGTACCATGTTCCGAGGATGACCAAAATGGTGCAGAGGATGTGGAAATATAAAAAGAACTCATAGTTGAGTGCTCTAAAGTAATGCATGCTCTGAAAGCATACAACAAGTCCAAAGATATATCCTGCCGTGCCCCAATTGTAGTATGGCTTTTGGTAAGCGCTAGCTAAAGAATGTAGCCATGTTCCGATTATTGTGTAAATAAGACCGTGAATTGACAACAGGATAATAATAAACCACCCAATCCACTTATGGAGCACGTTAAAGGTGTCGAGTGGCCAGCCGGTTACCCACAGCAGGAAGTTGTTCCTACCGCCAAATAGAAACAACAGTGGGCAGAGCATGGTAGCAAAAACACCTGCTCGGTTAGCAATGACTCTTCCGATCAGAATCTTGGGATCTAAAGCGTTTTGTGCAGGATCGTCCTCCTCTGAATTGTAGTCGACAAACAGAGGTACGAAAAGACAAATGAACAACCCAAAAATAATGAGCGATTGGTCTCTTGTAGGAATGTTGAAAGTAAATCTTCCTAGAAGACGCGACGGAGTCGAGTGGTGGTACGTCCTTGTGGGAGCCAGGAAGATATGTTTTCTCAACTGTCTTACGATCCGGCTGTCGACTTTGGAGAGCACGTCGGGCAACATTCTTGTGGTCCAGCATACTATTATCCGGAGGAAGAGCACCACAGCGATAAAGACGTAGGAAATAGCCCCAAGGCTAAGACTGAGATGCATGCTGGTCGTCATTGACTTTTCGTTATCCGAATTTCCATTAGCACTACCTCCGCGACGTTCGTTAGTAGGGCTGGTATGATTGCAAACACTCTTGCCACTGGCCGCACTATCGCTATTACCACCACCACTGCCACCATGATTTTCCTGAAAGTTTTTCGCAATTGCTCGGCGAAGAGAGAGACGTCTAGCATCCATAGACTTCAACGGTGGAGAAATTCCTTTAGGGTTCTCCGCCTTACTGATAGTAGCAATTGCTCCAAATGCTACGAAAGTGATTGCAATTGCAGTAGAATTGTTTAGCTTCATATTCCTTTGATCACGATAATTGATTGTAGCAAAGGGGTGGAAATCGTTTATAATTTATACTCGCTTTAAAACAAGCATCATGGTACACTCGATGGGCCTGCTTCCGTAGAGAGTATGCTACTCATCCGATTCCCCAACGATATAATTAATAGCCGGAATGGGGTAAGCTTTGAATCCATCCTTTTTAGATAAAACATTACTCTCTGTTTATTTAGCCTTTAAATGCAACTGACGTTCCGGTATTTGTTCATCCATAAAACCGGCTCTGTACAATCTGTGGTTCAAAAAGATCATCACCTACAAACCTACTGACTTGTTGGAAGACTTGCTTCAACTCAAAATGTTAATACCTGGTACCGCATTTGATGAAATCCGGGAATACTAGGTTTGTGTTGCTACGCTACCCATTAGCATTTTATGACTCTATTTATTACGTCGTCTAGATTTGTTATGAGTACGGCAAACAATAGAGGTGATAAAGACCTTGATTATTGTCCGTTACCTAGGGTGAAAGAGGACTAATATAGCACATGAGGTTTCTAAAATACAGTATTAGATTCTTAGTACTGGTACCGTAGTGTACAACAAATTTCCAAACCAAGAAAAACGGAATCAATCTCCTCAGCTGCGGTCCATTAGTAACACGGTGGAAAACCTTTTTGGTACAACATCCTGTAACATGGGTAATTGATTGCGAGCATATAAATAGAGGCAGTGTTGTTTTGTTAAAGTCCGCTAAAATCTTGCTAATGGCTATGACAGAGTATTGCAACTGTACTTGTTGTATAGAGGAGGGGCTCACTTACTGGGTTTTTTAAAAAAAATCAGATAAACGGCTGGTTGATAACGCTGTCTTGTTTCAATAATACCCGGCCTCCGTAGCTGAGGCATCCCCACCTCCCTAATTCCTTTCGAGTAAATAAACACTATGAAGACAAAAGGTCGGTAAATTTTAATTAATTATCCAAAGACTCTTTCTAAGAATATTTTGACAATACCCATTGCATGCTGTCGGTACTGGAATATCATTCTGCCTAAGCCCTATCAGAACTGGTCACAGCAGAACTACCGGTAGTTCAGAAAGGGTCGGTCGACCACTTGTACCGTTCCACGCAGATGCTGAGTCCTCACCTGTACCGTTACACAGCTCAACCATGCTGAGGCTAGACTTGTACACAAGCTTAATCTACCTGTTGAGCCCTTTCCTAAACAAGTCACCCAGGGATAATCAGCTGCGTAGACCTGTGCCGTACTCCAATTAATCCATATAGTCCAATTTATTCTTTCGAACCTTAAGGGTCATTGCTACGAATCATCGACAACCGCCGCACTGCGGCGCTATGGGGGCCTGGGGGCTGGCCCCCAGGTACCGAGCTGCGAAATCGGGGCTAGGCTACGGTAGCGTGCGGCGCAGGTCCCGGGGAGCTCACCCCCTGGAGATCCGTTAAATTAATCAAGTGAAAAATTAAGTTGACAATGGCAAAAAATGCCGCAGGGAACCCGCCGGCAATGCCTGTCACCAACAAGCGAAAACCGACACCAGGACCACGTAACGGTGAGCTCTGTCGTATAAAACGGAAATGGATGCTCCCCTAAAGAGTTTTCTTCTTCTTTTTTCCTTTCTAACGGGAGGCCAAGGCTGACCAGTCTAACCCCTCCCCTGTCGTACAACATCCCCCTCCGCTCCGAGGCATGCTGTGCGCACGCAGCGGGCCTTTCCTAATTGGAGGTCTCTGCCCCGGCAAAATTTTTTTTCTGAGTCAAATATCGGGGGGAAATATTTAAGGACCGCACCTGCCTGAGGGACTTGGTTTTCCTAACTCTCCTCCGTTGATTCTTTGCTGAACGTAAATAATGTAAGTTGTAAGAATGTGGGGGCGCGTATGCCCTATGATGAATATTTTCCTTTTAGACGTTAGACTGCTGATATTCACGTATCATGAAGACGTTATTCATCTTTCCCCTGAGGGCTCCCCGATACCCCAAACTTGATCTGTGACAAATGACTAACAAAAGAAGGTGCGGAATTCTAGGTCTGTTATTGGCCGGTCCGAACGAAATGGCCAGCGCTGAGCTCCTGGAGGGTGTTCACTACCTCCAACACCGGGGCCAGGACGCGGCAGGTATTGTCACGTGCGGCCCTCGAGGGCGTCTCTACCAGTGCAAGGGCAACGGCATGGCCCGAGACGTCTTCACCCAGTCACGAATGGCTGGGCTCGTTGGAAACATGGGCGTTGCGCACCTGCGGTATCCGACGGCGGGGTCCGCGTCAAACTCGGAGGCCCAGCCGTTCTACGTAAACTCACCGTACGGTCTTGTGCTCTCGCACAATGGTAACCTCGTCAACGCTCACACGCTGCGGGAGTACCTCGACCAGGTGGTCCACCGGCACTTGAACACGGACTCTGACTCGGAGACGCTGCTCAATGTGTTTGCTAGCGAGCTCCAGAAGTCGGACAAGTCGCGAATCAACGACGAGGACTTGTTCACCGCGCTCGCCGGCACCTGCAACCAGTGCCGGGGTGCCTACGCCTGCACCGGCATGGTTGCTGGTTACGGGCTGATTGGCTTCCGGGATGCCTACGGCATCCGGCCGCTGGTGCTCGGCAGCCGAACGCGGGAGGACGGCCAGAAGGACTACATGCTCTCGAGCGAGTCCATTGCCCTCGAGGCGATGGGCTTCCGTGAGTGGCGGGACATCAAGCCCGGTGAGGCTGTCATCATCCCTAAGGCGACGATGACCCCGGTGTTCCGGCAGATTGTGCCGGCCAAGGCCTACGCCCCTGACATTTTCGAGTACGTCTACTTTGCGCGGCCCGACTCGGTTATCGACGGCATCTCCGTCTATCGATCGCGGCTCGCCATGGGCGACATGCTCGCCAAGAAGATTGAGCATGTGTTTGGTGGTCCCGAGAAGACGAAGCAGGAGATTGATGTTGTCATTCCTGTACCGGACACTGCGCGGGCTGCGGCTCTCCAGACCGCCAACAGTCTGGGCATTCCGTACCGGGAAGGGTTTGTTAAGAACCGGTATGTCGGAAGGACTTTCATTATGCCCAACCAGACGGAGCGACGGTCCTCGGTGCGACGAAAGCTCAACGCCATGGGGCTTGAGTTTGAGGGCCGAAACGTTCTGCTCGTAGACGACTCGATTGTGCGAGGAACAACCTCTAGGGAGATAGTACAGATGGCCAGGGAGGCTGGCGCCAAGAACGTTTACTTTGCTTCCTGTGCCCCAGCGATCCGATTTAACCACATTTATGGTATTGATCTCGCTGATACCAAGGCGCTTGTGGCCTACAACCGGGACGACGAGTCCATTGCCGAAGACATTGGTGCGACCAAGGTCATTTACCAGGATCTGGAGGACCTTATCAAGGCGTGCTCCATGTCCACCATCCCGGAGGTCAACGAGTTTGAGATTGGTGTGTTCAACGGCCAGTATGTCACTGGCGTTGAGAACTCGTATCTCGACTATCTAGAGGCGATTCGTGCGCACCACCAGCGAATCAAGGAGGGCCAGACCAGCACTCATGGCAACGGTGTTCCTGCTGAAGTTGACATTGGTCTTTTCAACAGTGGCGACTACGCTTAACGATAACGACCTACTATTTTTAATGATATCGTATTTATAGACTTGTATTATACTTCTAATAGACAGTTTTGACAATTTTTTTACATCAGCAACGCCCCTAACGTCAATATGTCCGCATTTTAGCCGTTTAGCACTGAGCTGTAACAGCCGTGTACCACACATGGAGTGGGAGCATTTGTTACAGCAGTGCTTACACATTTTGTTACAGAAATGTCTTCAGTAACGGCTACAGATACACTTGACTAATACTTAACTGCTCGCCAAATGCCCATTGGCATAATACTAATACAACTACCCGGTAGTAAGTAGTAAGTCGTTCTATGTCTATTTCTTTTTCGGAACGGGAGCTGCGTGCCCAGATGCTTTGACGTGGTCAAAGAGCTTGTTGCGGCTGGGAAACTCAGTCTGGCAAACAGAACACTTGAGCGCAAATTCGTTCACCTGCTTTGCTTTCTTTTGTCGCCGTTGCTTTGCTTTGCCCTTGACCTTGACTTCCTCTCTATTTTTATTGCTGATCCGCGTGCCGTCTAGCTGAGCTAGCAACTCATCCAGCGTAGCATCTGACGACATTGGCTCTCGTGTGCTGGGAGTGCCCCCATCGTCAGACTCACTCGACTCCTCATAGTCGCTTTCTATAATAATATTGGCACCTCCCTTTTTAATCTTTCGTGGAGCCTTTGGCTCCTCCTCCTCTTGCGTCTCAATTGTGATACCGTTTTCTTCGTCCCCATGCATAGGCGGAGCCTTGGGGAATGCTTCAACAGGCTCCGGCTTTTTGCGTCTATTATTAGTTGGCTCCTCGTTGTCGCTCTCTCCACCAAGATCAGAGTCAAATCCAAGCTCAACACCCTCTCGCCGCATCTCCCGCTTGAGTTCGGCCACGGCCTTGACGTGCTTCTTGCTAGCCTCATGGCTCGTGAGCTGCTTCTTCGTCTTAAAGACCTTGTCGCAGACAATGCATTCAAAGAGGTTGAGTGGCTCGTCTTCGTCTTCCTCCTCGGCAGGCGCAAACGCCTCATGGACACCGCTGTCGTCCACCTTTGCCCAGTCCTGCTCTTCGTAGGACTTCATTCGGGCCGCCTGAGCCTCGCGATCCCGCTTTGCCTGGGCCTTTGATGCTGCATCAGCTGGCTTCGCCCGCTTTTGCTTGTTATTCTGCTTGATTCGCGGGTCCTTGGCCTTGACAGCATTGACCAGCTGCCGCACCGTGGAGTTGAACTCCTTTCTGGCCGCCTCCCGAACCTTCTTGTTCCTCTGCTCAGCAGCCCGACGCGTGCGTCGGTCTGGTGCGTCCCACGCGCGGTAGACGTCCTCCCATGCAAAGCTCTTGACCGACGCAAAGGATCCCCATGTGTCGTAGAACGGCCTGACGTCCCTCTGGAATTGAGAAGACTCATCGCCAAAGCGCGGTAACAGAGGTGGCTGAATGTCGGCGTCCAGCGCCGCCTCCTCTTCCTCCTGGCGCAGCTGGTCAAACAACTGGCCCACTTTTCGGTAGAACTCCTCAGGGTTGCCACTTAACTGCTGGTACCAAGCTGGATCAAAGTATTGCTTCAGCTCTTCGGTCGCTGTGACCTTACCACCGTACTCCTGCGGCCCTGGACCGCCCGTGGAGCCATGAGAATCGTACCAGGCCCGCTCCTGTGGGTCGGAGAGTACGTCAAAGGCCGCCTGGACTTTGGCAAACTGCTTGGTAGCCTCCTCTTCGTTAGCGTAGTTTCGATCTGGGTGGAGCAACAGAGCCTGCTTCTTGTATGCTTTCTTCAACTCCGTGTCCGAGGCGTTCTTCTCGACTCCCAGAATCTCGTACAGAGACTCCGCCGCCGCAGCGGGTACGGGTGTGCTTTGCTGGGCTCCCATATGGCCTATTATCAATCGCTCATCTCCCGTATCGCTGAAATTTTGAATCTTTTCAACTGTTCAGCCGTGCCGTTACACGGCTGATCGGCCCGCCGTGTGCTCCGTCATCGTGAGTAACCTCCAAGCCATCATTCGAGTTGAATCACCAATTTTTTTTTTTACGGGGAGATCATCTAGATTGGTCAGCCAATTACCGAGGTTACTCATTTGAGTTGCAAGCCCAAGTGTATGTTGGAGCGATATGATCATTACGGGGATGCGTTATGATACTGAACAATGATGAATGTTGAATCATCAATTTACCTGCGAAATAAATGTACTAACGTTACCGCTAACGGCAAATACTAAATGTGTACGTAATTGAATAAGAAAGCGATAGCTAAGCCATCAGCATTTGGTATAACTTTACAAAGTGTTTCATCGACGGAACCGACATTTCGAGTCAAATCAAGCATCAGTGTTATCTTGAGGTTTTGAAGGGTTGGACTTGTTTGTTACAGCTTCTCCCATCCTGTAACAGCACCTCGTAACAGCTTCTCCCAACACTCCGTTACAGCCCCTCATAAGACCTGCTGTTACATCACTTCTTTCAAAAGCGCACCCAACGTTAAAACTGAGTACTATTGCATTCACACATGATAATTACATTCACGCACAGCTGGTAATTGCATTTTCGGACAATGCATAGTGGTACAACTAATTATTGCATATTGCATATTGCCATCCGTATTTCATAGAATCCCCCTCCCCAATCATTCGAGGCTGGTTACGGATCGCTTTGGTACGGCGTGAACTCCCAATGTACAGTACATCTCCTGACAGCTCCAACTCGTAACAGGGACGGAACCGGAGTAACTGGACGACAGTCGCAATGAGGAGGGTAGGCTTGGCGGCTTTCGAGGATCGCAAAAATGCCTACGAGGACGTGAGCACGAATATATTAAAAACTCAGGTCGACCAGCTCAAGACCCAGCTTTCAGTCTTCCAGTCAGCACTAAACTACTTCGCCGTCGAACATGGCGAGGAAATCAGAACTAACGCCCAGTTCCGCAAGGAGTTCGCGAGCATGTGCACGGCCATCGGAGTCGACCCATTGGCATCATCTGCTTCGAACCGCGGGTCGATGTGGGCTACCCTTCTGGGAAAAGACGTCAACGATTTCTACTTTGAGCTGGCGGTCAAGATCATTGAAATATGCCGCCAGACACGGGATGCCAACGGCGGGCTCATCTACGTGTCCGAAGTGCGCAGCCGGCTGGCAGACAGGTCACAGTTGCGCCCCCTCGAGGTCTCTGAGGACGACATTGAACGTGCCGTTGAGTCGTGCCGGGTGCTCGGTAAGGGGTTTGAAGTGGTCGATATCGGAGCATCCCGTAAGCTCATCCGGTCCGCCCCGAGCGAACTCAGCACCGATCACTCCACCGTGCTTACCGCCTGCCAAGCCCTGGGCTACGTGTCAGTGGCCCTGCTGCGAGACAACCTTGGGTGGACCCCAGTAAGGGCTGGAACATGCCTTGACGAGATGGTCTCGGCTGGCTACATGTGGGTTGACGCACAGGGGCCAGAGACCGCCTACTGGATTCCCGAAAGCATCTGGTGAGCAACCTAAAAACGCGTCGACCCGCCACAACCTGCTACCACACACGGCTGAAACCGGGGAATGAGTGCCCTTATAGAGCTACGCGGTTTTGCACGAGGGTCATATCGGGTACCCCAGCCATGTTTCAATTATAGAAATACGAGTCGCAGAATACCCCGTGGATCGCGTAGTGGTAGTCTCCGGGGAAGGTGCTTGTATTAGGTTCAAAGGTCAGCGGGGCAATATGGCGTGATATGAATTTTCCCCCTCTGGGGTAGCGGACAGTGCAGGGATATAAAACGCGGTCTACGGCAGGGCACCGCCTGAAGGCCAAGAGAACCTCCAAAGATGAAAGCCAGAGTAGCAGTTATCCTCAATAGCAACCCAAGCTCAGTGGGCAATTATATTGGTAAACAAGTGATACACTCGCTGCGGACGATGATGTACCGCGACTACTACCAACTGCCCATTCATGTTCTTATGGAACAACAGCCTCTAAACGCGTCACAAGACGTGAAGTATTTCAACCTCAAATCAGAGCTCGACGAAGCTCTCAAAGTGGACGTGCTCATGGACTTTTCCGGCCACCGTGGCATCAATTACGAAAAGGTGCTGAATATTGCGGCCGACCATGGCGTCAAGCTCTACTTCCCATACGAATACGGCTCGGACTACCAGCTCATTGAAGAAAATGATGTGCGACGCTTCTTCTTGAAGCAGCAAAACGAGACCAACTATGCGCGCTCTAAAGGCATGAAGGTCGTTGAAATGAAGACGGGCATTCTAGCCAATAAAATACTCGACACTCCCCAGCTCATTTCAATTGACCCTGAAAAGCGTGGGTACACGAAGCACAAAGAGCAGGAGTCCAGGCAATTGGCAATTTCATTTGCCGAAGACATTGGCTTGGCACTGGCATCGCTGGGGCACCAGAATCCGGACACTCTGCCAGACTGCATTCACATCCAGAGCGACCAGCTCAGCCTGCGCCAACTGGTGGATATATACGAGCGATCAAAGTTTGTCAAACTAGAGCCCCACGGTCTGGGCAAAGACTACGGTATAATCCATTCGCTCGTGTTCACGCCGGGCAAGCATCTGACCTTTGATAAGAATGACAGTCGGCTAGTGAATCCAAATCGCTTTGAGTGGACGAGATTCGAGCCGACTGCGATTGAGTACTGGTCGCAGGCACCAGATATAGAGTCCCATTAGCCTAACATCACTATCCTTTAATGAATCGCTTTTTTTTTCTGCTTCGCTTATCATACTCAATGGGTAGAAGATATAAGGGCAAAACGTATCAGGAGTGGAAGACATCAAGGGTGGAGGGTATTAAAATTGGAGGATACCGGTTAAACACCTGGGCTGTTGCCTCCGGGGCTATTGCGTCGCCGCTCTAAAAGATTCTGAAAGAAAGATGCAAGTACCTCGTTCTGTGAAGTGTTGCCAGGAGTCTGGGGAGTATTGGACTCAGATCGCGTTGTGCTTCTGTCTGGAGTCTGAGGCGCTGCTGCCGCCGCTTCTCGGGCCTTGATTCGGCGAAGCACCTCATCAACTCCTTCCACTTGAATGCCACCTACATTATAGTCGATGTTGGCATTTGGCTCTGGCAGGGCTGGTTGGGGTGCAGGCGCTGGATGCTCCTTGAGGCGTGTCTCGAGAATCTCATGTTGCTTGGCCAGGAACTCCTGGAAATCGGTCTTCGGGATGAACTTGTCGTCCGCTTCGTCCTCTGACTCTGGATCAATATCTAGCGTCTTGTCGTATATCTCCAGAGCGTCTCCGGTACCCCAAACTTCGCCCAATGCAAGGACTGCCTCAGTGTTTGGGTGCTTGTCAATCAGAATCTTATTGCGTGAGTCCCATCCGGCAGGGATGAGTAGCTTGTCCTGCTCTACCACTACAGGGACAGCTCGGCGATATGGTAGATTCGCGCTATACACTGGTATCCGCAGTCTCTCCGAAACAAGATCAGTTAGGCTGCTATTACCATCCGGCCGGGGAATATACACTGAAGATGCTCCGTATTTGAGTCCAACTATGCGCAGGAATTGCTGTGCAAAATCTACTGCGTCATCGCTCAGTACAGAATTCGAATCAACGACTATATCTGACCCGACGACGACAAACATGAGGTCTACGCCGAGCGGAGTGTCGTACTGTCCTTCTTCCAGCGGCAGCTCGACCTCTATATCCTCGGCTGAGTCCCCTCCTACCGGCGAGCGGTATGTCTGGAGCCTTGTTCGTAGCGCATTGATCACCGAGCTCAGATCCCGGTCGCTCAAAGCGGACTTAATAAGCTCTATCCAGGCATTGATCTGATCAGCCCACTTCCTAACGTCTTCCCAGTCAAGGACTATTGCTACGACAACGTTCTGCTCGGCCAGAACAGTTTGTACAGCTTGCGGGAAATGCGGATTATCGAGCGTGTGGACGTCTAGATGAGATATCTTATCATCGAACTCGTCATGATCGCGGAACTCAATGAAGGTATACCCCAATCCTAATGCGTTGGCGAGCTCAGGCTCCTCCTCAGCACTACTGGTGACTCGTGACTTTATCGGACTCAGAAAACTATCCGTTTTGCGCCGGGAATTAGCCCTCCTCAGCTGCTTGACGATAAATGCTTGGTTTTCTGATTTCTCCGCTAATACCGGTTAGACAACTCCAGTGACTTAGTCAGTGAAACATACACAGAAGCAGCAGTGACCCCCTTGGAAGAGGGGTCACATTCGATGCCTCTTTGAGCAGAGACGACCATATTCCATTCGCCGCCATGATTACCCCCCTATCTTGTGTTTGTCGTATCTGTGAGTGTTATTTTTGGAGGGGCTTTTGTCGCGTTTTTTGAAACGTCGCGCGCGACGCGAGCGTTCAGGGGAAGACGCGCGGCTGACTCCATCGTCGACCGATGATCCATATCCGATCTGCACATTGATCTTCCATCTATTCGACTTGGTCATCAATTGTTCTGAGCATTCATTTATTCCATCTGGCCATAATGCTCTTCCGTCTATTTGACCTGACTATCTATTGCTGTGAGAATGCATTTGATCTATTCCATTTGGCCATTGATCTACGCGGCTTATTACTATCGATCTTGTTCGAGTCACTTGGGTTGACCTGAGTTAGTAGAGTTATAAAGGGTCAACATTCAGATGAGATTGCTTCCAGACAGGAGTATGAAAATAATGGTACCAATAACTGATCGATTGAAGCCCTTGCTAGACTGGAAATATGCGTAATTTTGAGCCCACTGGCACTAATGCAATCACGGAAATATATCCGTGGCGACGTTCGGACCAATTCGATATTAGTTGATCTCCGCGCAGCGGAGCTACGGGAGCTCGAAGGCTGGCCCTCGAATAACACCAAAGGAGAGTTAACAGGCTCCGCTGTGCGGAGGTGGCGTCAATGCAAATATTAATACAGACTAATCGGACTCTATTTCCATATGCGAATCGTCGTGGTCGTTGTAGACCGGCGACTCGGATTCGTGGATACGAAAGCCCGAGTCATTTCCCGTGGCGGGGGATCCAAACATGCCACGATATTCTGGATGCTGCTCAAAGTCGAACTCGAATTCGTCCTCGTCGAAATTAAGGCCCTCTTTCGTATGCTCCTCCAGTGCCCTCTGAAGCAACTCGGAAGCCACCGGGTCGTTCGGCGCTATACTAAGCGCTTCATGGAAGTTCTCAATAGCCACAAATAAGCGCCCCGCCTGAAGGTTTACCAGCCCCATCGCCGAGTGAATGTTTGCGTCCCGCGGAGAGATGCGAAGGATCTCCTCGAAGTACGACAGCGACATATCGTGCTTCTCGAGCCGCCTATACACATGCCCAAGGTTCGCTCTGATCGACAGCCATGCGCGGGGGTCCGAATTCAGGCTCTCTGCCGCCTGGAGTGCCTCGTGGAAATAAGTCTCGGCTGTTTTGAGCTCGTTTTTGTGGTAAAACACGACTCCCATTTCGTTAAGCAGCAGCGGGTCCGCCGAGCAGATGGCGTAGGAGCTGCTGAGGTATTCCTCCGCCAGAGTGAGGTTGTTCAGGTGCAGGTGCTGCATCCCGAGGAACAGAGAGGGCAGGTGAGTGCCAGGGAACAGCCTGGCGGCGGTGGAGTACGCAGAAATTGCCTGCTCGTGCTCGCCCTCAACAGCAAACGTATGGGCGAACCCAATCCACGCCTGACCAAAATACGGATTCATCATGGACGCCTTACTAAAATACCTTCGCGCCTCTGCAATTTTGCCGATAGTCAGATAGTACACGCCGACGGCCAGCCACGACACGGGCTCGGCCGGGTGGCTGTCCGCTAGTTCGTGGGCCAACAGGAACAACTTGTTCCTTGCCCCGAGCTCGTGGAGACAGGCGAGGTAGTTGGGGTATGCCGCGAACTTGAACTTGTCCTTGTCGAGGATCCGCTCACACAACTCCAGGCAGTCTCTAAACTTGCACTGCACAAAGAGCATATCTGCTTTACTCAGAAGCACGTCGCTATTGTCTGCGAGGCCGTAGTCGTCTTTGAGCACGGTATCTGCCTCCAAATAGCTCTGGAGATGAGTGTACTTGCCGAGCCTAACTGTGTACAGCGCTTTGGTCAGCTCTGCGTTGTCCGGGCCGCAGCTGCCCTCAAAGTTTATCGACTTCAGGAACTCCCACTCTTCGTCCGGAGTCAGCAAGCTATTTTTGATGAGCTGGTTGAACGCCTCAAAGCACTTGCCGTCGATCTGCACCGCCTCCTGGTAGCACTCCTTGGCACGGTCAAAGTTATTCTGGTAGGTAAAGATCTGGCCCCGGAGGAACGCAATGGCCGCCTCTATTTTGATGCCATTGGCATCTTCGCCTGCCTGGGCTGCCGTGGTGCGCCCTCCTCCTCTGCGGCGCGTCCTGCGAGCGGCAGTAGAGCTGCCACTGGCCGGCGAAAATAGGCTATTGGAGGAGGCCTGGCCCGACAATGCCTCACGAGGCGTTGTATCTCCAATCAATTCGAGCGCCTTATCCCATTTGTTCATTTTCGTCAGCGAGAGCGCCGTGAGGTGCTTGCAGGCTGGGGATTGATCGATCTCGCCGCGCGACGTCAGCAGCTGGTGGGCCCGCGTGTAGTTCCCGCTGCAGTAGTGCACCTGGGCTAGCCAGAATGCGTCGTTGGGATCGTTAGTCAGCGCCAGGATCTTGTCGCCAATGTGCTCGGCCGTCTCGTAGTGGTGCTGGACAAGCGCATCCTGCCGCCAGATTCGCAGTTTGTCGACCTGTGACAGCGGAGCCGAGCTCAGTGCCCCCGAGCTTTTGGTAAGAGGCGTGATCACCGCGTCCATGCCTTCTTTTCTGCTCTTTCTATATCAACCTAATGAAATTTAAGCTGTATAGATGGGTTGTTAGTCGTCAGTTTCCCCGTTGCTTGATGATCTCAGATCCGATCCAAACCTCCCACTAACCGGTCTCGAATAATCCAGCTGAGCTTCTTATAGCGAATTTGAATCCAACCCGCTGGAATCAACTGATTACACGATTCTCTCGGTATCTTTATTAAAGCTGTCAAAATTCTATTGTCGACCGTGGACGGGTTGTTGTCGGATAGTGTGATCGGGGATCATAGACCTAATTAGCTCAACGCAACATTTTATTCGCATACTACGATAAAGACCTTTAGCCGAGAATAACGATGGGGGACGTAGAGAGAAACGGGAAGCGGGCGCTGGATAGGAGCCCCGAGGCAACTAAGGTTAAGAAGATAAAGAAGAAGCACCTGCTTCCTCCGGCTATCCGCAGCGATCCTGAGCTGATAAAGCGCAAAATCAATATCACTGTATGTAACTACCAGGAAGGTTGAGGGAGTTCTGAGTAAACTAACTCTGGAGATAGGACCTGCGCGATCTAGTACTGTACATACTGGCCGAGGGAATCGGCCCACGATGGTGTAGCGTGCGTAATAAAGACCTGATCCAGCGGGTCGTAACAGTCATGGTACCTGGGCTGACTCCCGAGCAGTTTGGCCTCAAATCCGCCAACTCCTTTGCCCCTGCGGAGATCAGCGAGTGTCAAGTGCTCCCGTTTTTCAAGGAGACCTTCTCGCAGGTGTGGCCGACTGCGACTCCGTCGACAAGAGATGGTATGAGCTCTCCTGTCCAGTCGTTTGTGACGGTTCCGTTTTCCAGAGAGGAGAAGAAAGCGTATGAAAAACAGTTTAAAGAAAAGTCTGAAACGCTTACTGTCGATGACATGGTGCTTGCTCTCGAAGACATGAGGGCCCACGGATACCCCATCCACCCTGAAGTCAAGGGATTGGAAGTCCCCGAAGAGCTACAAGAACTGTGGCTCGATACAATAAAGCTTGAACGTGAGAATAAAGAAGAGGATTGCGTCAAGATGTTTGGCCTTGACTGTGAAATGTGCGACACGAAGCTAGGCAAAGAAGTGGCACGGGTGACGCTAGTCGACGATAAAGGTGCAGTGCTCATCGACGAGCTCGTGAAGCCAGATAACGGCATTGTAGACTATCTCACGCGGTACTCGGGCATAACCAAAGAGATGCTGGACCCAGTCGAGACAAAATTGGCCGATGTCCAGCGGCTTATTCTAGATATCGTGTCGAGTGAAGACGTACTAGTAGGCCACTCTCTGGAAAACGACCTAACCGTGCTGAAACTGCGGCACCCTCGGGTCATTGACACAGCACTGTGCTACGGTAACCCTCGTGGAGGCAAGTGGAAGCCTTCACTTAAGTGGCTGGCCGGACGGTACATGAAGAAGACGATTCAGGAGGGCGTTCGTGGCCACGATTCGACGGAAGATGCCATTGCTAGCCTGAATCTCGCCCAGTTGAAGATGTCAATGGGCCGTTCGTTTGGTCTTGTCAAGGAGACCCACACCAACCTGGCCAAACGGCTGCGGAAGTACGAAAAGTCGACTGCCGTCGTCGACATGCAGCTGCCGCGATGGCACGAGGACCACGCCCGGGACATCCTTCTGGGAGCAGATGACGACGACATCGTCAAGGGTGTTCTGCAGTGTGCCAAGAATAACGACTTGGTATTTGCACGACTGCACGAATTGGGGCATCTTGCTGGGTGGCTTAACAACTACGATAACAATGCCCCTCCGGACCAAGAGAAGCTGGAAATGGGCTATCGGCGGCTCAACCAGCGCCTCCAAAGGCTCTATGACGGGCTCCCTCAAGACACGGCGCTTATTGTATGGACCGGCTCCGGGGAACCTCATAAGCTGCGACAGCTGCGACAAAAGAACAAGCAATTCCAGGAGAATTACAAGAAGATGAAGTTTTCAGAGATACCCGATCCATGGACCCAGAAGGATGAGGATGCCTTGAAGGGTGCCTTGAAAACGGCTCTGGGAGGGGTGTCCTTTTTGACCGTCAAGACGCTTCCTGACCCATCATTGGCTCTTGATGCCACGCCACCAGCTACAAAGAATGAGGCGACTCCAACGGCTATGGAAGCAGGAAATGAAGCGATGCCAGTCTCATCGACTATGGAGGTAACGAATGAGGTCACAATTGTCGAGGAAAGTGTAGAAGTGACAGAAGAGCTAAGAGTTAGCACGATAGAATAAATTCTTTCACTCTTATGAAATATTCATGAATAATTACAAAGCTGTGAGTTAGCACAAGATAGAATAAATTCGTTCACCACTTAATCAAATAACCATGAGTAACTACAGGCTACAAATAATCAGAGCAATTACACGAGTTGGTGTATAACAATTTCTTTCACTCTTGTCAATTAATCATGAGTAGTTGCAAAGTACAATAATAAATATACGGGTTAGGCATTCTCCATGGACACATCTTCATCCTGCTTGGGTTCGTCCACGTCCATCTTATCAGCGGTTGGCGCTTCGGGCTTCTCTGCTGATTCCTCGATTTCCTGCTTCTCTTCTTCTGGCTTGCTCTCATCTTGTTTAATCTCCTCCCTCTTGCTCTCCTCCTTGTTCTCATCCGTCTTCTCGGGTTCTGGTTGTGTAGGTTCTGGTTCCTTCGGTGGCTCCCTGGAAGGCTCCTTTGGGGTCTCCTCCTTCTTCTGAGTGTCGTACTGAGCCGAAACAATACCAGGAATGGCCTCGCCGCCAACAGCACCTCGAATGTCCGCAGCTGTAAGACCGCCTTCGCTCTTGCTCTTGTCTTCGTCGACCATCCTGGCCCGCTGCGTGCTGGAGCTCAGATCGAGCACATCGCCGGCATCTCCGTCCTCAACAGCGACGCCCTCCTCGTCAACACGGACCCACATCTTCACCGAAAACGAGTAGAGCTTCTTGTTGGCAGCATTGAGCTCTGCGGCGGCACTGGCGGGCGGACTCTCAGACCCGGGCGCCGGAGTGTTCTGCTGCGACTTGGTTGCGCTGCCATTGGTGACAGCCGTAGCCGGAGCGCTGGCGGCGGCGGCATTCAGCAGAGGGCTCGTCCACTCGCGCTGCCAGCCCTTGATCTTATCGTCGAGATCGGTCAGATATTGACCCGTGTGTCTGGACGACTGGCGGTACCGACGCGACATGTTTTGCAGGGTTTACTATGGGCTGGTGTCGACTTTTTGGTCTCCGTCAAATTTCAACGCGCTACAAATTCACCAAAATTTGGCTAATTTGGTACATTATATACGCGCGCGTACGCGCGCCCGCTCTACCAAAAGGGCACCTATCTATCTATCTATCTATCTATCTATCTATCTATCTATCTATCGTAGGTGCAATTGATGAATGCTTAAAGTATTGTACCATAGTGCCATGATATTAATATTATCAGAATTATAAGCGAGATGAGTTGAGGTAACCTATTGACAGTTATGAAGGGACAGTGTCGGTGGTGCGACAGTACCCATAAGAGTAATGTACGTACCATTCTCCATCCTTCTATAGCCGAAGTATCAACCAAATTCATCACAGCAGTGGGTGGGGCCAAAAGCTATAGGAAACCAATTATAAACATTGGTGTGTTACTTAGCGTTTGTTCGAATCAAGCTCAGTCACTGCTTATAACTACATTCTATAGTACAGGTACAGCTTGTACAGTGTACTAGAAAGAACGAACACCAAGCTTCTCCGGATATTACACTGAGCGGTTTCATCCGGTAATTCATTATTGCTGCCATCAAATACTTATAGTAAGCAACGGGTATAAGCTGGAAAATCTTGAGGTGAATGATAATGGCCAGTTCAATTCAATAGTACCGGTACCTAGGAATGGCATTGTTTGAGGAACTAGGTAACTTTTGAGGAACCACCCGTGACGCAGTTACTCAATGATAACACTGGTACCGCCTGCTTACTTTCAGATCAATGAGTAATTTGGACTCTAGTTTATCTTGTGTTGCTACTAATCACCATAGAGTCATAAATCATTTCTATTCTATAGTCATTTTCGTATTTTACTGTGAATAGAATGTTTCCTACAGTAGATAACCGTCTGCCATCTCTACTTTGCACTACCGTAGTATCAGTTCCCCCACCAATGTTTCTGCATACAAATACTGTACACTCTACCCGCAAATCACCTGCAAGCATCAACACAGCTTACAATTACTTACGTATTAAATTCAATTGTAACTTGATGAATGCAGTGCCGGTGGTTGATAATACGCCGGTAATAGATAACGTTATAAGTGTTGCCCCTCAATCACCCCACCACACAAAGTCACCACCATCTCCAATGGACCAACTTACGGGACAATAACCACAGTAGCTATAATAGATATTTTTATACTCGCAAATATCATTACAATTATTACTGGAGATACATTTTCTATTAGTTATGCACTTATAGTGAGTCAGTACAGTGTAGTACACCACCCGAAGTATAGAGAAGGATATAATTGATCGGACTGCGGCGGGGCGCCGCGCAGGTGAGTGAAAAATTTCGCCCGCATCGATCCAAATGACTCTTATCGTTTCGCGTAGCAGAAAAGGGGCCTCAAAGGACGTGCATACATACATCTTCGGACCCGATCATTTCATTTATAAGTATCAACAGTCGTCGTTCATTGACCCTTTTGTTGCAGTAACAAAATCAAAAAAATGCCATCCACTATCATCCACTTCCGAGCTGAGCTCAAGCCGCTGGAGCACCGATCCGCGCTGACTCCAACCACGGCCAAGAAGCTCATGGACGCGGGCTACACCGTCTACGTCGAGAAGAGCTCGGAGCGAATCTTTGACATTGCCGAGTTCGAGGCCATTGGAGCCACAATTGTCGAGGAGGGCAGCTGGAAGACGGCTCCAAAGGACCGAATCATCTTCGGTCTCAAGGAGTTCCCAGAGGCCGACACCTTCCCGCTGGAGCACGAGCACATCCAGTTCGCTCACTGCTACAAGGATCAGGCCGGCTGGCAAGATGTGCTCGGCCGATTCAAGCGAGGCAATGGCGTGCTGTACGACCTCGAGTTCCTCCAGGACGACACGGGCCGACGAGTTGCCGCGTTCGGCTTCCACGCCGGCTTCGCCGGCGCTGCTCTCGGTGTCCAGAACTGGGTGTTCCAGCAGACCCACGGCAAGCACGAGAATCTCGGCGCCATCAAGCCATACCCATACGAGAAGGACCTTGTTGACGCCATCAAGGCCGATCTCGCCAAGGTCAACAAGCTGCCAACGGTTCTCATCATTGGTGCTCTCGGCCGATGCGGCTCGGGCGCTGTCGACGTTCTGCGAAAGATTGGCCTTCCAGAGGAGAACATCATCAAGTGGGACATGGCAGAGACCTCCAAGGGCGGTCCATTCCAGGAGATTGTCGACGCCGACATCTTTGTCAACTGCATCTACCTGTCGCAGCCAATCCCACCGTTCGTCGACATGGCCTCCCTTAACAAGTCAGACCGAAAGCTGTCCGTCATTGTTGATGTCTCTGCCGACACCACCAACCCACACAACCCAATTCCAGTGTATGACATCGCCACCACCTTCACCCATCCAACTACCGATGTGCCAACCACTGCTGGCCCACGGCTCAGCGTCATCTCCATTGACCACCTGCCAAGTCTGCTGCCGCGGGAGGCCAGCGAGAGCTTCTCCGAGGCCCTGCTGCCATCTCTGTTCCAGCTCAAGGACCGGGACACTGCTCCAGTGTGGGTCCGGGCTAAGAAGCTGTTTGAGCACCACCTTGCTCGACTTGACTAAGTCTTTAATTTATAGTTTGTAATTGTTTTTTTTCCACAATTGTATAGCCAAAATCAGTTAACAGAACCACGGGGCAGCCATAGTTAGAAGATCCACGGAATCAATCGGTGGCTGTTATGTGACGACGGACTCTTAAATGCCATTCCAATAACTAAAGTAAGTGCCACGAGGATGGCATCAAGCATGGCATACTGCCCTGCTGAAAAGAGAGAGAGTGGCCGGCTCGCGACTATTGCCCAAACGACCACGCATTCAACCATCATACATGCCATGAAGATAGCTATATGCGCAACTACACCTCTTGGCGCCCGACTCTGGGAAATCAAGTAAGAGCAAATACCACAGAATGCCACCAAAAGGACTTTCTCGACTATTAAACACCAGTCCATAAAATTCAGGCCCTTGCGGCGAGTTGCATTACGCAGCTCAAGCTCGTCTGCGTATGGACGGAGATTTCCAAGCTGGCCCCGGCCGTATACAGGCAGAGGGCTGTATCTTCTGTGCCGATACGGCATGGCCATAGCGGGAGCCGGCGGTCGCAGATGCACTGTTCGGTTTATTGTTCCTCGTCTGACAGGGCCCATTCTTTTGGTTTTGTAGCACTGCTACGGTTTGGCACCTTCATTTATATACATGCTGTCTACAGCAATCTATCTATAACTCTAATGATTTTCATTCCTTGGCCAGCTAATCAAGCGATACCCAATTCTATCTTACTAGGCACCGTACTAAGTTATCACCTGCAACTGCTGGTATATCAGTATCAGCCGCGTGTAATAATATGCAGTCACTTTTCAGTGGACGTCTTTTCCAAGCCTTCGGGTGCATATTACTGGTAGCATGCTACCTTATATGAATGTTTAATTTCCTGGCGCCTGTTCATTAAGTCGGGCCAACCCCTGAGATCCGGTTGTCTATCCCTAAAGGACAGCTTTGCCCCCGACAACTTTAAATTACTAGAGCCATTCAATGCTTTGCTACGCCTGATAACGAATGGAATCACATCGGGATAAAAATTAAAAAGGTGGCTGGTAGAGCTTATGCGAGAGAGCGAAGCGCATTAAATGCATTAATGAAATATTTCAGCTGCATATTTACCTGTGAAGTGAATTTGAAAACTACGGAAATGATTCTCCAGTTTTTATTTTATGTAGCCCAATTCATTTTATAGATACTGCAGTGCTAGCTGACGATGCTTGGCGGCTTTATAGTAAATAGCGTGATTGTTTGTGGAGAAGCAGAGGTATCGATGTAGGGCTATAATCATGCATTATGCACCGTGTCCTGTGGCAGATTTATAGCGGACTCGTGCGTTTACCTACTCGTACGGCCAAATGAGGGCACGAAGGATGGTTTTTTTCCCTCTCACTCATCAATGTCTTCTTCGCAGACTGTAACTAGGTCCACTCAAACTTCCCTAAGGGCCCCGCCCCAGAATATGTCTGCTGGAACGATGACCACGACCTCTACTCAGGTCCAGGCGGCGCAGTCGGAGTACTCGTCGACCTTCGAATGGCACTGCCACGCCCGATTGGGGTCCTACTGCCTTGCGAACACGGCCAGCGTCGATATGGATGACTATGCCGCGACCTCAGTTGAAGTCGCGCCAACCTCTCTGAGGGCCGACATGCCGTTCTGGAACGGCAAGCTCGAGACCTTACCGCTCTTCCAGGGGTCGCTCAACGCCTTCTTCTCGATCAACAAAGGGTGCGTCACGCGCTTCCAGGCCATCTATCTCACTATCCAGGCATTGCCTCTGCAGTTCCAGATGGAGGTGATGAGGTTGCACTTTTCACAGTACTATGAGGTGCTCTCCGTGCTGCGCGAGTGCTACTACCGGATCCAATTGAGCAAGCTGCGGTGCCGGTCCAGTTCTTCAGACGACATCCTTGACTATCTTGTGGAACACCTCCGGCTGTATCAAATGACCGATAGCGTTACGGGCTCCAATGGCCAGGATATGCTTCGAGAAGGTCTTCCAAACCCGTATAAGCCCCCTATCAAGGGCGGGTTCACACGAAAGGAACACATTCAGGCAGTTGAGCTCATGATTTATCATCTCAAGTACAAGAGCAGTGAGGCAAAATAGCTTTTTGGCAAATTCAGCTCTAGTTTTCTAGTCTCAATTGCTTGGACTAGGAAGTTTCAATTGGTTGACTTTGAGGGCTAATATGATACATCCATTCACTAGACTGATCTAGCTGTGTAATGCGGTATTTGGAGGACGATTATAAATAAGAGGCATTCTGGATGTAGCCAACTACTAATAGACATATTTTCAATCCATTATCGATTTTTATTCAAGATGGAGTACACAAGATGCCCACGATGCGGACGAAAGGTCTGGCGACTCGATTTCGACTTCCACTTTAGCTGCTGCCGCAAGAGATAATAGCCGCTACAAACGTTCCCGATTTTCCCGAAATGTGGTACTCGGGATTGGTACCAGACGAGATCTGAGAGAATCCCCATTTTGTCGGCCCAAATTGAGGGTATATCCTACCATACTACAATAATAATAGTACCTTGTACTATTAAGCGAAATATCCCAGAACCTACCCTGCTACATTCTTTAGTGACTAAAAGTTAATCGATTAAATAAATGCGAATTCCATTCTAGAATACTCCCCGTAAATGAAAAGTGAATGAAGGGGGGGGGAGGTGATGATCGGTGAGGCTTTTGGTGGTCCGATCATCGCATCTCTCACCCCCCCCCCCCCTGAACTTAACGTGTAAATCGCGACTTATCTGATAGTGAAAATGCGTGAACGGGTTGCTGTTATAACAGGTGCCAACAGCTTCCTGGCAGCGATTTTGGCTGAGAGGCTCATGACGGATCTGCCGTCGGAAGACAAGCTCACTATTGTCCTGACCAGTCGAACCTTCCCTGGCGTTAAACAGCCGATCTTTAGGCTGCGACAGTACCTGGAAAAGCACCCGCGGCAGGGGCTGACCTTCTTTGACTACCTTGTGTTTGATCAGTCTTCTATGGTTTCTATGCTGGACGCGGCGAAGCAGCTTCAGCAGCGGTTCAAGCACATCGACTACGTCTTCCTCAACGCGAGCGGGTCTCATTTTGTGGGCATTGACTACGTCCAGGCGGCGAAGGAATTCTTTATTCGCCCTGTGCGAGCCTTTACCGAGGGCACGTTCAAGCTGCAGGGCGTGGGGAGGAAGAGCGAAGATGGAATGGGCTTCGTGTTCCAGGCCAACGTGCTATCGCCGTGGTTCCTTATAAACGAGATTACCCCCCAGTTGGAGAATGGCGGGCGTGTCATTTGGTTCTCTTCAGCGATTTCTACCCCGGAGTACCTTGATGAAGAGGACTTCCAGCTGGTGACATGCCGTAAGAGCTACGAGGTGTCGAAGTACGAGATCGAGATGCTGCAGAAAGAGACGGCACAGGAGCTGTATAAGAAGCATAGCATCCAGCAGTGGGTTGTGCATCCAGGGATTTTCAAGTCTTCTGCTTTTGTGCCGACGCTGAACATTGCCATGTATCTCGGTATGCTCCTTATGTTTTATATCTGTCGACTGATGGGCAGCCAATTCCATTGCATTTGGCCGGAGGTTGCTGCGAATGCGCCGATGTGGGCTGCGCTCAGGGCTGACCCGGAAAAGGACGACATGATGGCCAAGTATGGTTCGGGAACTGACATGTTTGGCAGGGAGAAGGTTGTCAAGGAAGAGCTAAACTTTAAGACGAATTCGTCCAAGTTTTATGAGTACATTGAGTCGCTGCGATTGGAATGGGTCGACCGGCTTAAGGATCAGGTTATAGAGCGAAAGTGGTATTAGATTAGCTGTGCCCTCCTGCTGTTGTGGGAATATTTTATTGGATAGACGAAAGAGCTAGTTTTTGGATTAACAAACGTGGATTACTTTTGATTGACTACTAATTGGTTCTCACAGATAAAATTATATACTGGAAATGGGTGTATGAGACGCGTTATAGATAACTCAATAGGGCCGGAATCGCCGCCTCAGTCATTGTACCCCTTTACCGGTAATATTCAGCTACATTTGGTTGAACCAATATAATTCTTTCGCTTAACTAGCTTTTAGACAAGACGTCTTGTGTTAGGCTAATCACACATATTTTTCAATTGATTAGCCTATACACACGATCTGCCGACTCGTCGCATCCCCACAGCCACCTTTCGCATTCATTTATTTATTAATTTATTTTTACTGTACCGGTGTAATACCAGGTATGTACCATGGTGCCGTGGTAGTGTAGGCATAATTTTCAACCAATTGCGTACCGGTAATCAACCAGAACCAGTAAGAATATCATAAAATGATAAAAGAACTGCTTATGAATTCTTTGGAAACGTTTCGTAATTCGATGGAACCGAACTTCCACAAATATTCTACCACGCTAGAATATTTCACAGCTGCTACCAGTAACTTTGATAGTTCAAAATACATTAGAAGTACCACCAATGAATATAGAGACCCAGTAGCAATCCAATACCAACTCCCGCTAAATATATACCACTATTGACGATACATATGAAACCATTGTCCTACATTGCAATTGAGTGGTGATACTCGAGACATTACAGTAAAATGCTGACCCTATTAATTACACTTCGCTAATAGAGCACAATTGAGTTTGTTCCTGGTAATTATATTATACATTCAAATGGTGGCACCACGGCATGGCTACTTCTCGGTTACGACGGCACCAATAATTCTACCAGATCTATTACTGGCACTCCGTGGCACTTCTACAGTCCGCAACATATGCCAAAGCGGCTACAACAATCCCCTACAATCTACGTAATGTACTTACCATGCAGAAATATAATGGGGCGTCAGCCAAGCCACATTGTTCGACCTGCGGAAATAATGGTGAATGATGCTCACTGCCACAATGGCCCCCCGGGCCGCGCAAGAGGCGACATTAAAATGAACCCCGCTGCAACCCACCACCTTTAAACACCCACAATCGACACAATGAACGTGCTCAAATTACAGGTAGGTTCACCGCTCAATTGAAGCAGGGGCTAACGGCGAGCAGAGGAAATTCCCGCAACTGTCGCAGGAGGAGGTTTTCGGTCTGGTGGACCAGTTTCAGTAAGTCATTGCCCAACCGGGCCCCAGTATCCGAGGAGGGCTAACTGAAGGCTAGGCGGATTGACATTGAGGACAATGGCTACGTAGACAAGCAGACCGTCGTGAAGGCGGTGTCCGACTCGGGTGAGGCGTCCTACGACGATGTGCGGACCGCGATGAAGTCGGTGGACGTGGACGCCAGCGGGCGGGTCGAGCTCGACGACTTTGTCGAGCTCATGGCCAAGCTGCGCGAGCCAAAGCCGCTCAAGAAGAAGCCGCCGGTGCCGGCCAAGGCGGCTGGGCTCGGAGCGGGTGGCAGCAGCGGCGGCGATGACTCGGCAGGCGGTCACCGGCGGACGAGCTCGCGCATTGTCGTCGGAGGGTCCTCCGAGGGCATCACGCACACGATCAACGAGGAGGAGCGGACCGAGTTCACGCGACACATCAACAGCGTGCTGGCCGGCGACGCCGATATTGGCGGGCGCCTGCCGTTCCCGACCCACACGTTCCAGATGTTTGACGAGTGCCGCGACGGCCTGGTGCTCTCCAAGCTCATCAACGACTCGGTTCCGGACACCATTGATACTCGAGTCCTGAACCTGCCCAAGAAGGGCAAGGCGCTCAACAACTTCCAGATGACGGAGAATGCCAACATAGTCATCAATTCGGCCAAGGGTATTGGCTGCGTAGTTGTAAACGTGCATGCTGAGGACATCATTGATGGTCGTGAGCACCTGATTCTTGGGCTCATTTGGCAGATCATTCGACGAGGCCTGCTGTCCAAGATTGATATTAAGCTCCATCCAGAGCTGTACCGGCTGTTGGAAGAAGACGAGACGCTGGAGCAGTTTTTGCGGCTGCCTCCAGAGCAGATCCTCCTGCGGTGGTTCAACTACCACCTCAAGGCGGCGAATTGGCACAGAAGGGTTAACAACTTTAGTGGCGACGTCAAGGACGGCGAGAACTACACTATTTTGCTCAACCAATTGGCGTCGAACCTCTGCTCCAAGGCGCCTCTGCAGACTCCAGACCTGCTACAACGGGCGGAGCAGGTGCTCCAGAACGCTGACAAGCTCGAATGCCGAAAGTACCTGACTCCAACTGCGTTGGTTGCTGGCAACCCCAAGCTGAACCTGGCGTTTGTCGCCCATCTGTTCAACACCCACCCGGGTCTTGAGCCGATTACTGAAGAGGAGCATGTCGAGATTGAGGACTTTGACGCCGAGGGCGAGCGAGAGGCGCGAGTGTTTACGCTGTGGCTCAACTCGCTTGAAGTCGATCCGCCGGTCATCAGCCTGTTTGAGGACCTTAAGGACGGCACTGTCTTGCTTCAGGCCTATGATAAGGTCATCCCTGGCTCGATCAACCAGCGGTTCGTCAACAAGCGGCCAATCCACGAGGGCGAGCCGGTTGAAATGTCACGATTCAAGGCGGTCGAGAACACCAACTATGCCGTCGAGCTGGGCAAGGCCAACAAGTTCTCCCTCGTCGGTATTGAAGGCGCTGATATTACTGACGGCAACAAGACGTTGACCCTCGGTCTCGTGTGGCAGTTGATGCGGCGAAACATTGCTCTCACCATCCAGAGCCTGTCTAAGAACGGCCGAGAGATTACTGACTCCGACATGCTCAAGTGGGCGCACGAGCAGGTTCGCAAGGGCGGCAAGAGCGCGACTGTGCGGTCCTTTAAGGACCCCAACATTGCCAGTGCTGTGTTCCTGCTTGATGTGCTCAATGGCCTAAAGCCTGGCTATGTTGACTACGACCTTGTTTCTAACGACCACTATGCCAATGCCAAGTTGGCCATCTCCATTGCGCGAAAGCTGGGCGCGCTTATTTGGATTGTTCCAGAGGATATCAACGAGGTGCGTTCGCGGCTTATTTTGACGTTTGTCGCCTCGCTCATGGCCCTCAATATTGCTTAACTGTACTTTTACTTTTAGTCGAATTAACTGTTGCCACCCCGGTTTCCTCTTCCTCAATAATCGGTTATACCGATGATACATTAATAAGTGACCTCCTACTGCCATTAACTGTGTGTACTGGTATACTGGGGCTACATGATGTGAATAGCAGTTTCATAGCGAACGGTAATCTAGTAAACTTAATTTTTTTTCTTATCAGAATCTATTAACACTCATTATTGTAACGGTATATCATTAACGTGTTTCACCATCGACCGACGTACCCCATCGCCCGACACACTTTTTTGGACCTCAAGACTACAAACCGCCAGAAGTCCACCAAAAATTACGTAAATCAGTTAAAACTGCTTGCATCTCTTAAACTATCTATTTCTTCAGCTTCTGGACCCATTCTTGCATTATGGCCGGTCTTGCAACAGATGCCACAGAGCCGCAAACCCGTCCGATGCCGCCTTGATGAATCTGCGTTTTCGTGGTCGACGCGTCCTTCTTCCTCAACCACACCGTTTTCGACCATCCAGTGCTATGCTTGGGATCCTTTATTAATCCCTCCTTCCTGCAATAGAATTCCTTTGACCATTCGATCTTTCACCGTCGACCGACGCACCCCAATGATCGACGCACTTTCTGGCCACAACCTATCCCCCAACTTCACGACGCATTTTTTAGTACAAAAACAACGGATGAGCATATGCGAAAAAATACAATCGATTGAGCGATCAATTCCATTCAATTGACACTGCAATTGCGCATCCGGCAGTCCTCCAGCCGTTACGAGGTGGCAGAAGCCAGCGTCCGGCAAAGAATGAAAGGCCGTACGTTCAAAGGCGAAAGCTGGAACGGGCGCCGGATTTTGACTCCGACGGAAGAGGACGTAGTTGTCGAGTACATCTTGTAACAGAATTGGCGAGGATTTCTGCTTCGGCGTGCGGATGTGGAAGATATGGCCAATGTCCCGCTCGCGAAGAGCGGAATGCGACGCGTCGGGAAGAACTGGACAGGCAGTTTCATCAAACGACGTCCAGAGCAAGTGACACGTTTTGCTCGCGGTTACGATTACCAGAAAGGCTGTTGCGACGATCGTGCAATTATCGAGCCATGATTCCGACTGGTGCAGAATATAAGGGGGAAGGACGGTATCCAGGACTGCGATTTCTA